>NC_137024.1:14207793-14290293 GCF_032717465.1 Coenobita brevimanus | reverse complement strand
AAATCGTCTGGTTGCAACAAGAATTTCCTGCAGCAATTATCCTTCTCTGGTAGTGAGTGCCCTCAGTGAGGAGCTTTCTTTTTCTTTTCTTTTCCATTTTCTTTTTTTACTCCTATAGTGCGATTGTGTCGTTTGGGGATAATTGTTGCTACATCCAGACAATTTTATTCGGCTTAGTGGAGACATTTTGTCAACGATGAGACTTTTATTCAGTAAAAGGAAGACCTGTCGTACTGAAGGGGTGAAACACTGATTGTTGAGGTGTTTTGTTCAATGATTAATTCACACAGTAGCTGCTGTTGTTTTGATTAGGGTAACCCATAATTCAAACGGTTGCTGCTGCTGTTTGGATTAGGATAACCCACTGGTAGTGAAGGGATATAAAACAACGATGCTTTTTGAGTGTCACGTTCTTACTGTTGACCCACTGGTAGTGAAGGGATATAAAACAACGATGCTTTTTGAGTGTCACGTTCTTACTGTTGACCCACTGGTAGTGAAGGGATATAAAACAACGATGCTTTTCGGATGTCACGTTCTTACTGCTGACCCACTGGTAGTGAAGGGATATAAAACAACGATGCATTTTGGATGTCACGTTCTTACTGTTGACCCACTGGTAGTGAAGGGATATAAAACAACGATGCTTTTTGGATGTCACGATCTTACTGCTGACCCACTGGTAGTGAAGGGATATAAAACAACGATGCTTTTTGAGTGTCACGTTCTTACTGTTGACCCACTGGTAGTGAAGGGATATAAAACAACGATGTTTTTTGAGTGTCACGTTCTTACTGTTGTATGTCTTCGTTAACCACTCTAGTTCGATGGCGCCTGTTTGTCGTACTAATGGTACCGCCAGACAGATTTAGTCTGCTATAATGGAACTTTCTATCCAGGATGAACGATGCGGAAGCGTTCCTGCTTAGTACTGTACGTGTCCCTGCCTGAGAATGTAGTGTGGTGTACTGTGTTAGTATCATGGCGACTCACTGATGTATATTGTAACTGGTTACATACAGCCGGGTGTGTGTGTTGCGCTGTTGCCCACACAATGTTACATCTGGTTCATGAAAGATAAATAAGGTTCATATTAGTTTGTGTGATCTGAGTAAGTGTTGCATCACTTCCAGGTTATGGGAACCTGTCCTATCACAGCCTTCTTTCTGATCGTCTGTATGGGTTTGGCCAGGGTCTCTCCACTGGCGATCTTCTCACTTCGTTTCAGACTCCTGGTCAACCTCCTTTAGGGACTTTTACGAAAGCGTAGCCATTGCGCTTGAGATCTCAGAGGTTTTCGATCGAGTCTGACTCATACCTTTTAATTTCCAAACTGCCTTCTTACGGTTTCTATTCTTCTATTTGTGCCTCCATCTCTAGCTTCTGTTTTGTGTTGGGTACAACTTTCGTGTGTGGGGAGGCGCCCCACATACAGTTCTTAACAATGTGGAGTCAAAGACTTTTCGTCTCATTAACTTTCCTTATTATTGCTTCCTTCAACCTGTCTCTTTGGGACACGTTGCATCTTTATGTCTTTTCTATCGCTGCTTAAATGGTCACTGCTCCTCTGAACTGTGTGCTTGCAACAGGCACATGGCACTCGTCTAGCAGCAAATTCTTATCCCTTCTCTGTCCAGCTTTCTAATGCAAGAGTTAAGCGTTACTTCCAGTCCTTCATGTATGCAACAGGTCAGCTCTAGAAATGTCTTCCTTTCTCTGTATTGTCTACTTCCTATGACCTCTAGCCATTTTATCACAGTGTGTCCAGTCATCTCGAATTGAATGGATCTTGAATTTGGCTCTCTGTTATCTCGTTATTATTTTATTTTATTTATTTATTTATTTTTTTAAGAGAACAGTTTTGCAGGTTTCTGGCCTTCGGTTGCTTCTCCCTTGCATTAAAAAAAAAAAAATATTGAGCAGAGTCAGTGGTTTGACATAACTCTTGTTACTTCCTGTCGGGTGGTTGATTTTGAGATATACAAATAAATAAAAATCCATGTGTGATCTGCAGTAGTGCATATCTGTTACTGCATGATAATTCGAGTTCGTGAAGGCTGATTTTTTTTTTTTTTTCATATTGCTTGCAGTCCGGTTTAGTGCTTCTGTCACTGCATATTTCTGGGTCATGGACTCTGAGTGAAGTATAGAAGGCTGTGTGTGATCTGCTACAGTGCCGCCACAGACAGAAAGTTGGTGCTGGATCACGGAGGTTGAAAAATTTTAAGGAGAAAGTGTTTGTGTGGCACAATAGGCAACAGCGTTTTGTGAAACTGGACATGAGCGATATTTGGCCTGATTTTTGGCAGATTACTCCAAAAAGGGTCCTCGCAAAATCATAAATTTCAATTTTCTTTCCTTCTCTGTCCTTCCCTGTAGCGAGGAGGTTGTGGATCCCCCTCCCCGCAGTCTTGGAGATGCCCTTGACAACTGATGATTAAATTCGGATAATTAGATTTCAGTTACAATATACTGAAGTAACCATCCAGAGATAATTCTGGTTTTCCGTACTTTTAACGCCGGATGAGATAATATTAATCTGAGTGTGAGTACAGTGTAGAAGCCTGAGTGTTAATATTGTCACGCTTAACCCTCTCTTAATCGGCACAACTGTAGCATATTTCAGCTGACGCCAAACTATTTTTTCAGCTGAAAGTGAGTCATAGGGGCCTTTGTTGAATCAGCAAAGAAGGAAAGAATATGGGAACAGGAACGGGAGGAACTTAAGCTTCAAATTATAATACTGGAATGAATCGGGGTGGGAGAGGAGAGTACGAGGTAGCGTGAAAGAATAATAATATAGTCATTTCAGTTACCCTATGAATCAGGTACGACAGGGATTGCGGAAATTTATCCTTTACGACCAAAGTGTTAATCCCTGCAATGGTATGAAACTTTTTTTCACTTATGTTTTGTCCCTCCATGTGATTTTACTCGGCCTAGAAGATATAATCTTACTGAATGGATAAACTGAGAATGTTTCCAATCATTACACTAAGAAAGGCCTTCCCAAACTGTTTGTCATCTGTGAGAAGCAAGAATCTTTTAAAATTCAACGAAGGAATTAAAAGGTTGCCCTTATTTAGAATTTTCTAGACCATAACGTTACTAGTTGACGCCAGTAAAGACAAATAACAAATAAAAGAATAAATACATGGAATAAAATATAGCCCTCAAATTATTGAGTAATGAACCCTTTCACTACGATGGCGTTTTACTATTCCATCTGCCACACCAGTTTATTAAATTTGTGAGAGAATATTCTGACTGGAAGGGTTAGGTAAAGCCTTCATTATACTGTTTAGTATTAGGGCACTTTTTTAATCTGAATAAATTAATACGAGTGGAGGTTAAGGGACTGATGTAATGAATGTATTGTGCTTCAGTGCTTTGGGTGGAGTACCAACAAGATGGGAGAGTATATGAGGGAGGGTGGTGTGTTATGGGAAAAGTCCTTACTGAGTTTGGATTAAGGAATACCTGGAGGTCTCTTTGTTGAAACCAACTCATAAAAGAAGTGACTGTAGGCAACAAATGGATAGAACGAGTGGGAAAATAACTTAGTCAAATAACAGGCACTGACATACAAGGGTTTTAAGATTCCATTCGTTCACGAGCGATAATAAAGATAAAATATTTGGGCCAGTTCTAAGCTTCATTGCTATCCTACCCTTTGAATGATAAGTAATGAATTTAAAAAAAAGCGAGGGGGGGGGGTAGGGAATAATTTTCAGGAAAATAAGATAAAAGTGTTTAAGCCTTTCAGTTTGAAACTCCTTTTTTATCATCTTGCAACCATCACACAAGTTTATCCATCATAGGGGAAGTGCTAAGAATGGAGCATAAATGCTGGCTGGAGGGAGATGTGGATAAGGGAAGGAGGGGGAGGTGAAGGGGGGAGGGAGAACGGGAGAGGAGGATGGGAAGGGGAGGTGAAAGAGACTGGGAACGGGAGAGGAGAATGGGTAGGGGAAGTGAAAAGGAGAGGGTAACGAGAGAGAAGGATGGGAAGGGGAAGTGAAAGGGATAGGGAAATGGGAGAGGAGGATGGGAAGGAAAGGTGAAACGAAGAGGGAAACGGGAAAGGAGAATGAGAAGGGGATGTGACAGGGGGAGGGGGAACGGAAGAAGAGGATAAGAAGTGGAAGTGAAGAAAACAGGGAAAAGGGAATGAACCATGGGAAGGGGCGGTGAAAAGGGGAATAGGATCTGGAGAGGAGGATGGGGGAAGTGAAAGTGGAGAGAGAGAGAGAGAGAGAGAGAGAGAGAGAGAGAGAGAGAGAGAGAGAGAGAGAGAGAGAGAGAGAGCAAAAAATTTGGTTGGGGCATTCTGTAGCCTTTAAGCGCTGAAGAAAAATATGTGAATCCAATCAGTACCGCTGAGGAGGGGAAAATTGGAAGGGGAAATGGCGAAGGGGAGAGAGGCGGAAGTATGGAAAGGAGAGAGGCAAAGAAAAACCAAAGAAACAACATGGAAGAAAATGGGGAAGGGAGAGTGTGAATGAGGGTTTGGATTTTTTTTTTTTTTTTTAATGCTAGGAAGAAGGAACCAAAGGCCATGAGCCCGCAGTAACAGTTCCCTCCAAGAGAAAAACAAAATACAATAGCGAGCCAAATTCAAGATCCGATCATTTTGAGATGCCTGGACACACTGCGTTTGAAAGACTGGGGATCATAGGCAGCAGGAAATACAGACAGAGGGAGACAGTTCCAGAGCTGACCTGTTGCATAAATGAAAGACTGGGAGTAACGGTTAACTCTTGCATTAGAGAGTTGAACAGAAAAGGGATGAGAGTTTGCTGTCAGACGGGTACTACGCGCCCGTCGTAGAGGTGGAAGAATGCAAGCAGACAGTTCAGAGGAGCAGTGACCATTAAAGTAGCGATAGAAAAGAGATAAAGATGCAACAGTGCGGCGAAGAGACAGAGGTTGAAGGGAGTCAGTAAGAGGAGGAGAGTTAATGAGACGAAAAGCCTTTGACTCCACCCTATTGAGAAGAGCTGTATGTGGGGAGCCTCCCCACACATGAGAGTTGTACTCCACACAGGGGTGGATAAAACCCCTGTATAGAGTCAACAGTTGTGCAGGGGTAAAGAAAGAGCGGAGTCGGCTTAGCACACCCTTCCCTTCTCTTTTCTACTCTGAAGTCAAAAAGCGATAGAACGACATGTGAAGAGAGGAAAGACGAGAGAGAATAGAGGCAAAGAAGAAACAGAAACCACCATGGAAGAGAATGCAGAATGGAGAAAGTGTATGAGGGCGAGGAAGGAAGAACAGCCGACATTTAAAGCGAAGAAGAATTTAAAGTGTAAAAGAACGAAGGAGGAGTATGATGAAAGAAGAAAAAGGAGAAAGAAGAAAGGCAAAAAGGAAATAAACTGACCAGCAAAGAAAATGAAGACAAGGGAGCAATGAAAAGGTGGAAGAAAAGCAAGAAAAGTAAGCGAATGAAAAAGAGAGCAGTGCAGAGAGGAAAGAGACGAGAGCGGAGACGCAGCAAAAAAAGGAAGAAAATGGACAAGGGAGAGAGAAAGAACATTTACTGAGACTAGAGGCAAGGAAATTAAAAGAACGAAAGAGGGAGACAGAAGGGCAGAGTGAAAGAAGGAACAAGAAGACCAACAGTAAATAAAAGCGAAATGGGTGAGGATGTGTGGGTGAGGCAAGGAAAAAGTTGTGATCAAAACAAAGTAAAAAAAAAAAAGAAAAAAAAAAGAACAGGAAAGGAGAGGGTACATCGGATGGAGTAGGTGTAGGTAAGGAAGAAATGGAGATACCAAAAAGTGAGAATATAAAGAGGGATGAGAGTGTTTGATATATGAAAGAGCCAAGACTAAAATCAATGAAGTTAAAACTGTGAAAGAGAGAGATGACTTAATGAGAGAAAAGGAGAGAGAGAAAGGAGACAGTAGAAACGGAGAGTTTAAAATGCAAGAAATGGACGGAGGAGATTGTATGAAATTTAGTAAAAGAGCTGAGACTAAAAGCATAGTAGTTAGAGGAACAGAAGTGAGAGATGAGGGAAGAAGATGAAACAAGGGAGGGAGAGAGAGGAGGTAAAGAAGAAACAGTTGAGATCAGAGAGAGAGAGAGAGAGAGAGAGAGAATCACTAAATACAATTATTTCACAGAAAGAATGAGGGAATAAAAAAAGAAGGGGGAGGGGATGAAAACAGAAAAATATGCCCCCCCCCAAAAAAAAAAAAAAAAAAAAACTAGTAAGGAATAAAAATCGGAGGAGGGAAACTGAGGTTGAGGAAAAAACAAACAAACTGGGTCTGAAAGGATGATGGTTTAAAATATCAGAGGAAGAGAAAATGAGCGGAAAGAAACTCGAGAAAAAAGAAGAAACAAAGAGACCAACATGGCTGAAAATGGAGAGAGAGAGAGAGAGAGAGAGAGAGGAGGGGGAGAAAGTGTGTGAGGGTGTGAAAACAAACTGTTAGGAAAAGTAAGATAAGTGAAAGAACAAAAAAATAAACGAAAATGGGGAATAAAATGAAAAGTGTAAATGGTTGTATAAAGAGGCCGAAGTTCTAACTATACGGAATTATGCATACAGTGTAGAGGTGCATATGGCGGGTTGAACTTTTTTTTAAATGTATTTATTTTATGTTTTCAAACTCATTAGTAGACGGAATGAAGACTTCTGTAGAGGATATGAAACCTGTAGAGGATATATGAAACATTTTATGAGAATCGTTTCTCATATAAAGTGGAGCCAAGAAAATGAAGGTTTGATTCATGCTAGAGTGAATGTACGACCCATTTTCCTTAGCACTCTAGAGATAGTTTCTTTGTGTGTGTGTGTGTGTGTGTGTGTGTGTGTGTGTGTGTGTGTGTGTTTTATTTCATATTTCTGGATCCTTTTCACCTTCAGTCATAATGGTAGACATGGTTAGGATGATCATGATAATACTGATGACTGAAGATGTACCGTAAACGTCGGTGTTCACAGACGGCTCATTGCCACAGAGGTGGTGCTGTGTTATTATGACGTTAATAGCCAAGGTTGACGCAGCTCGAGCAGTGTTTACAAGAAGAAACAGATGTGTTTACTCCACCACCACCAGACACTCACAGCACATCACCACACCCACATCATATGCCACACCCAGTGACTTGAAACTTACAGTATGTGCCTGTAATACCACTAATACAACACCCAAAACATTATACCAGGACCCACACCACTACACCGGACACTCACTCTTCACAACCACACTCATAAACCACCTCATTTAATCTGGAATTACTGCCGCAACACCACTAACATTGCACTGGTACCATCACACCATCACGAAAGCCACTGCGACAGCACCCATACCACCATGATCCATCACCAGATACGCACATGAAACGACCGCACTCATAACCACCTGCACTGACCTAGAATTAATGTTGTCCTAACACCACTAATACCGTCTTCACACCACTACACCACCTGCCACTCCTCCACACCACCGCCCACACGTACCCCTGGCTTAGAAAGATCTGTAGAATGTATTCTTTAACGGTTTATATTGGACATTACTTGTTAACCCAATGACTCTCTTAAATTTTTGTTTGGTATCTGTAACTCTTTTGTACCGAAAATATATCTGTATTATTGTTAATAATTCTTTGTATGTACAGCATGAACAAAAGTTCGCCGACCTGCCTGCCTTCCGTATTTCTCATTCATTTTTTGCAGTACTATAGGAGTGTCTCTCCATCGCACACCCTTTTGTCGTGTGCTTCACAATGCTGCCAAATAAATATAGTTTATTTAACACCTTCCATTATCAAAGCTGGTAGAAAAATGTTGGCAAACTTCCTTTCATCTTTGTACGCATTTGAATATTCGCCATGATTAGTAAAAGCTAACATAAATATTGTATATAATAGCCATGAAAGAAATAATATAGCTTTCTAGAGAGCTTTTCATGTTTTTGACGTTACGTGTTCGGTCACGTCGAAGCCTTCCGTACATAAAGAAAAACTGCAATATTGTAGTCGTGCTTTCTAACCCACACTTCGGTTCCGCTAATACGAAACTTTAATCCCTTGACTGCAGACAGTTTCAGTAAGTTAAATGTAATAATCAGTAAGCTGGACTGAAATAAAATGTTCGTTATTTTCATATCAAAACGTTGATCTTGGAATTTTTTTCCATTTTTGGTTACCTATGTCTCTCTAGCGAACAAAAATTGTCTGACCAGCCGAAGTGAAGTGCAAAGTAGGTAATTAACAGTGAAAGGTTTAATACAGCTATTCGTCACCCTTTCCTAGACACTGTAATATGCCTATCAGCCAAGCCTTGGCTGGTGTAAATATCGTATTTATATAAACAATATACATCATGAACTCACAGAAACATTCACCCAGGAACATAAAACTTTATTAGCCAACACGACAACACACACTCATAGCAATGCTGACCCGCTTTGACTTTACTATAACGGTTAGGACATTGACTTTACAGCCTTACTGATCCAATTCAAAGTTTTGGGTCGTGGTCCTGGGATTAAAAATCACCGTTTTAATCCTTTCACTTCGAAGGGTATCCACGTTATTTGCCTAAATCACATACTAGAGAACATTAAGGTGCCGTAAGTAGAAATAAGTAAATGACTGAAAGGTGGTTGTGACCCTCCCCCATGAAAATATTGCTGGGGGACTAATTACCAGCAGTTGTAAACACCTCCCTTCCGACCCTATCCTGTCAAACCATCGCCAGTCACTTAACGCAAGCCGTAGTGAAGGAAGGAGAGGGGAGTTATGTGTGTTTATGAAGGTGACACCACCATAATGTCCTCCCAGAGGCTTCATTGCCACCCTACCATCAACACTGTCAGCTTTTTTACATCACTAATTGTACCCGTTCATTGTGACAGACTCTTATATCTTAGTTTCCCAGTTTTTGATTTTTTTTTTTTTTTTTCGAAGTTAGGAGAGAGATTTATTTATTTATTTATTTTTAACTGGAGGAGGTAAACATTGCCCTCATTACCCTCAAGTTTGTAGGATATCCTCCCTAAGGTGGAAGAAATTTGGATGATGGTTGCGAAAAATGGAACAAAAATACATTCTTAGTGAAGGAAGTAGTTTTGTTCTTGTGGGTTTCTTTCTGTGCTGGTGAAGGCCATACTGCCGCAGTGTCCTCACAGGCAACCATCACCACAACTTTTTTTTTTTTTTTGGTAATATTTACCAGCCGTGATAGCGAAGCTGGTATTGTCTTCAGTTTGTCTGTCTGTGTGTACGGTATGTCTTTTAGCACGATAACTTCACGACCGCTTAAGATTTCATCACAAAATTTTGCATGTGTGTAGCAGGGAAAGAAATCTATCATGAGGTCGAACCTGGTGAAAGTAGGTCAAGGTCTGTGTGTTTGTTACCACAAAAACTTCGCAACTGCTCAAGATATTATGACAAAATTTTACATATATGTAGTTGGGATGAAAATCTGCGAGTATTGTTTTCAGTTTGTCTGTGTGTCTGTCAGCACGATAACTTCGCTCAAGATATCATCATAAAATTTTACAGGTGTGTTGTAGGGATGAAAATCTCCTACGAGCTCGAAATAGGCGAAAGTAGGTCAAGGTCTGTGTGTCTGCTACCACGATAACTTCGCAGCCTCTCAAGATATCACAAAATTTTACAGGTGCGTTGTAGGGATAAAAACTCCTACGAGTTAGAAACTGGTGAAAGTAGGTTAAGGTCAAAGTCATATTCCGAGCCGTGGTAGAAATGTATCGGCTTGCGGCTGGTGTGTTTCACCCCTTGAGGGGCCTCTAGTATTACATAAATTTACTGATTTTTTTTTTACTCTCTTGATGCATATAATTGTTTGTCTGTAGAAGATTTTACTAATTTTAGTAGAGACTTTCTGAACTGAAGGAATAAGATATACTCGTAGTTGCTATTCAATAATGTCATTGTGAGAGATCTATATTAGGTAGAATATAGTTTGTCGGTAGCACTGATGAACAGCTAAAAGGCATGATGGTAATTAAAACGCTAACACTGTCGTCTGTGTTGTCAAACATGCAGACAGTGTTGGGGGGGGGTAGGATTACGTCACTATCTTGCAGGTGTTTTTAATCAGTGTAAATGGTGTCATTGTTGGCACCAAGTTTGTTTTTTCCGCCACTCATTTGCACACACACACACACACACACACACACACACACACACACACACACACACACACACACACACACACACACACACACACACACACACACACACACACACACACACACACACACACACACACACACACACACACACACACACACACACACACACACACACACACACACACACACACACACACACACACACACACACACACACACACACACACACACACACACACACACACACACTGAGGTAATGACCCACTGGACACCACTATAATGAGAGAAAGTGCAGTTGGGTAACACTGCGACAATATCACGTGCAAATGGTAGGCCGGCGTTTACAAAGAGTGGGCAGTTTGAGGTAAAGGCCAGTAGTTAAAAAGTCGTACTCCCGTGAGTATAGGAGGTTTCTGAAATATATATTCCAGGTGGCACGTTAACCCTTTCACACCGATGACGTTTCAGTTTATTCATGCCACTATCAGGCGATTTGATTCAGCTTGGAATAGCTCCCTAATATTGAAGGGATAAATAAAGACCGCATATAAGCCCAGTAGGGTTGTTCAAAAAGCCATCTAAAGCTAAGTAAAATCTTGAGAAGAGAAAGATTTAAATAAATATGATGTCCTCGGGCTGGTGAAAAGATTAACATTCTTGTGGGCGTAGGAAGCTGTCTGCCACCTCTTCCTTACTGGTATATCTCAGCATGTGGCACCTAATTATGCTCGTGGGCTAATGAAAACCCCTGGCACCATTTCCTTCTAGTTTACTTCTGTATTTGATTCGTTAATACTCTCACGTATGACTATGCAGACCATGTCATTATTTAATATATAAGAGTATAAATAACATATTGGAGATTGCACTTATACTGCATATTGATAAGAGTATAATGATTCATAAATGGGTTGAAATGGAGTTGTACATGGCAAAACTGAAGGGTTCGTAGAGAGGGTTGCTTACAATGCTCTCCTCCACTCAATACGTTGCCGACGCCTGGTGGGCTAGTGGTACAGTAGGTAAGTCAGCGATGAAGGCAGTATGTTAGGCACAACGGTTCTAATCCTTGTGAGGTGACTGAGGGTTTTCTGTTATGCAAAATGGAGAGAGATTACAGGGGCGGTTCCTTACCCATAAATGATCTGGATGTACGAGCACTTGCTGGAAGCTGTAGGTCGTAAACTAACAGATGCCTAACTTGACCCACTTAGCAGATGTGCCATTCATGAGGAGAGAGAGAGAGAGAGAGAGAGAGAGAGAGAGAGAGAGAGAGAGAGAGAAAGAGAGAGAGAGAGAGAGAGAGAGAAACTGTGAGGGATGAGAGGGGAAGGGTGTGGAAGGACAGGTGAGGGGTGACGAGGCATTAACACTACCTCATTAAGCCTGGTGTTAATGAATGGGGTTTTTGTGTCTCGACTTAACAAAAACATGCAACAAAAATATTCCCACGCCTAAACGGGTACCGTGTAATACCATTATTTGCCATACAAATGCTCTATTTGCACCTCCTGGCTCATATTGTGATAGTTTGTATATTTCATTGCTAATCATAATATATTGGGTATCATAATATTCGCCCTCCTTCTCGATTTCTGCGGCCCTTATCTTCATCCATCATTGACATTGGTTTTAATTCATTTACTATTTATCCAACCATATGTACTCCCGTGTCAATACTTACCATACTTGTATCGTTGCTTGCTTATTTAGCAGTATTTTTTAGCAATATGCTTATCGTTTTGTATCTGCTTTTTATCTAATATGTTAATATATATATATAAGTATAAATAGATACATAAATTATATATATACTGTATATACATAGATTCATAAATTAGAGAGAGAGAGAGAGAGAGAGAGAGAGAGAGAGAGAGAGAGAGAGAGAGAGAGAGAGACAAAGACAGAGACAGAGACAGACAGACAGACAGACAGACAGAGACTCTGTGGTAGAGTGAGCGTTTTGGTACATGGGAGAACAAGGGTTCGCGCCCCACCAGAGTAATAATCTTTGGGAGCGTTCTTCCGGCCACATAACGTTTTGGCGGACATAAGGGGTGCTGTGGTTGAACCAGTGTCACATTCCATAAAGTATGTTTGCACCCAGTCGGCTTGAACAGGCCGATTACACTTGGTTCACATACTACACACACATCCGAAGCCACTCCAACACTACATTCACACTTACAAGCACCTCTGACCCTACATACAAACTGTACCAGACAGCCTAAGGCACTTTTTTTTTTTTTTTTTTTTTTTTATGTGTCCGACTCTGGGCAAAGGCTTCAGGGCCTATATCTCGGGGGCAGTAGCCTAGTAGAGATACATAGGCTGTAAATTCCCCACTTCGGTCGGGATAGGCCGGGCCTGCAGTGGACACTCAAAATGGCTAATGATGATGATATATAGGAGGTGCTACGCAAAAGTTCCAGTAATTTGAAGATTGTAGGAGAATAAGTTACCTTACCTCCTAGTTCTCACTGTCGCCCTCGAAGTAGTCCCCTTGGGCATGTATACATTGGTCCCAGCGTTATTTCCACGAGTCCACGCATCCCTGGAAGGCTTCAGGCGAGATGGACTTGAGCACCTCCTGTGATTCTGTCTGGATCTCCTCAATCGAGTCAAATCGACGCCCATTCAGTCGTAATTTCAGCTTAGGAAACAGGAAAAAGTCGCAGGGGGCAAGGTCAGGCGAATAGGGTGGGTGGGGAATGACTGCCGTGTTAGTGGAAGCTAGGAACAGCCGGACAACAATTGATGTGTGAGTGGGGTCGTTGTCATGATACAGGACCCAGTCCTTGTTCTTCCACTGTTGTGGACGTTTGCAGCAGATGTTCTCCCTTAGATGCTGCATTCACAGTAAAACTTTCCACTGACAGACTGACTGGGTGGGACGAATTCCTTGTGAACAATCCCTTGGATATCGAAGAAAATGATCAACACTGACTTGACATTGCTGCACCATTGGTCCGCCATTGCAAAACTGCAAAACCAGCTACACACCATGTTACAATAGTAATCGTAGCTCAACAACACGTCCGCTCACAGACACGGCCGGGGTCACACTGACGCACAAGGGATGCTGCTGACTTCTCCTAGTGGCAAAAGGCAAAACTGCAAACAGTTGGCTCCCTCTGTTCAAATTACTGAAATTTCTGGGTTAACACCTCGTATATACAGTAATATATATATATATATATATATATATATATATATATATATATATATATATATATATATATATATATATATATATATATATATATATTTAGTTCCTAAAAAGAGACAGGCCAGAGAAAGGGATGGGAGACTGAGTTATCCCTGTACCGTAAAGACTGGGTCTATGAACGTGCGTTGATGTAGTACGATTAAGGCTAAAAGGGAGGAGATTAGGAGAATGTTTGTGAGAAGAAAGTTGGATGTGTTAGCTTTGAGTGAAACGAAGATGAAAGGGAAGGGTGAGTCTATGTTTGGAAGTGTGAATGGAAGATTTTCAGGTGTTGATAGAGGAAGGGCAAGAGAATATGTGGCCTTGTTAGTGAGTCCGGAAGTACAGCAGTGTGTGATTGAATGGATGGAGGTGTCATCGAGATTGATGTGGGTGAAAGCGAAATTTGAACGTGAGTTGTGGGTGTTTGTGAGTGCATATGGGCCTGGTAGTGAAAGGGATGAGGAAGAGAGGGAGTCTTTCTGGAATGATGTTGATGAGTCTCTGCAGAGTTTTGGAGCGAATGTGAATGTGGTAATGATGGGAGATCTGAATGCTAGAGTGGGAAATGTAGCAGTTGAAGGTGTAGTTGGTATGCATGGTGTGCCTGGAAGAAATGAAAATGGGGAACGAATGATAGAGATGTGTGTTGAGCGAGAGATGGTGATTGGAAATACGCTGTTTGAGTAGAAAGATATTTATAAGTATACATGGGTGAGACAGGAGGGTGGAAGGGTTGTTGATAGAGCATTGATGGACTATGTGGTTGTGTCTAGGAATGTAATAGGAAGATTGTTGGATGTGAGAGTTCTGAGAGGGAAGGGTGAAGGTATGTCTGACCACTACCTGGTGGAGGGAAAGTTAAGAGTAGGTAAGAGATGGGTAAGAGCTAGGAGGGTTAGGTGTGGCAGGGAGGTTTTGAAAGTGAGTGAGTTGGATAAAAGAGAGAAAATGATAGAGTATCAGGAGAAATTGAAAGATGAGTGGAATGCAGTGAAAGATCAGGAAAATGGCAGTGTGGAGGAGGAATGGCAGTTGTTTAAGAGTGCTGTGGTGGGGCATGCAGAAGAGGTGTGTGGTGTGAGACGTGTGGGTGGTGATGTAAGAAAAGGAAATAAATGGTGGTGCGAGGAAGTAAGTATGGCTGTGGCTGAGAAGAGACGTGCATATGAAGTGTGGCTGCAGAGGAAGGATGAGATGTCATATGAAAGGTAAAAGGAAAAAAGGAACAGAGCGAGAAGGGCTGTGCGTGATCCTAAAGTGGCATCAGATGAGAGGTGGGGTAGGCGGCTGACTGAGAATTTTCAACAGAATAAGAAAATGTTCTGGAAGGAGGTGAAAAGGGTGCGAAAGGGAGAGTCTGGGAAGGAAGAGCGAGTAAAAGTAGAGGATGGAAGGATGTTAATTGAGATGGATGCAGTAAGGAAGAGATTGGCAGAGTATTTTGAAAGATTGTTAAATGTAGAGGAGGAAAGGGTGGCTGAGATTGTGGTGGATGGAAGGGTGCAAGGAATAAATGTGTTGGGAGAGTTCAATGATTCTTTGATCACGAAGGAGGAAGTGGAGAAGGCAGTAAAGGAGATGAGAACAGGGAAAGCTGCAGGTATGGATGAGTGTGCTGTGGAATGCCTGAAGGGTGGTGGAGTGACTATTGTTGACTGGTTAGTAAGATTGTTGAATGTGTGCTTTGTGAAAGGTATGGTGCCAACTGACTGGGCAAGTGCTTGTGTGGTCCCGTTGTATAAAGGCAAGGGTGATAAGTATGAATGTACTAGCTTTAGGGGTATAAGTCTCTTGAGTGTTGTAGGTAAGGTTTATGGTAGAGTGTTAATAATGAGAGTTAGAGAGGGTACAGAGGGAGTGATCGGTGATGAGCAGTGTGGCTTTAGGAGAGGGAGAGGATGCGTGGATCGGGTGTTTGCTGTGAGACAAGTGTGTGAAAAGTATTTAGCGAAAGGCAAGGATGTGTTTTGGGCATTCATGGATTTAGAGAAAGCGTATGATAGAATTGATAGGGAGGCTTTGTGGACTGTTTTAAGATTGTGTGGACTTGATGGTAGGTTACTAAAAGGGGTGAAGAGTTTTTATGTAAATAATAGAGCGTGTGTAAGAGTGGGAAATGCTGTGAGTGATTGGTTTCCTGTGAGAGTGGGGCTGCGACAGGGATGTGTGATGTCGCCTTGGTTGTTTAGGATTTATGTGGATGGTGTTGTAAGGGAGATGAATGCAAGAGTTTTAGGTGGAGGTCTGAGTCTGTTGAATGTTGATGGCGGAGAGTGGAATCTGAAGCAACTGCTGTTTGCAGATGATACTGCACTGGTGGCCGATTCAGAGGAGAGATTGAGACAATTGGTAGAGGAGTTTGGAAGGGTGTGTGAAAGGAGGAAATTGAAAGTAAATGAGAATAAGAGTAAAGTGATGAAGTGTACGAGGTTGGTAGATGGTAGGGGGATGAATATAGTTTTGAATGGTGAGTTGCTTGAGCAGGTAGAGTGTTTTAAATATTAGGGTCACATGTTGCTGTGGATGGAAGAATAGATGCAGAAGTGAAGTTTAGAATGAATGAAGTAGGAAAGGTGCTGGGAGGAATGAAAAAGGTGTTTATATGTCGTTCGCTTAGAATGGATGTAAAGAGAAGGCTGTATGAGGGTGTTGTGGTACCGACTGTGTTATATGGGGCTGAAACATGGAATATGGGTGTAGCAGAGAGGAAAAGTTTGAATGTAATGGAGATGAGGTGTCTGAGGAGTATGTTTGGAGTGACTCGTATTGATCGAGTGCGAAATGATGAAGTGCGAAGGAGAACTGGAATTGATTGGGAGATGGCTGATAGAGTTGAGCAGAGGGTGTTGCGATGGTTTGGGCATATGGAGAGAATGGATAATGAGCGATTGGTGAAAAAGATGACTAGATCTGATGTGAGAGGTGTAAGGCTGAGAGGGAGACCACGAATAGGATGGATGGACAGTGTGAAGAGAGCGCTGGATGTGAGAGGGATGTCTGTTGAGCAAGAAAGTGTGGCTGTGTGTGACCGAAATAAATGGAGAGAAATTGTGAATGAATTGTGAATGGATATTCTCCCGCATTTAGTCTGATCAGCTAGTCAGGTCAGGTGCGGGTAAGAGGATGGGTCTATTATGATGTGGCAGGGGTAAACCAGCTCTGCTGTCGGGCCCTGCTGCGGGTGTCACTGATTGCACTGCCCAGTTGACCCGTGTGCGGTGTGGTGCAGTGAGGATCTGTCTCTTCTCCTCTCTGGGGCTAAGATGCGAATGAATGTGCTTGAATGGATGAGTAAATAGGGAGTGAGTCGTCCTGTCTCGGCTACCTCCCTTTCCTTGGGGGAAGCAGCCTAGGTATATATATATATATATATATATATATATATATATATATATATATATATATATATATATTTGTACACACGTGTGTAATGTGTGTCTCTCCAGTATATATATATATATATATATATATATATATATATATATATATATATATACTGGAGAGACACACATTACACACGTGTGTACAAATATATTTGTACGCTCCTGACTGGGAACCCTGGACCTCTTAGATAGAAGTCAGGCACTGATACCACTCGACCACGGCGTGATGAAAGCTGTGACTCCTGATTTTTTTGACGATCCATGTAAATCCATTATGGGAGGATATATTTCAGTCACAACACATTAGGATCATTTCACAGCCCCACGCAACTCGGCAGGTGATATATATATATATATATATATATATATATATATATATATATATATATATATATATATATATATATATATATATATATATATTCAGCAGCCAAAAGGTCACCAATGACCCGTCAGTTGCATAATTATTCATCAGTAATTATTTTTTTATTCATCATAAGTGGTATAATATGGGATGTGTCAATGGAAGTGATGTATAATAAAAATATATGATATTGCGATCTGTAGTTGATGAATGTGTGTATGTGATTTTAAGCCTTTGTTAGAAAATATACTGTACTGTTATAGACAAAAAAAAAAAAAAAAAAAAAAAAAAAAAAAAAAAAAAACACCCTATTCTCTCGGTGGGAAGAAAGGTTGGAATGATGGTGATTATTTTAGTTATTACCGTATGGACCATGATTTTCGGCCTTCGTAAAAAAATACCAAATAGGGATCAGTTGATATTGATGATGATGATGATGATGATTCTCCACCTTTATGAAAAAGGTATAACGATAAATGTGGGGTAATTATCTAGGAATGATTTTTCCCTCTTCATCAGACAAAAGATAATTATCATCAGCTGTTTTTCATTCTTTCTTCCATGAATTGATTACACTGCGTCGTCATCGCTTATTTCACCTACTTATTCCTGTTTTCATTTTATATTCGAAATCATGTCCATCGTGTCGCTCGCCTCTGTCACCATCATCTTCCCTCACCTCTTCCTTTTCGGTTATTCTTATTGTTTTATTATTGTATTTTCTTCGTCCTCTTCTGCTACCCTCATCTATATCACTTCAGTTTTATTTGTTTCCTCTTCACTTTCCTATGTCACTGGTCGCACTAACCTCATTCCCTTCCCCATATTCCTCTTTTTACCACATAGGGGGAGGCGGTGGCTCAATCGGTAGAGGTGGCCTGCAGTCCTAACGGACCCAGGTTCGAATCCCGGCTGGGGCAGGGAACAGTTTAAGGATTTGAATTTCATTAAATCAGGCTTTACTGATCTACCAGAAGACCCGCCGACATGTCGTAAAAATACCCCCGCTAATACCAATACACCAGTCCTGTACGAGACAGCCCTAGCATGTATTCAATATGGACGGTGGGTGTTAGCGCCGAAGTGGTGACATGTAGAGGTGTATGGTATGTAGGAGGACTGCTGGGCCTTGATAGCAGGCTGTGAAGCCTATGCCCAGAGTCGGACATATAAAAAAAAAAAAAAAAAAAAAAAAAAAAGTAATGTAGATGATCCACTGCGACAGATGCAAATGTTGGGTTGGAGAGACACACAGGTTAGATCTTTAATTCTTTATTATCTCTAACGTTCCAGACTCTTTGAAGGTGGGTTCTGTGTACCTCGAAACGTTAGAGTAAATACAGGATTCAAGGTCTGACCCGTGCCTCCCGCCCAGCCAACATATCCACCGCCAGTAATCATTATTTTATTGTCATCCTTTATTCTTCATCTTTCCCTTGTTGCCATCTTGATATTCATCTGTTTCCACTCAGTCTTCTCCATTCATTGATCCCACCTACTCCTAATTTTTTTCTATCAGACAGTAATACTCTTCCTCTGTCTTCCATTTGCCTAAAATGCCCTTTGCTTTCATCCACCTAATATCCTTCTCTTCCTTTCCCACCACTTCCCCCCCCCCACACACACACGAGAGAGAGAGAGAGAGAGAGAGAGAGAGAGAGAGAGAGAGAGAGAGAGAGAGAACATGGGGAGGGGCAGTTGAACCTGGAGGAAGTGAGAGGTGGAGGGCAACGTGGGTGAAAGTGGGAGAGGTAGAGGAATGGATGGTGGAGGGGAAGGTGGAGGTGATTGAAGGGATGGGTATGGGTGTCAGGAGTCAGTTATCATCCAACACAGTCCCTCTTTGTGGTGGTGATCATGAGCCACTCTTTTATATTCACCACGACACTCACCATAATGGCCTCACCTCGCTGTGTGTGTGTGTGTGTGTGTGTGTGTGTGTGTGTGTGTGTGTGAGGTGTGGTGGGAGGCTGGCTGTTATCAATGATATTTACTAATGTCGATATCTGACGTGACATAAGATGAACGCTTCGCGCTGTTTGTACTGTCTGTCTGCATCTACGGTAGTTGTGACTGCATCATAGTCTGTGTGTGTGTGTGTGTGTGTGTGTGTGTGTGTGTGTGTGTGTGTGTGTGCACCCTGGTGTCTGGCTCTTCGTATGAGATAAGAATTAATATACTACCTGTATTCCGTTAAATATAACGAGAACCTGCTGTTTTAGATCCTGATCCTTTTGGAAAATTAGCAGCTGCACAGCTGAATTGCTCTGGAACTACCGAGATTACAATGAACTGACTAGCCCTATTTTCCCGGAGCTTTCCATTATTGTCACCGATTATGATCATCGAAACAAAGTTTCCAACCTAAGGATGGGGTGAGGAAGGGCCTAGAAAATAAGGTAAAAGACAGGATGCAAGAGGGTGAACTTTCGACAGCATGCCTAGTGAATTGGGCTATACACTCATTTATTCACTATGCAAGCCCCTGAAATCCTGGTTGCACCTCTACCTATAAACTAGCCAGATAGCTTAATCCCTGAAGGGGTGGCCGCAAACAGATCCTCCATATTACTCTGTCCAATGCTGTCAGGCGAAGGGGACAGATATAAGTGTCATTAATCTCTATATAGGTATACAAGAAAGTCACCCCTAAACTGAGAAACAATAATTTGATAACAAGACTAAACTATAACAGGACGTCATCTGGCTGCAGGGATTAAGCCTGAGGTAACAGCAACAATAAAATGCAACAAAATAACTCTCCCTCACATATTTAACCCCATCAACACAATGTCGTATTGATTACTTTATTCTAACTTCCCTCACCCGATTTGATTCAGCTCAGGGGAAATCACTTGTTTGAAAAAGGTATATAGTGAGAGAAATGTTTCCTTAACTACACTAAATTGGCCTGAAAGTAACAAACATTTACCTTAATAATATGTGGCAGAAGGGTTAAGGTTAAAGCACAAAAACACTTGCAACAAAAACAACTCTCTCTCATATTTAACCCTTTCAGCCAGATGATATTTACTCGTATTTATTACTATCTCTAGACGATATATTTTCAGATTGTGACAACCTTCTGGTATGGAAAGGATTAATTAATGGTTTATGTGACCCCCCCATGTTGTAGTGGAAAATGGAAGAAAAATGTTCTGACCACGGCATTTGCTAATATTCAAGTATTTAAAAACATATGTAATAAAAGAGCACTTTTTCATAATATTTGGCCGTCGACATGAATGGTTCTTGATAGTTTCTGAATACCAGCAAAGGATAAAATATAATGTATTTTTTCAGTTCTCTGTGATCTATTAATTCGTGATTCACATGGTGCTTTTTTTTTCGCCATGGAAGATATTTCGTCAAATATTTCATGACGAATTCCAATGGTTTTCAATTTTTGTGCTCATTCTTTGCTGGTACGATACGTTAAGACTGATGAATGGCTAACGGGGAAGATTGTGACAGTTTCAGAAGCAGGCGGGAACGGAGGGTTCGTGGGTAGATTTAGGATGGATGGTTGATAACAATAGGTGGATGGTTTCAGGCCTGAAACATGTTGGACAGTTTATAGAGTGATCTGAAAATAATGGTCTATAGATAAAAATGGGAAGGAGGTATTTTAGAGAGAAAAGGGTTGATGGTTCGTTTGGAAATTTAGGAAAACCACTCATGGGCGGGGACAGGATAGGTTACTGGAAAGATCTGTAATTCATGTATGGAGAACTTGGATGGACGGTTAGGAACAGAATCTGATGGATGGTTTCTGGGTGAGGTAATGAGGACTAGTTCATCGGAAGAACTGGAATGGGTGGTTTCTCGGGGAGGATTGGTGTATGTGAATCGTGGGCATGGATAGGGTTGATAGTTTATCGTAAGAATTGGATGAAAGGTTATAAAGATATAATGGGTGGTTTCAAAGGTAGGACTGGGATAGATGATTTATGGGGAATGGTAATAATTGTAGATGGTTCGTGGTCAGACCTAGGACGGTTGATTCATAGAGACATCTGGGATCAATGGTCCCTGAGGAGGAATAGGATGGATCGTATGTAGATACAGCTGGAATGGTTCAGTGGGTGGGTTGAGATGGATGGAGGTCAAATGAGGGGCTGTAGTGGATGATTCAGAATGAACATGGAATGGATGATTCAGAGGGAGACAAATAGTGTATGGTTGACGAGACAGAGTAGAATTAATGGTTAATTAAATTTATAAAATATACTTAGAATGGATGGTTCATAGTAATGGCCAAAATGGATGGTTCATTAATTACCTTCCACTCTGTTGGGTGGATATTTCTGTGGGCTAGTGTGGATTTTGGTATTCCGAAATGACTCACGTGAGAGAACTAATTAACATTCATACAGGAAGGTAAGAGTTGCGGTCCGAGTGTACAATCAGATCACACAGTTGCAGCGCTTAATTGTATCATGCCATCACAGCACACCCTCACAACACACACGTGGACCACACAGTCAAAGGAAACTGTTATATCATTCCAGTTTGAGCATACAGGTAGAGTATGAAATTTAAGTAAGCAACAGGAAGTAAAATATCCGAGAATATTTACCTCAGTCAGAACAAACAGTCAGAACAAAATTAGAGCACAGTCCGGGCGCAATCAAAAATTGCTAACATACCAGTGACAACACGTATCAGTCAGAGCATACAGTGGCGGCACACAAACAGAACACACAGTCAGATTAAACATGCAGAACACAGTCGGAACACGCTATTATAACACGATCAGATAGAACACACTGATGGCACACAGTCATAGCACAGAATCCTATGGGAGCAGCCACACATGTCCGATATATGTGATCGACAAGATGAAGCGAAGCACCGGGCTAGAACCGCTGCAGTATCCCTGTCTGAACGTTGGACGAACCCCTGAGCCTCGTTTCCTCTAGTCGGTCACATGTTTGGATCAAGTGTACCTGAAATCGTACTAAGTCTCTTTCGCGTTGCTAAAAATAATGTCATAATAATGAAGTTTTCATGTTTCTTGATGAGGTAAACGTGTATAGCAATAATGCAATAGTCGTCACGAACTTGGATATGAAGCTATCACTTACTGGATTGGAGAACACTGTGTTAATACAAATCGTATATCTACAAACTTAAGAAAAGAATGATGGAATTTGATTTTGGAAAATAACTCAATCCAATTTAATGGACAAATTTACTTACAAGTATCTGGAACAGCAATGGGGACAAAATTTGAGCTATTTTAATGCAATATTGTGTTAGGATATTTAGAAAACACATTATATTCTCGAGTGTCATATTTTGTTATAATAATGGCACATAAAATGAAAAAGAACTACATGCAACACGTGGACGATAATTTTATGATATGGGATGACAGGATGGATACATAAGGATTGTGGACAGTATTAAGAATACTCGTATATGGAGTAGATGGGAAGTTGTTGAATGCTGTGAAGATTATGTATGAGGGTGCTAAGCTGCAGTGCGTGTGGACAGTGAACTGAGTGAATTTTTCTGTTTGAAGGTTGGACTGAAACATGGATGTGTCATGTCTTCATGGTTGTTCAATCTGTAAATGGATGGAGTTATAAAAGAGATACAAGGTAGGGCAGCGGATGTTGGAGCGGCCCTAATGAGAGAGGGCAGTGTTTGGAAACTCCATTGTCTGTTGTTTGCAGATGATACTGTGTTGTTAAGTGAAGACGAAGGGGAGCTACAAGGCTTGGTGGATGAGTTTGGGACATACAGTGTAGGAATGTAGGGAAAAGTAAAGTTATGGTCTTCGAGAGAAGTGAAGTCAGTGAATGTACAGTGAGGTTGGATGAGGAGGAAATGGGAAATGTGAGTGCGTTTAAGTACTTGGGTAGTGTGATAAGTAAGGATGGAAGTTTAGAGGGTGAAGTGCTTGAAAAGGTACAACAAGGAAGAAAGGTTGCTGGTTCCTTGAAAGCAGTGATAAGAAACAGGGAAGTGATCATGGAAGTGAAAAAGCTACTACATAACAGTATTGTGATACCAACTCTAACGTATGGAAGTGAAGCTTGGACCTTGTTGGAGGGACACAAGTCAAGAGTGAGAGCAGTGGAAATGAGTTATTTGAGAGGAACCTATGGAGTCACATGGAGAGAGAGACTGACAAATGAGGAAGTGAAAGAGCGTTGTGGTGTGGATGTGGATGTGATAGGAAGCGTTAGGAGAAACACACTGAGGTGGTTTGGCCATGTGGAGAGGATGGAGAGTGAGAGACTGACGAGGAGAGTGTATGTGAGTGAGTTGGAGGGGGGGGAGAGGGAGGGGGGGGCCAAGGATGAGATGGAGGGATGGAGTAGAGAGGTATATGAGAGAGGGGGGGGTGTGAGCTGGGAACAGGGCAGTGAAATGACGGCGGACAGGGCGACGTGGAGGCGATTTGTTTGTGGCCATCCTTTACGGGATTAAGGCCTCTGGCAATAGATAGATAGATAGACAGAGAGATAGAAGATGAGAGAGATGGACATTTCTCAGCAATCTTAAACATCATGAATAACCTTGATTCCAAACTAACATTTACGTGTGAAACAAGTGGAGACACAGTCACTTTCCCGGACATGAATCTTATGAAGCATGATAACAAAATAATTACTGACATCCGTTATATAGAAACAGATACTAAATATTATCTAACTTACAATTCTAATCCCCCAAGACATAAAAATCAACATACCCTTCAATTCAGCATGAAGGATTAACACAATACTTTCAGAACTTGAGATAAAGGGGACAAGATTAAGTGAATTGAAAGTTTTTCTTCTGCAACGTGGATACCTTAAAAGCACAATAAACTAGAAAGCGTTCAGACAGCGCATTCCTCTGCCAATGCCATTGCAGGATCCGTATCTGGGTCCACCCCAAAACTTAATCAGTTCTTTCTTGGCCCATGGCCCACCCTTCCACAAAATTTCATTGAAATTCAATGAGAACTTTTGGAGATATCGTGTGGAAAAACAAGTTAAAAATTCCTGGATCAGGATAATGATCAGGAACACCACCAAAATCTAATAGACTGTTCCTTAGGCCATACCCTTCTCCTACAAGAAAATTCAGCAAAATCCGTTCATAACTTTTTGAATAATCCTGCTAACAGACAAACAAACAAACAAACACAGGCAGTAACATAACCTCCTTGGAGGAAGTAAAAATGGTATAGAAAGAGCAAAACAAATACCCGTATCCCGCCTTCAGAGCACGAGTAATAAAGAAACAGTCATACACAAGCAATACCATATATATGAACTCGGTACTGATGGTTAATTCCCTCTGTGTATTCATTAAGTACAGATGAACATACTGGGTAATGATGGTTAAATCCCTCTGTGTATTCATTAAGTACAGATGAACATACTGGGTAATGATGGTTAAATCCCTCTGTGTATTCATTAAGTACAGATGAACATACTGGGTAATGATGGTTAAATCCCTCTGTGTATTCATTAAGGACAGATGAACATACTGGGTAAATACGATTTAATCCCTCTGTGTATTCATTAAGTACTTATGAACATACCCGGTAATGATGTTTAATCCCTCTGTGTATTCATTAAGTACAGATGAACATACTCAGTAATGATGGTTAAATCTCTCTGTGTATTCATTCACTTTTAAGAAAGCATCAGTCTCGTCTCCGTAAACGTTTTTCCATTTCGGTCACGTCTCACTAATCAACAGGCTCAAAGTGTAAACCTCTTCACTACGGGCCATCTCTCCTAAGTTGAATTTAATCGCCTAGTGCTAGCAACAGTTTACACCTGATCACCAAATTACATACTTAATTGCCATCGACACCTGGTTTGGTACTCGAAATAACTTGAAATTTACTATTAAATGTGGCCAAATAAGAACATCTTATTGGTGAATACATCAACACTGTAATGTCATGTTTGTACAGTACCAAGTGATTCAAATGTATTTGATCATTCTGCCGCACTACAATAATTATCATTCAGTCTTAATAACTACAATGTTTTGTTCTATTGAGGTCATTCAATAAAATCTCAGTATTGGTCTGAAAAATGTTCGTATTTCGTAAGGCAAAAATTCAACAGGGGAACCAGTGTAACACAAAATCCTTCATGGTGTTGTTGGTGTTAATGATTTAACTGCGGAGGATTTCCCTCTGTTGAATAAAATATTCATGAGGTCAACAACATGCAAACGTATTGAGAGACAAGTAGATAGATCGATCGATAATTGGATAGATGGAATGCATGTACAACCATGTACGTGTGTCTGTCTGTCTGTCTGTCTGTATGTATGTATGTATACACGTATGTGTGTGTGTGTGTGTGTGTGTGTGTGTGTGTGTGTGTGTGTGTGTGTGTGTATTTGTATGTGTATATATAGAGTATACAGTATATTTACGGGGGGGTGCTCTAAATTCATGGTCCAAGTGATTGCAGTATTTGTTGAAATATTATTCAATCAGGGGAACCGGCTGTACCTGAAAGTGCAGTGTGGAAAAACATTTCCACTTTTATAAAAGCTTGGGGTATGCTTGTCATTTGTTTACTGTTGTCCCCGCGCTCTTGGTGCAAGAGCTGGTGTTAGGTTTTGAGCTGTGTGTGTGTGTGTGTGTGTGTGTGTGTGTGTGTGTGTGTGTGTCACAGCCAATGAAGAGACATGGTTAAATCGTCTGGCAGCTGCAGGAAAAAAAAAAAAAAAGGCTTCTAAACGATACTGTAGTTTGCTTGCAATCTCGTCATTACCAGTTGGCTTCTGCCCGGCTGAATATGATCATATGGCGGTAAAGAGAGTGTGTTTAAATGGATACGTGGAGAGAATGGATATAGGAATGTGCAAAGGGTACGAGTATAATATGTGAGTTTGAGGGTTGGAGGAGAAGCATCAGACCAAGAAGAACGGTAATGAAATGTGTGTGTGTGGATGTGTGAATAGGAGAGTTATAGAAATTATGGAAGCATTAGAAATGACGAAGGACAGCATGAACGTATGTAGTATGTATGGGATGTGCAGTCCCCGACAAAAGTTTACATACTGCATTTACTTCACACTTAGGGCATATCGACCACATTCCTTCCCGAAACATAGAACCATGCCAAGCTTCTCCTAGCTTTGGAATATTAACCAGCAGAGGAAGGGGAAAACAGAAAAGGTGAAATATTGGCGTTCTTTTGTCTCCGACTGTACATGGCTATGACTGCACTGAATTATTACTGCTGGCTTAAAGGCAGCCTTCGGCGGCCTTTCCATTCGATGTCAAAGAGGCTGTGTTAGGTCGCGTCCACACGTGTGCCCGAACAAGCGTTGGCAACATGTAAGCAACACAGTAACGAACACGCTGCAAACATGTTGGGAACAGCAGCTTCCAGGTCATGTTGGCAACATCATGATGAAGTCTCAGATGCCTCGTATGGACGCACTTATCCCATCACTTCTGCTGCCAGTGTTCGAAGCTGCACTGAAACATGTTTGCATACATCTGTCCAAATACAGCTGCAAACATGTTCCCGAACATGTTGCCAGCTGTGTTGCCAACATATGTTCGAGTACACGTGTGGACGCGCCCTTACGGTAACGTCAATGCTCACAAAAAAGTGATCCGCCTAAAGGCCGCTGAAAGCTGCTTAATGTCAAAAGGCCAGAAATGAGTCCTAACTCGGGAACCGGTGGCCCGACTGGAGTGGAATTTTTTGTATTAAGTTAGAGCATTTTAGAAGTGCTTTGCTTTGACCAAAATTGCACTACTATGCGCCGTTATTGAACTGTTTCGGTAACAACTGGACAAACCAACGGACATAGAGAAAACGGATCATTGTAAAATAGATTATTATTATTATTATTATTATTATTATTGTTATTATCATCATCATCATCATCATCATCATCATCATCATTATCATCATCATCGTTATTATTATTATTATTATATGGAAGCCAGCGGGATGTTCTCAGTGGTACCGTCGTTGTGAAGTGCAGTTTTGAATGAAATGTTACTTGAGGCGCACCCGGTATTTTTGGTGGCTTGACTGATGATGGAAGAATGGCTCTGTAGCTCACTTGATTAAGCACTCTTCCTAAGAGTTCTAGTGTTTTATTTTTTTTTTATTTTTTTTTACTTTCCTACTTTTTCTTTTCGATCATTCGCATTCCACGGATTAGCAGCAAGGTCTGTTACAATGATGGTGATATTGATGATGATGATGAAAATTTTTGATGATGATGATGATGATAAGGAGGAGGAGGATGGTGATGATGATGATTAATGTTATTTCATCGAAATGGTTACTGGAGTTTTCCCCAGTCCCCTTCGCTACCCGGTGGATATCTTCTAAGCAAAATAAAATCGTGTGGCGGTAGCGAGAATCAAATAAAGAAACTGTCCTACATTGAAAGGACTGAGAAGTGGTTACCAAGAATGTAAAAGCTGGATTGAATATCAGAATATTGTTGCTTTGTTTTTGTGGAACGTTGCTAAGATGGCTTTGTTCCCTGCAGTTATCACTGATACTGTGATTAATTGGCATTGACTAATGCACGTGATTGGTTATGTCCACGACCCCAGTTTACACACACACACACACACACACACACACACACACACACACACGCGATTGTTTATGTGTGCTGAGAGATGTTTGCTGGAGCCCTTTTTAAAGAAAGTGGCACATTGATTTTGATAGTGAAAATTATTTTTGAATGAGTAACATATTAGTCATAAAGATGCTGAGTGAAAGTGACTGAATGTTCTTGTGCTGACGGCAATGAGTAGAAATGACAGTACTGATTATGTCGACGAGGATGAGTGAGTGAACGTGACTGATTTATTAGGCGGTACCAATGTTGAATGAGTGAAAGTGACTGCGGTTATGATATTTATACTGAGTCACAATGATGATAATTGAAGTGGTTATTATGATGGTTAATGGCAACTAAAATCGTGTGACGCCAGCCTAAGTTATGTAGTTTGTCGGCACAGGATTAATAATTAAAGCAAGAAGTTTGACTACATGAAAGTTTTAAACTTCTGCAAGGCTCGAAGTGTTGGTGGTGAGACTGGGGGAGGTGGGTTGTCGGTGGTGTGGGAGGAAGGAGTTAATAAAGCGACTCGCGTCTCCGAGCCTCGGTAATTTGGAGAACAAGTAAAGCTTGAGCCTGACAATGAGGCTCGTTAGCAAGGCGGTGAAGGAGGGAGGGAGGGGCTCAGGGAGGGAGACCTCTCGCCAAGTTAAGGTAGGTCCATGTCTTTTTTTATCTATGTATACTGTAGCTATCCAAAAATATATATCTGACATCACTGTCTACCTTCTGTCTACCTTTCTGTTAGTTGAGCTACCTATATGGCCGTCCATCTTTGGTATTTTCTTGTATCGTGCTAAGTTAGTCCTCCTTGGTCTTGCCTGGCCACACTTCCCACACTCGGATGCGTTATACAGTACAGCAGGCAAATGTATCCGGTGTAGACGGTTAGGCAGAAAAATTCTGTGGGAAATTTTGACAACTGCATCACTAGTGTCGTTGTTATGACTGTAATTTACATCATTAACCCTACCACAACCACCGGTATCATCACGGTCTTTATCATTAACACCTTTATCATTTCCACCACTATCACGACTTTTATTACTTCCAGTACTACAATCACCATTACCGCTATCATCAGTACCATAACCACAACCTCTTTCATCGTCACTACCATTATCATCAATACCATTATGACTACTGGCACCATTATGACACAGCTAATATAATTTCTACTACAACAGCCGCTGTAATACTTACATTTGATCCATGAAACTTTTTTTTATATCATACAAATTAATAATGTAAAGGATATCCTCGGCAGTCTTGTAATTTATGGTCAAATGCTTAAAGAGCAAGTGTCATGCCACAACTGCAGACTCCTCCACTGGGACACGGAACTTGACTGTTATCCTTAATGATTCAGTAACAGCTGCTTTACAGTTCGGCAATAATTTACATTACCTGTGTTTGCGAAAGACAAAGAACTTGCATGTAATTCGTATGTTTTCCTAATAATGGTATTAAAAGAGTGCACAAATGTGGTATTCCACAAAAGAGTTGTTAGCCGTAAGAACCTTAATTATAGAATTTTGAAAACACTATGTAAGACTGAATATCACATTACATTGCTTTTGGGAGATTAATATGTAATGAGTTACTCCACAAGTCATCGTAGAAAAATAAAAATCCTTGTTCCATGGAATATGAAATGGACACAAATTAGGGTAAACCTAAAAATAAATAGATGGCCCCACCTATGCAATCCCTCTTATGTTTTCATGTTATCTGAAAGGCAATCCAGTAAACAGTCTTGGTTATGCTTATTCTGGTATGGGTATATCACTATGGGGTTACATTTTGAATCGTAAGCGTGCAGGGCAATTTTTGTCGACTGTGGCATCCAACCTACCCATTCTCTATATATCCTCGTATTATCAAACACTGTCTGCCATAAACGATGTAGACAGTCATAAAATGAAATATATAGAATGCCAAAAATGGCTAAGATCATGAAACTGTTAAATAATGAATAGGAAAACAAAATGATCCAAATAAAAACGGGGTACAGTGCAGAGCAGTTGAATGAGTGTTTAGAGTGGGTTGGAGGCAATATGGCACTTAGTCGCCAGTTGTTGCAACTCTCTCTGTAGAAGGCGCTGTTTCCTTTGCCTCAGAGAGCACAGGTACTCCATCAATATTTATACTTTTTGTAGCAAAACGTAACATGCGAGAATCAGGAAGCAGTACGTCCCCCCGCGTCAGAGAGCAATACATCCCTCCGCGTCAGATATCAATACATCCCTCTCCGTCAGTGAGCAATATGTCCTTCTGCATTAGAGAGCAGTACGTTCCTTCGCCTCAGAACAAAGCAAAGTTTAACTATATTTCACAAGCAATGTGTTTGTGGGATTAAAGCAACAGGTGTTTGAGTGGAGAGAGAGAGAGAGAGAGAGAGGAGGGGGGGGGGCGCCGATATGAAGAGAAGCCGGAAACAACTAGCCTTATGTAAAGCCATCACCATAAACAGTACTGATACATATACACATGCATATACTTTTGGTCTCATACATCTAAGCAACACATTTACTCATATGCCTCCTCTTTATCTCATACACCAACACTACATCTTATATACATACACTGTGTAGTCCCAGCACCAAACTTTGTCTCATTCTGTCATACATCTTCTCTACTCTTTGTTCTTTACACCTACACTTCCTCTCATACGCCAACACTTTATAATATCCGTATATATATATATATATATATATATATATATATATATATATATATATATATATATATATATATATATATATATATATATGTGTGTGTGTGTGTGTGTGTGTGTGTGTGTGTGTGTGTGTGTGTGTGCACTTGGTTACTTCCACCAACAAGGTTGCAGTAAGTGTTGTATTCACCCCAGATTGTCTGTCTGTTTGTTAGTTTTTTGTTAGTCCACAGGATATTTCAAAAGTTATTTATGGATTTAATGAAATTTTATGGATGTGTCGGTCATGGGCCAAGGAAGAGCTGATTAGATTTTGGTGGCTACCTGAGTTCGAGTTCCGATTCAGGACTGCTTTTTTGTTTGTTTGTTTGCAACATATCTCAGAAAGTTGTGAATGGATTTCAGTGAAATTTTGTCAGTATGTGGGACATGGGCCAAGGAAGAGTTTATTGGATTTTGATGGTGATCTGAGTTGCCTGGTATAGGCGTTGGAGGAGGTATGTGCTTTCTGAGTGCACGGAAGTTGTTAACCACTGATCATGCCTGACATTTTTAGGGTGTGAAAATAATACATTGAGAGGTGCCGATATTAAGGTGTGCACTATGGAGTACGCAGAGGATCATCATCATCATCATTATCACGTCATCGTCAGCATCTTAGTCAATAAAGCAACTGGAATAAAGTCTGTTGCCTAGTAACCATTACATAATCCAGCTTATTCTCTTCACTGATTTACAATGAGTTTGGAAATATGTCGACCTGTTAGAACTTCAGTGAAACGAATATACATAATACAAACACCTGTAAGTCATTACCTGACTATCAGACATTGATACCAGCGATGCCCTTGGTCTTCCCAGCTCAATATGGCCTTTGTTATCTTAATTAATATCTTTCAGTTTTTAAAAAAGAACGGCCAAGTTAGGTTCACTAGCGACAGCCAAGACTCTGTAATCCAAATTTCCAGTTTCCAAAGGCGCTTAAATTGCATTACCCAGAGATTCTTAGAACCCCTTACATTAGAGCAGGTCTGACCTCCTCTGTGGGTAAATGATGGGAATTACGGACCCTGGACTGAAAGGACTTATTATAGTGGTGCAGAGGGTGGGTTGCTTCAGGCGGTTTTACCGATTTTAACCAACAGTCCACCGTGCAAACGCTTCAGATTAACCTGGAACTACAACTACTACTACTGCTGCTACTGGAGAGTGTTCAGTCGGTATCTCGGTCAACGCTTCGGGAACTTCATGTGTCTTTCTGTTCCTCCTCCTGTTACTTTCTACACAGTTCTGTCCCTCCTCAGGTTTATACCCTCCATCCCTACTTCATTCCTCTACACCCTCACCCTCCTCCACTGCACTCTGCTCCATTCCATTTTATCTCAGCAACCTTACACTTCAAGTTAACTCCGCCTCCCTTCCTAACCGTCCTTCTTATCAGGTCTGTCCAACCTGCTGTGTCTTCCTACTCACTTCTATCTTTCTCAGCTTTCTCCTGAGACCTGTTGCATCGTTCCACCCCCCTCCACTCCTCCCCTCCACCTCCATTAGGCAATTTTCCCGACTTCTGCAAGACACTCTGGAGTGCTGGTGAAATTGCCTTCCTTCCCGCCACTGGTTGGTGTGAGGCACAGGGGAAGAGGGAGGGGATAAGGAGGGCAAGGATTGCAGAGAGGGAAGGAGAAAGGGGAAATAAGGGATAGAAAGGAATAGCAGATAAAATAAAAAGAAAACCACCAAGGAAGGAAGAGGACTAAGAAGAAGGAAGGTGAGGGAATAGGAGGCGATGCAGGTGAATGAAGGGATTATAGATCCGAGTGGAAATGGTGAAATATAAAAATTTAAGGAATAGGACTACAGCGGCAAGTGGTTTGGCCCATACTAGGCAGCCGCTACTTATGGGCATTGCTAAACTACCCGAGAACAAGAACTAAGAAAACGGGAACACGGCTTTTACTCCTCTCCTCCCTCCTATTCTATCTATCTATCTATCAATTGCCAGACACCACAATCCCGTAAGGGGTGGCCATTTGACTTTGAGTTATTTGTTTTACGGGGAGGGGCACTAGCCCTCCACCAACCCACTTGTTGACACATAGGGAGCACATATGGTTTGGTTATATGGTTACCACCCAGCGTTGTAAATGGTTTCTTGGCTTAGAGGAAACTGTTTGGCTTGTCACTCAAGGTAAAGCCACCTACAGTATAAAAGAAAGAAAAGCATTAAGAAGTGATAGGAAAGATGGGAGACATAGGAAGAGAGGGGGGCAGGCACAGAAAAAGAATGATAAAGGCTTGTGATTATTTTTAATAGTGCCAGGGATCTTATATTGATGTATTACGCCCATTTACCCCCCAAAAAATTCCAAAATCAGTTCTCTTTGAAGGTTGGGTTGAAACAGGGATGTGTCATGTCTTCATGGTTGTTCAATCTGTACATGGATGGGGTAATAAAAGAGGTACAAGGTAGGGTAGTGGATGTTGGAGTGGCCCTGGTGAGAGAGGATAGTTTTTGGAAACTCCCTGATTGTTGTTTGCAGATGATACTGTGTTGTTGAGTGAAGACGAAGGAGAGCTGCAAGGCTTGGTGGATGAGTTTGGGAGAGTGTTTAAGAAACGGAATCTAAAGGTGAATGTAGGGAAGAGTAAAGTGTCGGTCTTTGAGAGAGGTGAAGTCAGTGAATGTACAGCGAGGTTCGATGGTGAGGAACTGGAAAATGTGAGTACGTTTAAGTACTTGGCTAGTGTTATGAGTAAGGATGGAGGTTTGGAGGGTGAAGTGCTTGAAAGGGTACAGCAGGGAAGAAAGGTTGCTGGTTCTTTGAAAGCAGTGATAAGAAACAGGGCAGTGAGCATGGAAGTGAAAAAGTACTACATGACAGTATTGTGATACCAACTCTAAAGTATGGAAGTGAGGCTTGGACTTTGCTGGAAGGACACAAGTCAAGCTGGTAGGAGATAAAGGTAGGAAAGGTCATACCATAAAGAAAAACTGGATTGGAATTGATATAAGAAGTGATGGAAAACATACAGTGCTACCGTACTGTAATAAAAAAAAATAGTATTTTGTCGTGAGTGATTTAGTGACTTGGATGAATCTTAGGCTCACTCTTCTTCAGTCACTGGCCTGTGTTTATCCATAGCCCAACGTGGACACCTAGCTCCATTCACCCATTTCGGCTTACCCTGTTTTTCCAAACTAGGTTCTTCCTATCTCCTTGTATAAACGAAAGCAGATGACGTATTCTACTTCTGTAAATCGAGTAGAGGGAGTCAGTACTAATTCAGACAATATATTGTTTGCACAAAGTTAATTCTAAAACCTCAGTGAAGGTGAAAGGCAGCTTGTTCCGCTCGTCCAGTATCATACGCTACTGTCATGCCAGCATTTAAGCCATCTAGTTATTAATTAAAGTGAAATTTATGTAATGTAAATGCGTTTACTGTGTTTTGCCCTGGCTACTGATTACCAATACTTCACTGGTAATATATACCTCATTTATGTACTTCAATATCATATGCTCTTACTTAAATTACCCTTTACCCCTCGCCTCTCCAGTGTATGCATATTCACTTTCTTTTTTTTTTTTTTTTTTTTTTAACTTTCCTCAGAGTATCACCAGACGATTATATTTAGTTTTTATGTCGGACAATAGCATGGAAGAGTGGAACCAGGCTGTAGCCTGTCTACCCTTTCCTATTCCAAAAGTCACTCCTAAGCTGAATAAAACTGAATTAATATAGCAGGCGAAAATGAGCATTCAGACTGAGGTACTCCGCCCACCAGTCGGTCTGAGATCGAACGTCTGACATCGCCTTGCGATGTAACCTTCACCTTGGACAGATTCCTATGGAAATCGAATTATTATGTTTTCGACTGACCCATAACCATTCCACCAGGTCTGAACTGTATTGGTTAAAAAGTGAGTTTACATTTCCCTGTGACCTTGACATTTGACTATTTCCAAAACAGAATCCCTCTATTCTTGCCTTACTCTGAATCCTTCCACAAAGTTTTGCCTGAATGCAATAAAAACATTGCCATGTTACCCTGTTGAAAGTGAACTTTGCTATGTGACCATGACCTTTGACCTCTTCCACACAGAACAAAAGGTTAATCTCCTTGGCTAATCTTCAGCAATTCCGTCAGTTTATCCAGATCAGATAAAAAATATTTTTAGTTATTTGGTTCACAAAGTGAGACATAGATCAAATTTTGACATTGCCCTGTGACTTTGAACTTTAATTCATTCTTGCCATACCCTCAACCTCTCCACCAAGTTTGGTGTAAATTGTTGAAAAAAATTTAAATGCCCTGCAAGGTGAAGCTTTAACCCTGACCTTTGACTTACTGTTCTCAAAAAATAGCTCGATACCTTGGCTGACCCTTAACACTTACTTAAATTTGGTTAAAGTTGGATGAATTTTTGAGGGGGTAATTTTGTTCACACACACACACACACACACACACACACACACACACACACACACACACACACACATCAAGTAAAATATAAAATCTGCCCTCGCAAGGACGGAGCGGGTGTAATAAGTCAGCGGATTAAGGGGTCTATGCCAAAGGTAGTGAGTGTGTCAGCAGGAGGATGAGATAGAATGAAACAAGCTTAGAGAAAGAAATTCAGATTTGTGTGTAGGAGGTGGGAGTGATAGGGTTGGTGAGAGAGAGAGAGAGAGAGAGAGAGAGAGAGAGAGAGAGAGAGAGAGAGACTAAGCAAAAATATCTATCTATCTATATACCTAGGCTGGTTCCCTCAAGGAAAGGAAGGTAGCCGAGACAGGACGACACACTCCCAATTTACTCATCCACTCAAAGCACATTCATTCGCTCCTTAGCCCCAAAGGGGAAAAGGGACAGAGCCTCACCGCACCACACCGCACGAGGGTCAACTGCGCAGTGCAATCAGTGACATCCGCAGCGGGGCCCGACAGCAGAGCTGGTTTACCCCTGCCACATCAATAATAGACCCATCACCTTACCCGTACCTAACCTGATCAGCTGATCAGACCAATTGCAGGAGATCCCCTCAGGGCTGCATCATCATTAATTCATTCACAATTTCTCTCCATTTATTTCTGTCACGCACAGCTACTCTTCCTTGCTCAAAAGACATCCCTCTTGCATCTGGCGCTCTCTTTGCACTGTCCATCCATCCTATTCATGGTCTCCCTCTCAGCCTTACATCTCTCACATCAAATCTAGTTATCTTTTTCACCAGTCGCTCATTATCCATTCTCTCCATATGCCCAAACCATCGCAACACCCTCTACTCAACTCTACCAGCCATCTCCCAAACAACTCCAGTTCTCCTTCGCACTTCATCGTTTCTCACTTGATCCATACGCGTCACTCCACACATACTCCTCAGACACCTCATCTCAATTACATTGAAATTTTTCCTGTCTGCTACACCCATATTCCATGTTTCATCCCCATATAACGCAGTCGGTACCAAAACACCCTCATACAGTTTTCTCTTTACATCCATTCTAAGCAAACGACATCTAAACACTTATTTCATTCCTCCCAGCACTTTTCCTACTTCATTCATTCTAAACTTCAATTCTGCATCTGTTCTACCATCCACAGCAACATGTGACCCTAAATACATAAAACACTCTACCTCCTCAAGTAACTCACCATTGAAAACTATATTCATCCTCCTACCATCTACCGATCTCGTACACTTCATCACTTTACTCTTATTCTTATTTACTTTCAATTTCCTCTTTTCACACACCCTTCCAAACTCCTCTACCAACTGTCTCAATCTCTCCTCTGAATCAGCCACCAGTGTCGTATCATCTGCAAACAACAGCTGCTTCAGATTCCACTCTCCACCATCAACATTCACCAGACTCAGACCTCCACCTAAAACTCTTGCATTCACCTCCCTTACAACACCATCAATATATATATTAAACAACCAAGCCGATATCACATCACACATCCCTGCCGCAGCCCCACTCTCACAGGAAACCAATCACCCACAGTCTTTCCCACCCTTACTCACGCTCTACTATTTACATAAAAACTTTTCACCCCTTTTAATAACCTACCATCAAGTCCATACAATCTTAAAACAGTCCACAAAGCCTCCCTATCAGTTCTCTCATACGATTTCTCTAAGTCCATGAATGCCCAAAACACATCCTTGCCTTTCGCGAAATACTTTTCGCACACTTGTGTCACACCAAACACCTGATCCACGCATTCCATCCCTCTCCTAAAGCCACACTGCTTATCACCAATCACGCCCTCTGTACCCTCTCTGACTCTCTTAATTAACACTCTACCATACACCTTACCTACAACACTCAAGAGACTTATACCCCTAAAGCTAGTACATTCATACTTATCACCCTTGCCTTTATACAACGGGACCATACAAGCACTTGCCCAGTCAATTGGTACCATACCTTTCTCAAAGCACACATTCAACAATCTTACTAACCAGTCAACAATAGTCACACCACCACCCTTCAGGCATTCCACAGCACACCCATCCATACCTGCAGCTTTCCCTTGTTTCATCTCCTTTACATAACGAGGAACACTGACCACGCATGATACCATAAAAGCGTCCACGTGAGGCGGAAGCTGTAGGTTGTTCACAGTAAGCAGGTAAGGATATCAGTGTTTCATATGAGTAACGCACAACACTATGACAGTGGCACATAAACGCAGTGTAGTCATGCATATGCCTTTTTGTGTGTCCCGCTTAGACAGAACACGATCTGGAAACTTATTGCTGTTGATTCCTTCCTTCTGCCATTAAGGAAGAACAATCCATGCCTTTCATACAATACACGAGGTGTGGCTTCAGGCGTACTCCAGCATCCCTACCCACCCGCCCCACAACCCCTCCACTACCCAGCTTGATTTATCTGTGCCGGTTTGTGCGTCCTCCATGCTACAACTTGGCACATGCGACGTGGCAGCAAAAGAGACTAACCTACAGCTGTAACTTTTATCTTCTCTGATTACAAGTTCCAGAGGATAACAAAGAGTCAACTTGCTTTTTCTGTTCCATTTGTGCAATCAGGAACAAAGCTTCGTGTGTCGTTCCACTGCATCTGCTTCACACCTGGGGCTTGTTTGTCTCTTTCGTTGTTGACCAGTCGTATGAAAGAGAATCATCTAAGGGCACAGAAGCATGCCAAGCCACGCGTAATTTACAAATAACAAGATGAATAAGAGGCGATATACAAGGCAGACTTTTCTCAGTGACTGCATTGGTAAAACAACGTTAGGAAATAAGAATGTATGGTAATGTTTTATGAGCTATCTAATTGGAAGCACTGACTTACAAGTAGACACACATTTTGTATTTGGCGCGGTTATGTCCTTTATTGGCTAGTTAAAGTGATGATAAATTGTCTTGCGAAAATTACCTTGGGCATAATCCAGAAACTGTAAAACGCTGAGACACACGTATGTTCCCGCACATGTTTTTGTTTTGTTTGCTTTCTCTGTTGCCTGTCTTAGACGCATCAAGGGTAAATACTGTAGTATAGTTTATAAAATTCATATTTATTTTTTTTTCTTATTCACACCCAGTAGGCACAACAGTATTATTGGATCATTAACCTGGTGTCACCAATAAGAAATTATTTTTACGTACAGTATATATGCATCATCTTTCAAAGGAACTCAAAAATTTGACATTTATATTCATTGGAAATAATTATCTCACCGAAGTTGGTGCTTTTAAAATACTTTTATTTTCCGGAGGGCTTCATTTATTCATTCCTGTGAAAAACAGTAAATGTTAATTACAAGATGTAAATTAAGTTCTTGATCTTGAGGTCTGTCACGGGGGGACGTGAATTTATGAATAAAAAATACTAGATGTTACTTGAAAATAGAGACAAGGAATTGACTTATGAAAATCAAGCAGTAAGTTTACTTCGCCGATTCTCTAAAGACGAGAATTTATAAACTTTCTCAACAGTACACAGCAGAGACTAATTACTCACGAGTGCTGATTGTAGTACTGTTAGCCTCTCGAGAAAGTGACTCCACCCCTGACAATCAATAACTAATGCTAATAATAATAAACAGGTTCTTGCTGATGCAAACTCCTTGCTAGCACAACGGATTTAAGTTTGATACAAAAGAACTGGCCCAAGTACCAGTTAAGGATAATGTGAAGAGTTTGTGCAAACTAGGAGCGGCAACTAAAATAAGTTTAATGTGGAGAAATAAAACACGAGTTTAATTACATTAAGCTCAAAGAAAAGAACTGTAAATTTATTGATTACACTGAAAATAAATTTGTTATATGAATCTCAAAAATGAATTCAAAATAACAAGGAGAATACACTCACTCGCTCATTCAAAAGCTAGAAAAACGAGTAGAAATACTGGTCAGTGGAGAGGAGCTGAGCGAAAAGACTGGGCACCTATGTAGAACATCAAATGCTGCTATTAGCTAAGCCCGCTTCGCCAATTCACCGTCAAGGTGGAGATTCAGGAACTCTCTGTACAACGGTGGCGCTGCCTTACGCTGGGCACAAATGGTCCTACCCTCGCGGGGACTGAAATATTGAAAGAGATAGGGGCTGGCCGAGTGTGCAGGAAGTAGGCGTGGCCTAAGTCAATGGTCAGCGAGAGAGGGTGAACGATATACGCTCACAGTAAATCACTCAGTGAAGGCACTAATGTCGTGCATAAGAATGATCACTTGTGAAACAGTGAGAAATGTTCTGAAAACCATCATGATTGAGCGAATACGAGGATGGTTGAAATGAGTGATGCCCAGTGGGAATTCCACTAGAATTCATGGTTTTCTCACTAAAGTACAATGTCACGAATTTATAAATACGTTCGCGCAAATTCGTGACATTATGCCCCATCAAAATCAAATTTTTCTTCAGAAACATTTTCGATATACATATATATAAATCCTAACTCAGTCACACAAGATTCACACTGTGGTGTGTGTACTATCCTGCTACAGGAGAAAATCACAGTCGCCCATGAGCGAAAAAAAACTCGTATTTACGTTAATAGAAGTAAGCTTGAGGGGAAAACTCCGTGACGATGGTGAAAAATCCTCTACTCAGGTCAAACTGAGTGAAATGTTCGCTACATTTACATTAACAACTAATTGTCATGTAGCGTGATGTATGTAATACACGGTGTATGTGTGACAGTTGTGATGTAACTGTGCCTCCGTGTAAAATTATATAATACAAATCAATAGTAAACAGATACGACGAGGCAGAAGAGAAGAGGCAGCAGCATGCTGCAGAGATGATCAGCTGATCTCCACGACAAAATTGTTACACCCACCAGCTGCACCTGCGAAAGCAATCAAGGTGGAGCATCAAAAATTGTCAGTGCGACAAACAATCTTTATTAAATTACAATTTCTCTGCCTAGTAGTCAGTACTTATGTTACAAAAAGTACGCCCTAGCTGAAAATTTTAAGTGACAGCCAAGCTTTGTACATTCGAGGTCGCCATTGTTTTCATATTGGATACCTTATTAACCAGGAAATGTGGTCCCAAGACAGAATCTCAGACCCTTATAATTTGCTGGTTAAACCCTAAACCTGTATTATTATTAACCAGGAAACATGGTCCCAGGACAGAATCTCAAAAGACCCCTATAGTTTACTGGTTAAACCCTAAACCTACATTATTAACCAGGAAACGTGGTCCCAGGACAGAATCTCAAAAGACCCTTATAGTTTATTGGTTAAACCCTAAACTTACATTATTATTATTAACCAGGAAACGTGGTCCCAGGACAGAATCTCAAAAGACCCTTATAGTTTACTGGTTAAACCCTACTTTACACTTACGATTAACATTGGCAAGCTGAGAATCCCCACACAGTCTCGGGCAGGCCACATTTTAACACCCACCATGGGTGTGAACACTCCTGTGGATAATGTGCATTCTCTGGGAATCCTCAGAGAGGCCCACAGCTCGAGACACCACAAGGTAATTCAAACACAGCCTTGGATTGTCCTTACGGGGGTCTCGAACTTCCCCCATAACCTACGGTATACATGTGTATACAGGTCTTGGACGTAATGTGTCCTGTGGGACCAACGAGACTGGTACACTAATACCTGGGAACCAAACTAGACCTTGGATTGCATAAATCTTTGAGGACGCCTGTCTTACGGAACCCAGCATACAACAGTTGCCAGTGTTAGTTATCAGTTAGCAGGTGAGACATCAGGTCTGCACCTACATTGTCACTTCCCTTGATGTATCTCACAACAAAGTTAAACTGCTTCAAATACAGTGTCCAGCATGTCAATCTTGCATTAGCCGTGTTAGTCTTGCTGAGACTAGTGAGTGGCATATGATCGGTTTCCAGAGTGAATAGTGCTCCATATAAATAATAGTAATATTTCTTAACACCAAAAACCAAGGCCAAGAGTTCCTTCTCAACAGTACCGTAATTCTTTTTGGCAGGTTTTAGCTTACCGTTGTGGTATGCCACTGGGAAGATTCCACCTTCTGTTTCTTGCATTAATACGGCACCTACTCCGTCTTGTGAAGCATCAGTGTGCAGTATGAAGGGTTCGTTGCAATCAGGCAACTGCAAGATAGGCTCCTTATACAGCATATTCTTAAGAACGGCAAAAGATCTCTCTTGCCCTTCTCCCCATTCAGTGGTGTTTGGAGCATGTTTCCGAAGCACCTCGTACAACGGTTGGGCAATGAGAGCAAAGTTGGGGATAAAACTCCTATAATACCCCACTAGGCCAAGGAATGCCCTAACCTGTTTCCTGGTCATGGGTCTCAGGGTTTCCCTAACCTTCCTGATCTTGTCACCCTGACACCTGCAGCGATTGTTGCCAACAATATGTCTGAGGAACTCCATCTCACTGTGAGCAATTTTACACTTGCTAGACTTCACAGTCATGTTGAAACTCTGGAGTCTACTGAAGACATTTTCCAAGAGTCCGAGGTGCTCCTCCAATGTGGCAGAATGAACGATGACATCATCAACGATCATTTCTACTCCTACAATACCATGGAGCACTTGTCTCATGGCACGATTGAATACTGCTGGGGAATTGGTAAGTCCAAATGGGAGGACTTTATACTGATACAACACCCAAGGAGTAGCAAAGGCAGTGAACAGACGGCTCTCGGGGTGAAGGGGAATCTGAAAGAATCCCTTCACCAAATTGAGCTTTGTGAAATATCATGACCCTGCCAGCTTGAAGAAGATGGCAATGCGGTCACCCATTGGCTCAGCATCCACTTTGGTGATTGCATTTAGCCTCCTATAGTTGCCACAAATCCTGATTCCACCATCCCTCTTGCGGACTACTACCATTGGACTACAGTAAGGAGATGGGGACTTTTCAATAATACCAGCAGTCTCCATGTCAGCAATTTCGTTGTCTACTGCGTCCAGTAGTCACATGGGAATCGGATGTGGCTTAACCTTTACAGGAGTATTGCTGGTCAACTCAGTTTTGTGACAGTCAACCTTTGCAAGTCTAGGTTGGTCAGAGAAGACATCAGCATACTGACAGAGCAGTGACCTTATGGCATTCTGGTCACCTAATACTAAGTCAGTGTTAAGTAAGACATCTCCAACAGTCTCCTCCTGATGGGACTGAACGGTTAAGGGCTCGTCATCTTGGTCATCAGCTGGGATCACCGCGGCTGCCCCAGTTTCTTCCAGTGGCTGGTCACTGTCATCAGCTACTCGTGAGTCAGTCTCCTCGGGGTTTGACTCATGATAAGCCTTCAGCATGTTAATGTGGAACCTTTTACGAAGATACCCCATCTGAATTATGTAGTTGTGGTCTGAAATGCATTCTATTACATCATATGGACCCTTACTGTGCCAGCAACTTGTTCTGGGCAGTGGGGAGTAACACCAAGCACTTATCGCCTGGACTAAACTTCCGAAACTTTGCCCTCTTATCATAATATGCTTTCTGAACTTTGCGCGCCTTGATCAATTCTTCCTTAGCTAACTCGCACGTTGACTGGAGGCGATCAGTTAGAAAAAGGATGTAGGTGTAGGCGGTCTTGACTTCAGGGTCGGGTTCTTCATTGTCCCATAACTCGCGAAGGACTTGAAGTGGTCCACGGACCGACCTTCCATACACCAGTTCAAAAAGTGAGAACTTCAAGGTATGCTGTGGGGCTTCTTGATAAGCAAATAGAAGAGGACCAATGAACCATGGCCATTCCTTTGGCTGTTCAGTGGCCATGCACTATAACATCTTCTTGAGAGTCCCACTGAACATCTCACACAACCCATTACACATGGGATGATAAGGCGTAGTTTGCAGGCCTCGGATGGACAACAACCTGAATGCTTCGTTCATCATTGCAGAGGTGAATTGCAAACCCCGGTTGCTTAACCCGCGGCGTCCCGTCGACGTACTTCCACGTCCTCACGTTATGTCACAGCCAATCCCGTCAACGTACTTCAACGTCCTGCAATTGCTAGGTTCATAATTTCCAAAATTTTCAAAATTCGCGCGAGATTTTCGATTCGCCCACGTACCCAAGCCTCCCCTACCTGCCGCCAGGCGGGCAGCGTCCTAGACCCCGCGTGACCCGCACTCGCCCTTGTCTCGGTTACTCACCTGCTAGCAGTGACCCAGGTCAGACATGGCGCAGAAAGGTCTCTCAGATGAGGAAATTGCATCCGCCCTGGAAGCCTTCACTTGAGATAGTGATTCTCCACTCGACGATGATGTGGTAGATCGTGATTACGTCCAGCCAGAGGAAGAAATAAGTAGCAGTGATGAGGAGGTCCCTTCGCCCCGAAAAACGCGGTATGTGACATACCGTAAGGCAAGGGAAGGCCAGCCTGCTCCCCAACCACGTGCATGGCTATCTCTCCATCCCGAATCTGATGAGGACGAGGATGAGGACGACGAGGATGATGGCGGCTTAGGACGTGATATCGCCGCGTGGTTGGGAAAAGAAAAAATATCACCACGAGGATCAGAAGGTGGGGCGAGAAGACATATAAGGTATGGTGAAAGTCTTTTGTCTGGGGAAGTGGAAAGTGGTGTGGTGGGATTGCTGGGTGAAAGGGAAAGTTTTGTGGCGGCAGCGCGGGGTGAAAGTGAGAGTGGTGTGGGGGTAGTGCAGGGTGAAGGGGCAAGTGGTGTGAGGGAGGTAGCACGAGCACGTGGTGCACGTAGGCCTAGGGGAGAGGAGGTGGAGCCACTCCCCAGCACTTCTTTCGCCCCAGAATATTCCCAAACTTCCTCCCCACAGCCCCAGGATGTGGGGAAAGGAAAGAAAAGGAAGGGAAAGGGTAAAGGGAAAGGGAGAGGGGAGAGAAGTGCGAGTGATGAGAGGCGCCGCTCTCCACCTCCCCAACCTCCCCCACCACCCTCACCTCCCCACCCTGACGATGGAGACGATGGGGACGTGGCTGGAGACGGTGGTGTCACGTGGAACTGGGAAGATGGGAGTAATTTTACTACCATCATTCACCCTTTCACTGAGGAGTGGCGGTCTGGTTGCACGGCTCCAGGTGTGCATGCAGGTTCGTCTAGGGTGTATTTTTTCCACTTGTTCTTTGGTGAGGCGTTTGTGGGGCACATAGTTGAACAGACTAATATCTTTTCACGATCACAGCGCCGTGAAAGTGAACGTTTGGGAACCATGAGCAGGCATTCCCAACAGTATGACTATCCCGTTACAATTTCAGAGATGTTCCTATTTTTGGCCCTGGTTCTCTTGATGGGTGTGGTAAGGAAAAACCAAATTCCTGCCTACTGGACAACTGACCCAATCATCCTCACACCTTTCTTTGGAAAGGTGATGAGTCGTAACAGATTTCAGTATATTCTTGGCCGCCTCCACTTTTCTGATGCAGAAGATCCAGCCAATGCAAATAACACAGATAAAATGAGGAGAATTAGGGTGGTATTTGATCATTTACGGGAAATGTTCCGCTCCTCATTTTATCCCTACAGAGACCTCGTCATAGACGAGAGTCTTGTGTTGTGGAGAGGCAATATTTCCTTTAGACAGTACATACCCAGCAAGAGACACCGTTTCGGGTTCAAGATCTTTGTTATGTGTGACTGTAAGACTGGTTATGCGCAAGACATAGTCTTGTACACGGGCGCACAGACAGATATAACAGAAGATCGGAGTATAGGACTCTCTGGGGCCGTGGTGAAGACAATGATAGAAGAGTACCTTCATCGTGGTCATGTGTTGTACCTGGACAACTGGTACACTAGCCCTCTTCTCGCTAGGTTCCTCCACCAACACGACACCGGAGTCTGTGGTACAGTCAAGAGAAACCCTCACCATATGGTCAAGATAGGGAGGAAACTTGACAAGAACGAGGTGGTTTTCTTCCAGGCCAATAACATCCTTGCCACCCTGTGGAACCACAACAGGGAAGTTTGCCTCCTATCAACTGTTCACAGCCCCCTGATGCACCGCACAGACTCCGTGGATCACCGTAGCGAGAGGAGGCGCAACGTATGGAAACCCGAGTCTGTACTGGACTGTAATCTGAACATGAGGCAAGTTGATCAGTCAGACTCGATGATTTCAAGTGTTGACTGTGCCAGGACCACGATGAAGTGGTACAAGAAACTCTTTTTCCACTTGCTCGACATCACGGTCCTGAACGCCCACTACCTGCACGCAATGACCACCGGAGTATCCGAGACCTTTGAGGGGTTTGTGAGGGAGCTGGCACGTGAAATAGTCGCCGAGCATGCCCAGGACAGACCCACACACCGCACCCGCATCCCCATGGCTGCTCAGACTCCCCTACGTCTTGCAGGACGCCACTATCCCAGCGCAATCCCTTCCGACCCAAACTGTCGTAAACCCCAGCGTCGCTGCCATGTATGTAAGCACTCAACAGTCAGACCATCCACTCAGAGAAAAGACACAAGGTACGAGTGTGTCGAGTGCAATGTTGCATTGTGCCTTCAGCCTTGTTTCAAGGAGTATCATAATTTCCTGCACTACTGAAACTGTGTGGGAAGGCGAAATGACGCTCATTATAATGGTAAGGCCAGTCAGTAGGTGCTAAGTCAAATAAAAAGTTGAAACGGGTGTTATGTTTTCAGAAAAGTAATGTATAAGTTGAGAATTAGTATAAGTTGAAAGAATTGATATCAAAACTACACCCACTGTGTAAATCTGCGAAAATATGACGCTCAGTATAACACTCTGATCAGTAAATATGTGATAGCAAGGAAATAAAGTGGAAACGGGTGTAATGTTAGCATGAATAAAATGTATAAGTTGAACAATAGTGTAAGTTGTAATAATTGATGTCACGAGTACACCCACATTCTGGTCAGTAAGTATGTGATTGGAATTATATAAAGTGGAATTTGTTGTAATGTTAGTAGTAAGGTATTTTATAAGTTGAATACTAGTGTAAGATGAAACAAATGATATCGCGATAACACTCCCTGTGTAAGTACGCGCTAATATGACGCTCAGTTCCATCGTAAGTTCTGAAATTATGTGATATCAATTATATCAAGTGTAAATATCTGCAATGTTAGTAGAGAATTATTATATAAGTACAAAAATAGGTTGTAAGTTGAAATAGTTGTCATAGCGACTTCACCGTGTGTGTTATTGTGCGCTATTATTACGCTATATATTTACGTAAGGCCTGAAATAATCTCAAAACAGTTCTATAAAGTTGAAAAGTGTATAATAATATTAGAAAAGTATTATGTAAGTAGAAAAAACAATACGAGTTGATACAACAGTCACAGCGAGTTCACCACTACGTAAATAAGCGCTAACATTACGCTAAATGTTATCAAAAGGCCTGTGAATACGTAAAAACAGTTCAATAAAATGTAAAATGGTATAATGTTATTGTAGAAGTATTATGTAAGTAAAAAAAATGATATGTATCATGATTTTAGAATGTTAGCGATTCATCATGACCAAGTTGCCCGATTTTGCTCGTTTCGCACGATGGTACAATGCTTATTTCTGCTCTATTTTTGTATAAATCAATATACTCTTTTATCACATGTTTTTATGTTTGTAATAAATACATATCTACTTACTTTCATTGGTTTCCCAGACTTATAATACCATAGAAAACGTTAGAGGCTCAGACCGCCTACGGAGAACACGGGGCCAGGTGGGACCAAGGCATACCTGTTTAGGGTAATTATGGACCCCAGGGAACAATTTCTTTGTCACTGACCATTGTTTCTGACCAAAAGCGAAAGTTTTAGCAAAAAAAAAAAAAAGGGTCGAAAAATGGTCGGGATTGGGGGGTACCAGTGGTCAAAAAGTGGTCGGGACGGGGCTGGTTAAGACCTCCTTGGAGATACCTACGCAACAGAACATTTCAGTCAATGCCTCAGGAACAGTGACAGCCTCTACATTCTTAAGGGCCACGGCTTCAGGTCACCGTGTGCTGAAATCAACGATAGTGAGGATATACTTTGATCCATCACTTGCCCTAGGAGAGATTGGCCCAACAATGTCAACTGCTACTCTCTCGAACGGATCTGAGATCATAGGCATTGGTTTCAATGGTCCAGGACGGACATGTCCCCAGGCAGCGGTATGCCGACACACATCAGAGGAACGCACAAGCCTAGTTATTTCCTGTCCCATTTCTGGCCAGAAAAAGTCAGCATGGATGCAGTGAGAGTTTTTTTTTTACCCATGTGACCTCCCATCATTGAACAATGACCTAATTCGAACACTGCTTGGCGATTCTTTGCGTGAAGGACGAACTGCAGTCAAAGCTCGCCCTGGGGTGTTTGTGACTCATGGTACAGCCGTCCTTGCTTACGAAGGAACCTGGCTTGACCTCCCCGTGAATACTTAATCACTTTACCCTCCAGCTTCTTACGCACTGAGGCAAGTATCAGGTAAGACTTGTTCTTGGACAACATCTTGACTATGAATCAGATCTTGTGGCGTTGCAACAGTCAACGGGGTGACACAATTCAGAGCCTTGGCGAGTAGCAACATCTACGGTGCAACTGTTTTTGATGCCTGGTATGTTGCTGATAATGAGGTCAAACAAAGGTTATGGCATGACAACAGCAGCTGTCAACCCAGTGAAGAAAGGAGATGCCACCTGGATATGTGCCTCAGGGAACATTCTCACTGATCCATCAATAAGCCTAACTTGGATCTGCTTACCCGTGTACTCGTCGGGCCGAACTAAACTTTGCTTGACGGAGCAACCTGAGGAACCACTTTCTCTCAGCAAATTTACGGAAACAGCTCCCACAAACCCTGGCTGAACAAGAAAGGCAGTGTTGCTGGTGGAAGGGTCTTAGGAAGTAGCAGCCAGTCATTAATGAGACTGCGGAACAAACGATGCAGCAAATGTGAAGCCCTGAGAACTAGATGCCTGAGGAGTCGTGCTCACCATCTGAGGAGTTGGAGCATTGACTACCTGAGATGGAGAGTTCACTGTCGCTGAGGGACCAGTAAACTGTGGAGAAGCCTGTACTGGTGGGGTTGGCACCACTGTGAGCTTGTTGTGGAATGAAGGCTGCATTTGCATCCTGCCCCCAATACACTAAAGTCGATTGTCCTGACTGAGGGTTATGTGGTTTGTCCTTGCTCTGCTGCTGCTTGAAATACCGGTACTGCTGCTGGTTAGAGTTCTGCTTGTCATACCGCTTCCACTCAGGTTTCTGGATGTTTTGCCCCTGGTCCTTCTTCTGTGGTTTGTTTGGACCTTGGCCATTATTCTGAGAACGGCCTTGTTGCTGGGGTTCAGTCTGAGACAGTTTCCCAGATTTGTCAGCTTTTCTGTTCCAGGTGTGTTGCTTATGAGTTTGATACCTGTATGCAGTGAAGAATGCATCAGCCTTCTCCACCATTTGGCTGGCATCCCTTACCTGGTAGATCTTAAGCTGAGCCATAAGCTCAACAGGCCACAACTTTTCTAGCTGCGTGCGCAACATAAGGTCAATTATCCCCTCTCGCATGGGAGAAGTTTCATCTTTCTCCATCCACTCGTCTAAGTAAGCAGTAAGTCGATCACGAAACTGAACAGCAGTCTCCTTTTCTTGTAGACACGCCCTCATAAACTGACTCCTTGCATCGTCAACTGTGAGACCTTACGTTTTGATGAGTGCGGCCTTCATCATCTCATACATGAGATTGTCTCCACGAATTATGTGGAGAATATCGAGGGCAGGGCCCTCAAACAGGCTAAGAAAATGGAGCCGCTTAGCTGCCTCATCCAGCTGGTATAGCTGAGCCATGTCTTCAAAACGAGCTATGAATGGCTCAATTCGCTCGCCTTCCTTGTATGGAGGAAGCTTGATGTGTGGGGTCGCCAGAACATGTGTAGGGAGAGTGCCCGTGGAGCTTGGGTAAGCTGCACTAGATGTGTCTGAAGCCAAGAAGTTTTGCTTGAGCTTCAGCATCTCAAGTTCATGTTTCTCACGTGCCTCGCGCTCGGCATGTTCGTGTTCTCGTTCTCTCTCTCGTTCTCGCTCGTGTTCGCGTTCTCTTTCGCGTTGTTCTCGCTCGTGTTCGCGTTGTTTCTCGCGATCCTCATGCTGTTCTCGCTCATATTCACGTTGTTCTCGCTAGTATTCACGTTGAATTCTACGCTCTTCACGAGCATCATTCTCAGGTTGCTGCTCATAACTAAACCAAGAGAGGACATATTCTTTTATTTGATCGGGGTCACCAAGCCCCATATCTTTGGCTTCTTGTACATATATATTAGTAGTCATGATGCTAACTCAATTAAGGCTGAGTGGGCTAAAGACTGAGTACTGACTGCTATTTTGGAGAGAAATGCCATTATCAAAAGTAAAGAATATAGGGACAGGTTGGTGGTGACCAGTTCTATCTAGTTAAACTGGTAAAGAAAGAAAATTAAAAAAGAAACAACTGACTGGGAAAACTATTACATAAAATTAATAGAAATGAATCAATAACCACCAGTAAGATAGTGCCTATAGACTTTAATGATAAATACCTAAGTACAAGTGAGTATTATCTCATTAATAACTTTAGAGCTAGGAGTTAATATCCTGGAATGAGGTCGCCAAATGTCACGGGGGGATGTGAATTTATGAATTAAAAATACTAGATGTTACTTGAAAATAGAGACAAGGAATTGACTTATGAAAATCAAGTAGTAAGTTTACTTTATTCCGGCTTACTTCGCCGATTCTCTAAAGACAAGAATTTATAAACTTTCTCAACAGTACACAGCAGAGACTAATTACTCACGAGTGCTGATTGTAGTACTGTTAGCCTCTCGAGAAAGTGACTCCACCCCTGACAATCAATAACTAATGCTAATAATAATAAACAGGTTCTTGCTGATGCAAACTTCTGGCTGGCACAACGGATTTAAGTTTGATACAAAAGAACTGGCCCAAGTACCAGTTAAGGATAATGTGAAGAGTTTGTGCAAACTTGGAGCGGCGACTAAAATAAGTTTAATGTGAAGAAATAAAACACGAGTTTAATTACATTAAGCTCAAAGAAAAGAACTGTAAATTTATTGATTACACTGAAAATAAATTTGTTATATGAATCTCAAAAATGAATTCAAAATAACAAGGAGAAAGCACTCACTCACTCATTCAAAAGCTAAACACACTTAAGCCTAGAAAAACGAATAGAAATACTAGTCAGTGGAGGGGAGCTGAGCGAAAAGACTGGGTGCATATGCAGATCATCAAACGCTGCAATTCGCTAAGCCCGCTTTGCCAATTCACTATCTAGGTGGAGATTCAGGAACTCGCTATACAACGGTGGCGCTGCCTTACGCTGGGCACAAACGGTCCTGTCCTCGCGGCGACTGAAAGCTGACTAACTTCAAACTATTGAAAAGAGGTAGGGGCTGGCCGAGTGTGCAGGAAGTAGGCGTGGCCTTAGTCAACTGTCAACGAGAGAGGGTGAACGATATACGCTCACAATAAATCACTCAGTGAAGGCACTAATGTCGTGCATAAGAATGATCACTTGTGAAACAGTAAGAAATGTTCTGAAAACCATCACGATCGAGTGAATACGAGGAAGGTTGAACTGAGTGATGCCCAGTGGGAATTCCACTAGAATTCGTGTTTTTCTCACTAAAGTACAATGTCACGAATTTATAAATACGCTCGCGCGAATTCATGACAAGGTCCTTTCTTTTCCATATGCGTTTCATAGGCATAACACAAAAATCAAAGTGTTATCAGCGTAGTTTCTTGCTGATAAGGATAAATGAACATATTTATATTATGTACTCTGAATAACTAAAACAAAATATTAAAGCATGATTGTCCAAAACATGGGAGTCTTCCACCAAAATGAATAGATGTTCAGCCGTTCAAAGTTTTGTTCAGAAACTTTACATGAGTTTGAAATGTCGAAACCCAGTGAAACACATTTAATTTATATGAAATATGTCTAGTAAAATATTGATATCGCTATTTGTACTTCGAAATGTCATCAATTATAAATAAATGACAATCATCCCAAAGCTTAGAATCAGTGGAACTTAAACATACTGTTCACGAAAGAAGAGAAATATTGAGTGAATACCTCGTTCTTCTTTTCCGAAATACAGATTTATTTGCTACTGGCCGCCATCCAGCCTCCAACTGTTACAGTATACGCCCTTGCCACCTGCATCAGATATTCATGTTTGTTGTTAAATTTGGTGAATAAATGCATGCCGGGCAGTCACTGCAGCCAATATGCAGTCTTTATTGGGAGTGAATATTGATTCTATGAAACTAGGCAGCGATGTGTATATTTAATTGGTGTTTGATGTTATGCGATATTATTAACTCTCTCTCTCTCTCTCTCTCTCTCCTCTCTTCCCCTCTTACCTTCCCTGCCTCGCGTTGCTTCCCCTCCCCCATCCCTCTAACTCACTTCCACAATATGTCAGCACACCAGGTTGCACTCAGCTGTCTTCTTCCCCATCAATACCGCCAACCCTCCCGCGCCATCTTGGGATCCACACGCATTAAAGCAGTGCTCCACATATCCAAGTGTTTCAACAACAAGCTTGAGTGAAGATCGGTGTGAAAGCGAATCAGATAAGTGTATAAGAGTCGTAGACATATTTCCCCCGTGTAAAGTATTTAAATAGATTTCATGTAAAAGTTTTAGAGCGGGTTAAAGGTGTAAAGTGTTCGCGTGTTCCTTTGTTTACATATATACCCACCCTTCACTTCGTATTCCTGCCCTTTCCCGCCGTTATTTCTGGTCTCAGACATATTATAGTTTATTATAGTTTATTTTCCGCAGATCAAGGTCAGTTAGAACGATATCTAACAAACAGATTATCTTTTCTCACTAGTAAATGGTGCAGTGAACCGAAAGTGTATTTACGTACCAGCTCTCTTTGTTTTTGTTCCCACTATCATCCTTGTACGTCTTACTTTAAAGTCTAACGTAACAAATACTAACTAAGTTGCTTGCTAGTTTAGTGCAAGTGAATAGCATTGTCTTCTGTATAGAGTAACAACTGTGTGATTGATGTTACACCAGTGAAATAGTTTTTGCACTACAAACCGTTGTTCACTGAGTGAAGCTAGGTGTTTATTTTGGTTTCTCCCCAACATTCCATTGTTATTTTCTTTTTTTCCTTTTTCTCCTAGTGAATCAGTTTATGGTGTACTTCCACAATACATGGTAAGCTATATCATACCATAGGAAGTAGATTTTCTTTACATTTTACACAGTTCATGGTAAGTTAGGTTGTACCATAGGAAGCAGATTTTCTACTCTTTTTACACTGGTAAAAGAATTCATGTAGGTTGGCTTGTGCTATAGCAGGTGGATTTTCTATTCTTTTTATACTGTTAAAGGAAGATAGTATATACAAAGTAAGTGAATATCCCTAGAAATTCAATATTTCATTTATAGAGTAAATTGTCCATTTTTAACAACATCCCTTAACCAGTTGTATATTATTTTTATTTTCAGTTGTTCATTGAGAGAAGCTAGGTTTTTATTTTGATTTTTCCTGCAACATTCCATTGTTATTTATTTATTTATTTATTTTTTTCCTTTTTCTCCAGTGAATCAGTGTATGGTGTATTTCCACAATTCATGGTAAGCTAGATCATACCATAGCAAGTAGATTCCCTTTTCATTTTACACAGTTCATGGTAAGGTAGGTTGTACCATAGCAAGCAGATTTTCTGTTCTTTTTACACTGGTAAAAGAATTCATGTAGGTTGGATTGTGCCATAGCAGGTAGATTTTCAATTCTTTTTATACTGGTAAAGGAAGATAATATATAAAAAGTAAGTGAATCTCCCTAGAAATTCAATATTTCATTTATAGAGTAAATTGACCATTTGTAACAACATCCATTAACCAGTTGTATATTATTTTTTATTTGTGTGGGATTGTGGAAATATTGCTGCAAAATACCATCTAACCTGAAGGCCTGCCAGGAGTGTACTGGTCACTTTGCGGCTCAGTATTTTTCGAATTACTTTTCGACGCCTGTGTGCAAACTATGCATCTTGAGAAAAGATCTAGAAAATGGTTTAGCTGAATCGCAGAGAAATTACAGGGAACTCAAGGCAGAGTTTGAGACACTGAAAGAGTTTGTAGTGGCAAATGTAGGAGTCAGCAACAGCACTCGAGAAGGAAGAAGCGTACAAACTGAGCTCGTACAAGCCCCCGCCCATCAGGCTGTCACAAATAATAGTGAATCAGTATCTTCCTCACCCAGCGATTCAGTACGTTCCTCGCCAAGCGAAGTCCCCTTTACTATGGTAAGAAATGGTGCAAAACCCGGAAAAGATATGAGGAAGCATCTTCCCATAACTACGTATAATCGCTACCAGATCCTTGCCGAAGCGGTTAATGAGACAGAAGAAACAAGGCTTATTGGGGACTCTATTGTACGCACTCAGCTGGAGGAATTTTGTGGACGCGCCCCCATCAGCAGAAAGAGGTACTGTTTTCCAGGAGGTGGACTATGTGATATCACAGAAGCCTGCGATGAGGTCACAAAAGACGCAAATGATCAAACTCTATACGTTATCCATGTTGGTACAAATGATCTGAAGCGCAGTAGATCAGAGGAATTGCTAGCAAAGTATCATGAAATGATCAAACGATTCAAAACTAAGTCCACTAATGTGATAATATCTGGTATACTCCCAAGGATCAAGGCAGAAAATAGTTTCTATGATAAGGCCTTCAGCACAAATAATCGGCTCAAATCTCTCTACACGCAAGAGGGAGTCGACTTTGTCAATCTGTGGGACCAGTTTTACGAGCAACATACTCTATTCCAGAAAGATGGTCTCCATTTGAACTCAGTAGGAGCGGCACGGCTAGGTAGACTTCTACACGATAAAGTCGCCCTCTTCAGATCAAAAAACGCGGCACGTCCAGGAACAGTAACCTTAACGTAAATACCCACAAAGTCAGATCACCAACTATTCGGAACGGAATTAGAGTCTGCTATGCTAACGCACGTAGTCTACGTAACAAGTTTGAGGATTTAGAATCTCTAATTTACCTAGAAAATTATGACATCACTGGCATCACAGAGTCCTGGATTAACACATCTGACTGTGACTTTCTAGCGGAATACTCACTATCAGGGTACAATATTTTCAGCTGTGAGAGACCACATCGAGCTGGTGGCGGTGTTTTACTATATGTGAAAACTAGTCTCCATCCCCTTGTGCTGTCCAAACCCAGTATTACCAACATAGATGCCAGTTATGTTCAGCTAAGTATTAAGTCACACAAAATAAATATATGTCTCATCTATCGTCCTCCAGCACAGTCAACTGAGTCAGATGAAAAACTTTATGATCAAATTGCGGAAATTTGTTGTCAAGAGGATAGCGTAATTTTTGGAGACTTTAATTTACCGGTAACAAAGTGGGGTGAACCACTGACGGTACACTCAGGACAAGAGCTTTATACGAATCTTCAAGAAAGCGCCCTTTCCCAACATGTAGAATACCCAACGAGAGGAAACAATATCCTAGACATCATCTTGACTACAAATGATAACCTAGTCAACAACGTTGAAATATGACCTGAATTTAGTCTCAGTGATCATCGAATTATACAGTTTAATATTACTACTGCAAAAGTAAAAGAAATGGAGAGCAAAGAAAAGGTCTCAGATTATCGTAGAGCTAATTTCAACAGGCTCAGAGTGCTACTTGCAACTGCAGATTGGAATCAAATGTCTGAAACCGATGACATAAACCAAGCATGGGAAATATTCACCGAAAAATTTAATGAAGTGGTAAAGTCATGTGTACCACTACGTAACAGACGTCCAGCTGGAAATAGTAAACCAAAGTGGTGGTCCAGTGAAATAAAAAGTAACTTAATAGCCAAAAAACAGGCATACCATAAAAATAAAGCTACACACAATAATGATGATCAATTACAGTATGATAATCTACGCCGCATATCGAAAAGACTTATTAAACAAAGCAAAAGAGCACTGGAGATCCACATTGCTAATACGTGCAAATCAAATCCTAAAGAATTTTACAGTTACATTAGAAAGAAAAAGGTTATGACTACATCAATAGGTCCTCTAGAAACAAACAATGGCAAACACACTGAAAATGAGGTCGAAATGGCAAACATTCTTAAAGATTACTTTGCGTCTGTTTTTACAGTAGAAAACACCACCAGAAACCTACTGTTACCCACAAACCAAGCAAATAGCACAGTCCTTAGTAACTATGCTATCCATAATAATGATATCCTTTCAGCCATAAATAGTACGGACATAAACAAAACCTCTGGCCCCGATAAAATATCACCGAGAATTCTCAAAGAAGCAAAACATGAGTTACTGCTGCCACTCTCTGTCTTATTCAATAAGTCATTAAGTACTGGGAAAGTTCCACGCGAATGGAAACTAGCAAATGTAACACCAATTTTCAAGAAAGGAAATGAGTCGCACCCAGGAAATTACAGACCAATCAGCTTAACATCAGTAGTGTGCAAGTTAATGGAAAAAATCATAAGAGATAAAATAGTTAATTATCTAGAAGAAAATAATATAATTAAAGACTCGCAACATGGATTCAGACATCGTCGTTCATGCTTAACTAACTTGCTGGACTTCTTCCATGATGTTTACAGATCATACGATGACTCAAGAGCAGTAGATATAATTTACCTCGACTTTCAGAAAGCATTTGACACTGTCCCTCACAAGCGTCTCATGAGAAAAATAGAAGCACATGGAATAAAAGGAAAGACGCAAAAATGGTTACAAGACTGGCTGTCAGACCGAAAACAGCGAGTTGTGATAAACGGAAAGGAATCCAAATGGCGTAATGTGATCAGCGGCTTTCCCCAAGGCTCAGTACTTGGACCGATACTTTTTATTATTTATATAAATGACATTGATGAGGGTCTAAATTGTAAAGTATCCAAATTTGCAGATGATACTAAAATAACCAGTATAGTCACTTCAAAATTACAGTGGCAGCAGTTACAAAATGACCTTAGTACTTTAGCAAGCTGGGCAGAAAAATGGCAAATGAAATTCAACACAGAAAAATGTAAAGTACTTCATATTGGAAGTAACAATGTCCATGCAAATTACAAAATGAACAATATTCAGTTATCAAGTACAGACAGTGAAAAGGATCTTGGTGTCTATCTATCTGTCTATCCATCTATCGCCAGACGCCTCAATCCCGTTTGGGGTGGCCACAAACAAATCGCCTCCAAGTCGCCCTGTTCCCCGCCATTTCACTGCCCTGCTCCCAACTCACACCCCCCTCTCTCATATACCTCTCCACCCCATCCCTCCATCTCATCCTCGGCCTCCCCCTCCCTCTTCCCCCCTCCACCTCACTCATATACACTCTCTTCGTCAGTCTTTCACCCTCCATCCTCTCCACATGGCCAAACCACCTCAGTGTGTTCCTCATAACGCTTCCTATCACATCCACATCCACACCACAACGCTCCTTTATATCCTCATTCGTCAGCCTGTCTCTCCACGTAATATCAAATGACCTAAAACCAAGCAAGCAGTGTACCGATGCGGTTAAAATTGCAAACAAGCTAGTGGGTTTTATTGGAAGAACTTTCGAGTTTAAATCGGAAAAAGTCATACTTGCCTTGTACAACTCGCTAGTGAGCCCCCATCTTGAGTATTGTGTGCAATTCTGGTCTCCGTACTACAGAAAGGACATTGAAAAATTAGAGAAAATTTAGCGAAGAATCACAAAAATGATACCACGACTTAGAAACAAACCATGTGAGGAACGCCTTGAAGAACTTAAATTATTTAGCCTAACGAAGCGCAGGTTAAGAGGGGACCTTATTGAAGTTTTCAAAATCATGAAGGGATATGACAACTTAGACATGAATAAATATTTCGATATAGACCGGTCGAGTCAAACCAGAAGTAATGGCTGCAAAATCATGGGAAAGCGATTCCAATCCCACGAAGCAAAATACTTCTTCTTTAACAGAGTTGTAAATATCTGGAACAGATTACCCTCAGATACCGTGAACAGTATCTCAACTGAGACATTCAAAAACAAATTAGACAAGTATTTGCACGAAAATCCTCAGCTGACTCTTTTTCTGTCCGAATAACTTGCTTTTATAGCTACGGTACATGTAAGTTCATGCCCCATTAGTCTACAAGACACCCCGTAAACAATGTACCCGTACATAGTGTTGCGTCACGATATACATTTTCAATTTATTCGGTGCAAACAAAGCAATATAAGCACAGATTAGGATCTGCACAGATAACCCTGAGTTAACGGTCACCACTCTGACTTTCGACCTGTGATGGGCTGTGGATCACTGAGGGTCCATGTTAGTCAAGTGACCACCATCTGGATTTTTTTTAATGTACCAGGGGTCACTGCTTCAGGATGAAACTTGTGTACTTGTCCCATATGGGAGAGTTCCCTGTCTCAGTGGAGTGAACGGAGCTAGGGCCTGATTGACTGCTGCCTACCTTAAAAGCGCCAGGCGAGGCTGCCGCACCACCCCTAAACATCCACACTGTGCAGTCCCCTCGTGTCTACAGGACACCCCGTAAACTTAACATAGCATCACGTCACGTCATTATACGTTTTTCGATTTACCCAAAGCAAATGAGGTAATATACAGTAAGCACAGATTAGGATCTGCACAGATAACCCTGAGTTAACGGTCAATACTTTTACTTTTGACCTGTGATGGGATGTGGATCACTGAGGGTCCCTGTTAGTCAAGTGACCACCATCGGGATTTTTTTAATGTACCAGGGGTCACTGCTTCAGGATGAAACTTGTGTACTTGTCCCACATGGGAGAGTTCCTTGTCTCAGTGGAGTGAACGGAGCTATTGCCTGATTGACTGCTGCCTACCTAAAAAGCGCCAGGAAAGGTTGCCGCACCACCCCTAAACATCCATTCTGTGCATTGCACATCCACACTGTGCACTGTGCAGTCCCCTTTTATCTAAGACACCCGTCCTATATACTTTTCAATCTCCCCAGTGCAAAGAAAGCAATATAAGCACAGATTAGGATCTGCACAGATAACCCTGAGTTATCGGTCACTACTCTTACTTTCGACCTGTGATGGGCTGTGGATCACTGAGGGTCCCTGTTAGTCAAGTGACCACCATCGGGATTTTTTTAATGTACCAGGGGTCACTGCTTCAGGATGAAACTTGTGTACTTGTCCCACATGGGAGAGTTCCTTGTCTCAGTGGAGCAAACGGAGCTAGGGCCTGATTGACTGCTGCCTACCTTAAAAGCGCCAGGCAAGGCTGCTGCACCACCCCTAAACATCCACACTGTGCAGTGTGTAGCTTCCACGTTATGTCCACAGACTTCCCATTAACTCAGTGTAACCGGTTTATAATGTCATGCCGTAACTATTATTTTATTTGTTTACTTTCTCTTTCAGGTTACTCTATCGGGTAGCTTATAGATAAAGTATTATAGAATGTGACTTTTCCTTTCCAGTGTTTCCTATAAAATTTCCATGTCAGTTTTTCCATGCTGCATGGTGGTTTTTCTCACTTCTTCCTGGAGGGTTTGGTGGTGGGGGGAGCCTTCTTGCTTTACTATCCTTATCCTTCAACATGTAGAGTTAGATCTTGTAGTCATAGTTTTCTCTAACAAGCAGCCTCGAAAGGACCATAAGGTCTGTTGCTGTTTGCTTTCCTGTGTAATCCTGTGTAAAACCCTCACTCTCCCCCCCCCCCTGTTTTTCCTCGTTCTTCTTATTCTTCTTTTCCTTCTTTTCCTACTTCTATATTCTTCCTCTTCCCTTTCCCTCCTTTCATCTCGTCCCATTCTCCTCATCCTCTCACCTTTCCCTGCTTTCCTTTTTTCTTTCTCTCTTACTCTTTCCTCTCTCACTTGCTTCCTTGTTTTTCCTCCCCTGTCGCTTATCTGCTTGCCTTTTTTTATTTGTTATTCCTTTATCCCTACCCCCAGCAGTTCCCCTTTTTACAGGTAAAATTAAACCCCATGTATTTTTGCTGTGATATCTCTACTTCAATTTCAGTTGGCCTCGCGGAACACTGTAAATGATTTATTTTATCTCAGTAAGTTTTTCCTTGTTCTTTTGTTTCGTGTTAAAAATCCTGGAATAGATTATATTGTCTCTGCACGGCTGTTATGAAAGCAGTTGCTTCATGAAATCATTTGGCGTGTTATGTCCCTCGCAGCATTACTGCCTTCACTGATTAAACCCTGACTTGGTTTATTTCCAGTCATGGATGGCAACTCTGCATGTGACAGGCGATTTTTCTTCCGTCAACGTCAGATAACTTTTTTCTTTATTCAGCTTAGAAAAATTAATTAATTAAATGTGCTACCTTAATGAGAATTTATTCACTTTAGATTTTTTCGAATACAATGATTCAGAAAATTATAGCTTTAACAATTGTATTGCTACTAGAGTTCTTTCCTTAATTGAACAACACTGTTTTTGGGGAAGCAAGAATGTCAGAAAGGGAGGCATCATGGTGCAGATTTTAAAATCTCTGAAAAGACTACATTTCATTTCTTACTGATGTTTTAAAATCAATGACCGTTACCGCAGTGAAGTTACGTACTAACATCCTCGCCGCCTCATTGCCTTCACTAAATACATCCCGGCTTCCTGTACTCCCAGTCACCGGTGATTTAGCACCAACACGACGGCATATGTGTTTAGTCTGTGTTCTTGATACCGTCCGACGATTTTATTCAACATAGAATGAACCTTTCGTAGTTTGGTAAAGGTTGTATCTAATCCCTGCAGTTATTGGAATCTCTCTTGAAGGCTGTGGATAAAATCGTCTGGACAGAGCAAGAATATACTGTACTGGGAAAAGATGTCATCGGATTGAAGAAATTAAAGGTTCTGCTTCTACGGTTAAGAAAAAATCGTCACAGGAAGAAGTCTGGACAAGCCTAGCTACTCCTACTCTCCACGTTGGTATATGTACTCGTATATTGAGAGTCACTGGGTATTTAAAGATGATGATTATATATATGAGAGAGAGAGATACGGTGGCACGGTTGTTAGAGCATTGGACTCCCATTTCAAGTGACCCGAGTTCAAGCCCCGCTCAGACATCGAGACATCTCTATTTGCGTGGTTGAGATTGTTCTCACCTGTGAAGTGTAACTCCAGGCACGCTGTGGTGGAAGAACCGCAAGGATTCGAAACCTAGCGCAGTAAAGACTAGGCGATCTGTCCCCTCGTGCCTACGCCTCAAGCCAGCCTCGGTGAGGCTTGGTAGTGTGTCCGCGCTACTCAGGAGCAGCCGGAGTTAGCCTTAGGTTAGGATACTAGATTAATGATTAGTGTATTTTCAGCCATTGGCTGCGAAAATAAAGACACCGGAAATTATTATTAGTAGTAGTAGTAGTAGCAGTAGTAGTAGTATTGTAAGAGTATTATAAAATAATTCTTAAAATTTAGTAGGTGGGTGCGCTTACCATCCACTCACTCAATGTAGTGGTGTTCTCGGGTGATTGCCCTTTCCTTTCTTCTTTTTTTCCTTCCATCCTCTTTTTTTCTTTCTTTCCTTCATTCTTTCAATTTCCTTATGCCTACGGGTGACTCTACACTCCCTTGTCTGTCTTTTTTTCCCTTCATTCTCTCCTCTTCCTTCTGCCTATAGGTGACTGTACACTGAGTGACAAGCCAAATGGTTCCCGTACACCGGAAAACCAATTATTACGCTGCGTGGTAACCATATAAACAAATTATGGCGCCTGGTGATTCAGTGGGTAATTAAGACGCTCCAGTCGGATTGAACCTGTGCGGGTTTATATCCAAGGGATGGTTAGGGTTTATTACTCTCCTAATGCCACTCAGGGATGAGTGAGGCTGGTCACTCTTATCTTAAATGTATGGACCAACCTCCCTAGCCCAGGACTCCCACGCTCCTCATGGGGCAACACAGGATTAGATGATGATGATGATGATAATTTAATACATCTAGATTGATATGCATATTATATATATATATATATATATATATATATATATATATATATATATATATATATATATATATATATATATATATATGAGCCTCTGTGGTACAGTGGTAGAGTGTGCTTTTCTTACACGGGTGAGCCAGGGTTCGCGCCCCGCCAGGGTCAATAAACTCTGGGTGTGTTCACCCGGCCACGTACTGCATTGGCGGACACAAGGGGTGCTTTGGTTGAACCAGTCGGCTTGCGCGGGCCGATTACACTTGGTTCACAGACTACACACACATCCAAAGCCACTCCAACACTACAATTACACTTACAAGCACTTCTCACCCTACATACAATCTCTACCAGATAGCCAAAGCCACTTTGTAGACATACATTGGCTGTATCGTCCCAACTTCGTTCGGGATAGGCCGGTCCTGCAGTGGATACTCAAACAGCTGATGATGATGATGATTTATATATATATATATATATATATATATATATATATATATATATATATATATATATATATATATATATATATATATATATATACAGTCACCTCTCACATAACACGCGATCAGAGAGCGCGGAAAGTCATAGCACGGCCCCTTTTTTTTTTTTTTTTTTTTTTTTTTTTTTTGAGTCCAAGATATGGTCAAAACGCGATTTTGAAATATATTCCGCGAGTGGAGAAATTGCCCTTTTCTTAAAAGAATGTACTGCTCTGCTACGATAGTGAAAGCGCGGCCTGAGGCCAAAAATTATGGAATGTTTAGTCATTACGCGAGACAACTGGTCAACACACGGTAAAAAAACAAGACAAAACGCGGGCAGATTTAGTCATAGCGCGCGTTGCATCTGCCCGTGACTTATCCCCTGATCCTCCCTGCCTCTTAGCGGTTTGCCCAGACCAAGCCACAGGCAATGCCGATTTTTCTAGGTACTAAAATGCATGTATGAGATTTAGTACTTATGGTAGTGCTAAGTACAACTGGTACGACTTAGAAAAAAAATGCCAACCAATTTTCTGTTAATGATCTGTGATGAGCATAATACAAGAGAAATAAGCTGTTCAACTTTATTTAAGAAGTGGCACCAGCGTCCATACATGACATGTCTTTACGAAACTTCAGTACGTATTAGAACTACACAGTGCACACGAAACACTCAGTCACCAGTTTACTACGAGCCCAGAAGAAAGTGCTTGGATTTACTTAAAAATGGGCAAGCCACAATATTCGCAGAAATATAGAAAGGCGTGGCTAAAAGACAAAAAGTACAATAACTGGCTTCTCAAGGTTCCTGGAGATGATAGAAATGGATTTTGTAAAATTTGCAAGTGTACATTGCAACTCTGTTCTACCTTGAGAAACACAGAAACACAAACAAACATAAGAAAGCTGCAGAGCCTTTTAGTAGAGTGAGACACACAGTTCTCCCATTTAAGAAACTTGGTGAAGCAAAAAAAGTGGAGGGAACTCTGGCCATGTTTGACCTATTGATTAACAATGACCTATTTCGACAGTACTGTGCAGAGAAAAACTGCTATAACTTGATTACAAAAATGGGTTTGGGGGAGAGGAGTAATATTAGCGACTTTTGATAGAATGGTTAGCGACATTTTAGCGATTTTCAGGAATGAGCATAGCGACATTTGAAAATGTGAGTTGGCAACCCTGATTCCTGTGCCACTCGAGTCAAGCAGAAGCTTGACATGATCAAGCAGGAGAGACGAGAACGTAATTGTGCCATCGTCAAAAAGTGCCAAGTCAACGAGTCAACTGTTCGTCTGACCCAGCGCCTATTATGATGGAAAGGTACCTGGTCATGTACTGCAACCGACGGGAGAGGGAAGAAGTTCCAATCGACTCTATAAACACACGCCAACTCTTCAGTTCAGGTTGAGGAATCCTCCAGCGTTTGTGGGTACTGATGTCATTTTTAGGTAGGTAAATGTCCTGGGAAAAATCCCGGAAAATTGCCCCAAAAGGTGGAGTTGGGACTGGCTTGGGTACCATGAAACCCTTTAACATGTAAACATATGGCTGTATAACACAGAATTTTCATAAAGTGGGACCTGTCAGGAACAATATTCGCGCATTATGTGAGAGGTGACTGTATATATATATATATATATATATATATATATATATATATATATATATATATATATATATATATATATATATATATATATATATATATATGGAGGCTCTGTGGTAAAGTGTGCGTTTTCGTACACTGAAGAACGAGGGTTCGCGCCCCGCCAAGGTAATAAACTTTGGGGAGCGTTCTTCTGGCCACGTATTGCATTGGCGGACACAAAGGGGTGCAGTGGTTGAAACAGTGTCGCATACAGTGTATGCTTGCACCCAGTCGGCTTGCGCGGGCCGATTACACTTGGTTCACAGACTACACATACATCCAAACACTCCAACACAACAATTACATTTACAAGCACTTCTCACCCTACATACAATCTCTGCTAGACAGCCTAAGCCACCTGGTAGAGATACATTGGTTGTATCATCCCCACTTTGGTAGGGATTGGCTGGTCCTGCAGTGGACACTCAAACGGCTGATGATATATATATATATATATATATATATATATATATATATATATATATATATATATATATATATATTTATATTCTCTGTACTATATTGTTGAGAGAGAGAGTTTGCACTTTTGTGGTGTCACATTATGAGTTGTTAATCTGCTTCATTATTATTCCTGCTATTATTTTTATTTTAAGGTTGTTAGCATAATTGCCAGTTAACTTAATATTCTTTTAATTTTTTGTAGGTAAGGATCGCTCTTCTTCTCGTACTACACATGTAAGTATAAGGCCATTACAGATGTTGATATACTAATGTACTGATGTAAAAAGTATATTTTTTTTCTTCTGTGCACTAAGCGGTGCAAGAAATGTAATTCTGCATATACTTTCTAAAACAGGTCGAAGAGTTTTGAGTGTTGTAACTGCAGTAATAATACATACACTGACAACGAAATAAGAGGGATGGTGTCATGTTGGTAAGAGTATGCTTGCTATAGCCTACCGTCTGGGGAGATTCAACACAACATTTATCTGCCATCAGACCCTCCTGGATGATAGGACGTATTATGCACACACCTGACATGTTATTAAAGTAAAAGGGCGACTGCCTGTCAAAATTACATTTTCACCCACCGCCCCTGCTTGCGCACCCCCCCCCCCCCGCACCCCTTTCCATCCACATGTTTGACTCCACAAACAGAAATTAACCATTACCTGAAAGAATTATTTCAGTTACACTAGAATAAAATGTGAAAGTATTTAGGTATAAAGTGTTCTATGTCATGGTCACAGGTCGATGTTAAACTTTCCCTGCTTCTCGTCTAAATACTTAGGCGTTGGAGTTTTATTAGTGGGGATAACTTCTCACTGTTTTTACCAATGATTTTTCAATGATTATTTTTATGAGTAAATATTGACAAGATTTTGCAAATGATTTTTTTTTTTCATAAAGCGATTATTGTCATTGACTGACAGTGATTTAAGAATTATGTAATTCCTTTAACAGTTCATTAATCACCAATCCGTCGGTGTGCCATTGGTATAGGACACGCATTTTTTGCTTGACGAATCAGTTTCCTTTCTTGATACCAAGTCTTTATCATTCTTTAAGTATCTGTGTGTGTGTGTGTGTGTGTGTGTGTGTGTGTGTGTGTGTGTGTGTGTGTGTGCAAACACAACACACACCACCACCACAACATTTTGATAATCTCCACCTACACTCATGCATTTTGCCCAGCAGCGTTTTGTGCAGCTCAGGCCCGGCTCGCGTTGCACTTAACAGCTACACCGGCATCACCGGCACTGGATTTACTGGAATATACGAGTAGTAGACTTTATTTTTATTTTTTTTCATTCTCTTGTTACCGCCAAACGATTTTTGTAGAAGGAAGCTGGTGTTTTAGGAGGCATAGTAAAATGAAAATGTCACTAATGTAAAATGGGAATGTATTGTGTTTTGATTCGCCAGTGTATTATAATTATAATAATAATAATAATAATAATAATAATAATAATAATGGTAATAATAATAATAATAATATTAAATGGTAATAATAATAATAATAATAATAATAATAATAACGATGGTGATGATCATTACAGCAACAACTACAACAACAACGCTAGTTTCAGTTGATAAGTGGGTTGGGCCAGAAATGGGAACAGGAAAATAAATAAGGAATATAAAATGCTGAGACACTTAGTCTCTGGACTAAGGGTAGCAGATAATGAGAGACAAAAGACGTCATCGTGGTGAAGGGGTTAAAAACTATCGGTATGTATTACTAGACAGCGGACAACTTATTTATTTTATTGTGGCTAACGCTGGACGGTTTGATTCGCCACAGGAAAGTCTTCCGTCTTCTATGGACAGTTTTTAATTTTTGCATGCCTAGAATTACTACTCAGTTTGGGTCATTAAGCATGTGCCCACCAGTCCTTCTAACATGGATTCAGTCTCACCCCAGGGCGACATTTAAGAGGTTGCAGTAGTATGGTCTTTCTTGTGTTCTCACATGTTTGCATCTTGTCCAGGTTCTGTAGATGATACACACTATGAGTGACAACACAGCCACTACAACAAAGTGTCCACATGCACCTCTCACCCTACTCTCAATAGCCTTCCAAACTTATCGCCGTGCGTGAACCACTGGGAGAAGGCGGGTCACTTCACCAGTGACACAAAGCGGTGTTCCTCGGCCCTATGGATCAGTTGCCCTTCAGGACCCGTGAAGCACGACTTGAACATGTCTAGTGGAGCTGCCCACCGATGCCAGGCGTGTGTAATCCCGTCTGTACAGTACACACATACTGTACATACCATTATACCCAATAATAGACACAAATGGCTCTTACCTCCAATTTTGCTTATCGTTAATCATATTTTACCAAACACACACACACACACACACACACACACACACACACACACACACACACACACACACACACACACACACACACACACACAATCAGTGGTTCAGCACACAGCTACATATTCACAATTTTACAGCACAGAAAAGTATTCGGTGAATTGTCATCCACCTCCGTAGTGACTTGGAACGTATAGTGGTTGTGGATAATTCTTAACCTCCTCAGCACAATGACGTGTCTCTCATGTAATATTTCAACCTTCAGACGGTTTTATTCAGCTTAGCGGAGACTTTCCGAACGAGGGAAGTTAGATACAGCCATCTTTAATCCTCTCAGTACTAAGTTGCTCTTTCAAGTATATTATAATTGTATGGCAGCAGCAAGAATAAAACAAAAATGACTTCCTCAGACTGAAGGAAATGACTTGGTGTGGAGTGTGGGTGTATCGTGTTAGCACAGTGTTGGCTTAGGATGATGGTGTTGTCAGAGTGTGTTACTGTGTTGGCACAGTATTGAGACACCGATGCCATACTGATCACATAAATGCCACTCGTATCAGAACACCATCTTCCTATTATCGACAATTTTTACTTCATGTCTCTGTACTTGTTTATCTGTACTATATATTTCTATCAACCTTGCTAGCTTACTATAGGCAGTGAATTATGTTTGGGTATTTTTCTGTTTCTGTATGTACCACTTACACTGCCACACCTGTCCTCCTCCTCCTCCTCCTTCCCCCATCATTGCCATATCTGTCTTCCTCCTCTTCCTCCCATCCACAATTACCACACCTGTCTTCTGTCTATGCTTCACTGCTTTTCTTTCTATGCTCCACTGATTGTCCATGCTTCCCTCTCCCTCTGTCCATGCTCAGCTGTCTCTGTTTATGCTGCAGTCACTGCCCATGATCCTTTCCTCGTCTGTCCATGCTCCAGTTTCAATGTCCATGCTCCACTATCTCTGTCCATGCTCCACTATCTCTGTTAATGTTTCACAGTCTCATTCCATGCCCCATTGTCCGTATTATCGCTCTACAGTCTCTCATCATACTCTACTGTCGTTGTCTATGTTTCACTGTGATTTTAAATGCTCCAGTATCTTTATAAATGTTGCACCGTCTGTCTGTACCCTACAGTCTCTATCCATGCCTCACTGTCTCTCTGTACTCTGTTATCTCCATCCATGCTCCACTGTCTTTGTCTATACTCTGCTGTCCCTCCACTTGGTTTGTCTGTACTCTACAGTCTCTATCCATGTTCCGCTGTCTCTGTCTATTCTCTAGTGTCTCTATCCACGCTCCACTGCATTTCCCAAGTGGCATGTTTTATTTGCTATATAGGAAGAGTCCAACGAACACTGTGATGTTCCGTGAAGGCCAGAAGCAGCATCGGAGTCTGTGGATGCTGGATGCTGGAGGTATTGCTGGTGTGGTGGGTTAGAGTGGCATACGGAGGGTTAGGGTGAAGAGAGATGTCGAGGAGGGAAGGAAAGGGAAAAGGAAGAGGTAAACAAGTATAGAGAAGAAAGGAAGAGGGAGAGGGGGACTATGGAGTAAAAAATGGGAGAGGCGCAGCGAAGGAAGCAGGAGGAAAGACAGGATTTGGAGGAACAAGGTGGGAAGTGGCTTGCTGATTTTTTCTTCTTTTTTTTTTTTATAATGGGATGAGAGAGGATTTTTTTACTGGGGAGAGGTGGAGGGTTGGAAAAGGTTATAAAAGCTTTGGAGAAATAATCGTGAAAAAGGAGAGGGAGGCCGGAAGCACTTGGATACGTTATTAAGCACCCTTAAGAAGCAGTGTGGCTTGCGGATACGAGGGTGCTGATGTTGTTGTTGGGGTGTTTGGGTGGATTGTTAGGTTAAGCATGGTCAGGTAGGTTAGGTATGTTAGGTTAGGTTAATTTTCCGGGTACATAGGTGCCAGTATTACTGCGAGTGTTTGCAAAGATGTTTCGGGTACACGATACGGTGGTTTTAGTGAGCGGATGGGAAGCAGAGACATAAAGTTGAGAAACAAATTAGAGATACATATTGTAGAGTGGAAGACAGAGGTGAAAAAATTAGTAAGAGAGAGTAAGACGAGAGTGGATGTGGAAGTTGGAAGGGGTTTGTGTCAAGTGCTGGGAAAGTAAGCGGATGTTCTGGAAGGAGGTAAAGAGAGTTAGGATGATTAACAAGATAGTAGGGAAGTGAAAGATAGAAGTGATGGACTGATAGCAGAGAAGGGAGTAAATGTGAGCAGATGGAGAGAACACTTTAAGAAATAGTTAAACATAGAGAATGAAAGTAATGAGAGTACAAGTAGGTAGGGGATTGGCTGGGAGAAGGAGGGAGATGAGAAGGAAGGAAGAGATCAGTAAGATGGAAGTGGTGGAAGCAATGAAGATAGTAAAAGAAAGGGAAAGCCACAGGAATTCATGGAGTACATGGTGAAATGTTGACGCATGGGAGAGAGACAGTAGTAGCAGAGTCGTTATGGAAGATGTTCAAATTGGCCTGAGAGGAAGGTAGAGTCTCGGAGGATTGGAAGTCAGGTATGATTATTCCCCTGTCCAAAGAAAAAGGGGAAAACGAAGTGTGTGGTAATCACAGGGACATTTGTCTTCTTAGTGTAGTAAGAAAAGTATATGACAGGATACTTATTGGCAGAGTTAGGGAAATAACAGAGGAATTGGCTGAAGAAGAATTAGGCGGGAAGAGGTTGTGTAGATCAGATATTCATCCTGATGTCGTCAGTGGAAAATTTCAAGGGAAGGGAGAGAAGTTGCATGCAACCTTCATGGATCTGGAGAAAGCATATAACGGAGTGCATAGACAAGGATTTTGAAAAATATTAAGAATATATGGATTAAATGGGAAGCCGCTGAGTATCATGGAGAGAATGTATGAGGGCGCTAAGGCTGCAGTTCGTGTAGATGTTGAACTGAGGGAATTTTATTCTGAATGTTGGATTGAATCAGGGATGTGTCATGTTTCCATGGTTGTTCGGTCTTCGATGTGGCTATAAAAGAGATACAAGGTAATGCAGTGGATGTTGGCGCGGCCTTATGCGGGTGGACAGCGTTTGGAAACTTCCTCTTCTGGCTGCAGATTGTTCTGTATTGTTAAATGAAAACGAAGAGAAGTTGCAAGGCTTGGTGAATGAGTCTGGGAGAGTGTGAAAAAAACTGAATCTAAAGGAGAATGTAGGAAAGGGTAAAGTTGTGGTCTTCGAGAGATGTGAAGGCACTGAGTGCACTGTGAGGTTGGATGATGAGGAAATGGAAGGTGTGAGTGCATTTAAGTACTTGGGTGGTGTGATGAGTAAGGATGGAAGTTTAGAAGAAGCAGTCCTTGAAAGGATACAACAGGGAAGAAAGGTTGCTGGTTCATTGAAAGCAGTGATGAGAAGGTGGGAAGTGAGCAATGAAGTAAAAACGTCGCTGCACGACAATATTGCGATACCAACTCTTACATAGGGAGGCGAAGCTTGTACTTTGTTGGAAGGACGCGAGTCAAGAGTGAGAGCAATGAAAATGAGTTATTTGAGAGGAGCATGTGGAGTTATATGGAGAAACAGACTGACAATGAAGAAGCGTTGTGGTATAGATGTGGATGTGATAGGAAATGTTAGGAGAAAACCACTGAGGTAGTGTGGCCATGTGGAGAGGATGGAGCGTGAGAGATTAACGAAGAAAATGAGTGTGAGTGAGGCAGAAGAGGGGTGAGGAAGGGGGAGGCCTTGGATAAGATGGAGGGATGGAGTGGAGAGGTATATGAGTAGGGAGTGTGAGCTGGGGAGAGGGCGGCGAAATGTCGGGGGACAGGGCGACATGGAGGCGATTTGTGTGTGGCCACCTCTTACAGGATTAAAGCTTCTGGCAATAGGTAGATGTCAGTCCATCCCTTTCTGCATTGATGTCAGTTTCGTCGTATACCTGATGCCTGAACTTCCCCTTACGCCATGTTTCCCTCTTACGTCATAAGTGGCAGTTCCTCATTACGCCAGAATTTCTTCGTACGACATTATTCGTACGCCAGATCTTCCTTTTACAACAGGGGTAACAATTTCTCTCTTCACACGGGAGGGGGAGGGGACCACAGGGGCATTCTTTAATTGGATCTCAGTTAAGGCTTTCGGGTCAAGATTTGATTAAGGGGTAATTGTGTTGTAGCTGAGAGGGCCAGAGGTGGTGGTGGTCGAGTGAAGTGGTGGTGGTGGAGGAGGTGGTTGTCGTAGCGGTGGTAGAGAGAGAAGGTGGTTGTCGTATTGGTGTTGGAGAGAAGAGGTAGTTGTCGTAGTGGTGATGGAGAGAGGAGGTGGTTGTCGTAGTGGTGATGGTGGAAAGAAGAGGTGGTTGTCGTAGTGGTGGTAGTGCAGAGGAGTGTTGATGGTGCTGGTATAAAGGAGTGATGTTGGTGTTGGTGTTGAAGAGTGGTAGCATCAGTAAAAAAAAAAAAAACGGATACGGCGGCGATGGAGAAAGGAGGCAGTGGTGCTCGTGGTCTTGGCGGGGAATACGAGGTGGAGACAGGTGATGATGGTGGTAGAGAGAGGTAGAGGCAGATGAGAATGACGCTACAAGAGAGACAAGAAGTGCTGAACACACATCTCTTCCTCTGTTGGATGATGGACAGAGATTGTAGAGAGACAAATAATGGTGGAGAGAGGTATTGATTGTGGAGAAAGAGTTGGTTGTGGCGAGAGGGAAGCAGTTAATGAGAGAAGGGAGGTACTCTGCAAACCGTCTTCTTCTATCGCGTGGTAGAGGGAGTTGATGGTGGTGAAGGACACAGAAGCAGAGGGAATCTAGGTAGAAAAGGGAAGGTACTTAATTGATTTCTCTCCATCATTCTCTTAATGGGAAGAGATGGTGGAGAGAGAGGTGGCCGAGACTGGTCATATTGGATAGGTAATGGTAGAGAGAGAGAGAGAGAGCATCTAGTGATGGAAGGTAACCCGGGTCCTGTGGGGTGAACAATCTCTCTGCCTTTGTCTCCCCCACACCTCAGTAATCCCGGTGTAGTGGAGTCGACAGCGTGAGGCCTTACCTCAGGTTGGGATGTTACTCTTTCCTCACCTCTCTCTTTCTCTCTCTCTCTCTCTCTCTCTCTTTCTCAAACACACACACACACACACACACACACACACACACACACATTCCTCCCTCTTTTCCTTCACCCATCTCAGTTTCTCGCTGGCTCAGTGGTAGCGTTCTCGCTTGCCATCTGGCAGACGGGAGTTCGCGCCTCGCTCAGGCTGCGAAAAGTTTCACTGACGAAGTGGGCGGTTACTGTCCCCCTTGAGCAAGGGGACGGGTGTGTGAGTGTGGGCAGGTCACAGCCTTGCCCTTAGATAGGACTATATGAGCTCTCAGCTCCCTTCTGGGAGGGTAAAAAAAGCTGACGATCACGACCATCAAGTGATTCTGACCGACCCAGTGAATTACACACACACACCTGACCCTGCCCTACCCTACCCTACTCTCTCTCTCTCTCTCTCTCTCTCTCTCTCTCATTTTTATTCATATGTATTTTTCCTCCCCATTCCTTATCCTCCTGCCATTTCTGTCTCACCGCCTGATGATGGTGACTGATGTGGCGTTGGATACATCGTAGAAATGGATAAAGGGTGTCATTTATTATTTTGCATTACTTGTCTTTCACACTCTTGGCGTCTATTTTAGTTGATCCTGATACATCATGGCAAGTTTAGTCAGCCAAGGAAGGACTTTAAACTGGAGGGTCCAAACAAGTTTCATTAATCTTTTCAGTGCAACAGCATTTCCTTACTTTACGGTTATCATTGCCACCTCCTGACGAATTTCCTCTTCCCAGGAATAAAGCTTTAACCTCTTCAATACTGGAAGTTATTTTCAGTGTTTTTTACCAGTTTCACTTTGCTTAAGAGAGTTTCTGCAAACGGTGGTGCTGAGGGGGTTAGATACATCATCATTAGGCTAACCATTTTCCTAGAATAAGTCACTTTGAGTTAAACCAAATTGTCTGAACGTAGCAAGAATAAATAATGGAGGTAGTGAAAGGAATAATGGCAAAAGAAGGAATTCCTTAAACGAGCCAAAATCAACCTAGCGGATTTACATAGAAAGTCAGACCAGACAAAATCAGTACAAAGATTTACTCGTATTTTGAAACAACTGGAGAAGTTGCATTTGACAGTTTCAGTTTGGATGACGGCTTTCTTGTTTTATTCTTACTACTTCCAGTTCATTTTATTTATCTTATGGCTGCGGCGATTTCCTTAGTACCTGAATAATTCTTTATGAGGTTAAATATAATACGAAGGAAAGGAGTGTCGCGGGAGAATGTTATTTGATACCTTTTAATACTGTTGGTGCCCAGTCTTTATGGAGCATAGTATAATGGTGTCACGTCAACCGAAATAAAGATCAGAGTTGGCAATGTGGGTCACAAAAGTATCGGTGCACAGAGGGTCCAAGGCCCACCGAAAACATTCTAACAACTGCTGATGTTGAGGGAGGGCTGGTATACACTGCCAACGTCTCATTGTGTATGAATAATGTTTGTTTATATAAATATAACATTTGCTATATGTTTGCATGAGGATATTGCTCGTTGGCGATATGTGACACCTCCCGACAACGTGTGGCAGGTCGTACACTAATATTTCAGTGACCTTCGTTGCGTGTTCCTAAATGTTTCACGCATATTGTGCACGGATACTTTTGTGACCCATAGTGTTTCACAGCCAAATGATTAAGGAAGGCTTTGCATGTTCTTAAAAATAAAGTAACGAAAGTTACGGTATGCTTAACACGTCCAGTTTGAAAAGTGGTTTTCCAGCTAAATTACTTCTTGTGTCATTAGCAAGGATAATAAAAAAAACTTTATCGTAGTGAAAGTGTTAAAGATGGTGCCATACGAATATACATACAGGGATTTCAGAGAATATTGTTTAATGCGACATAGGATTAACGTTGTGATGAAGAGAAAAACAGGTGAGTTAGATGTTCTGTCCCAATGTTCCTTTTGGGTGGTTGTATTAAGTGCGCCTCTAAGCTTCTCCAGCACTGTTTATCACCACTCATTCCCACAACTCACAAGCTGCCACTTCCCCATGTAGGCTGCTGCGGTTTGTCTTTCCACCTCTCTTCTGCCATTCCTAACTGCCTTCCCCCATGTACTCCTTCTGTTGCTCCTTCCACCTCACCCTCTCCTACCATTCCAAACTTCCTTCCCCCATGCACTCCTGTTTATCCTTTCATCTCACTCCCTGCCTCTCTGCCCTCAGTCCCTGTAACTTTAATAGAATTCAGTTAATCCAACAGTATCCGATTTGCATATGCTAATCATCCATCTGTATCCCCACTCCATTTGCCACTAATACGTGGGCTAGGAGGGATCCAGAAACAAGAAGAGGAAAGGACGTAATTGGAAAGATACTTTCTGAATGCCCAGTGAAATGGACCATACACCCGTTCATTCATTATTCAGTCTTCGAAATTATCGGCCCCACCTCCAAGGCCTAAAGTTCTTCAGAAAAGAAATGTTGCGTTTCATAATGGCTGTAGGATACAGATGATTCCGTTGACTGCATGTTAAAAAGAGGGTTTTGTTTTATTTATTTTTTCATATACATCTCCATACGCACTTCGTCCATTCATTTTAACGATTTATCATTTCTTTTGCATCTCTTTACGCTTTGCTTGAACACATTCATTTATGATATTCATCTTTATCAGCCTGAAACTTCTACACCGCCTCCTGCCTTCAAATCCACTCAAACTCGTATACAAATATATATCGGTACCTTTTCACAGCCATCTTCATATCCCTTCTCTCTGTGTGACCAGACCACCTAATTAAGAATGAAAAATAAAAAAATAAGGATCAAAGTAATAGAAGTGTTTTCGTCGGTGCCTTGGAAATGTAAGTAAAGTATAGAACAGGGTCTGTGTTTACCAAGAGGAAGAAGAAGAGAGAGAAATTAAAGTATAAGGAAAAATACAAAGAGCCTTCATACTTGGCATGGAACTGGGACTGTGTGTGTTCGTCGACTTTTTCAGAGTGTTATAAAAGTAGATAAACTGTGTCTTTGCTTAGCGCTGCCCTGAACAATACCCGCCCCGCTCTTAGTAACACCAGCTGTCCGCTGTGGGGGGCCGGGTTTGTGGGGTAGGGAGGGGGGGAGAGGTGGAAGAGGGTATGTAAAAGGTTGGAAGAGGAAAGAGCTGGGATGGAATGGATATAATGTGGAGGTTAACCCTTTAACCGCGGGTGTCATTCCAGAATGACGGTGACAAAACTGGACCAAACCGCGGGTGTCATTCTGGAATGATCGTGAATATTTTGAACACCGCGCGTTTTCCCGGCGCGCAAATATTCTCACGCAAGAGTAGCTGTCAAGTTCTTTCACGTCAGCCATCCCACACCTCCCTCCTCCTACCCCGAGGGGCCCCCCCCCACCCCTGCCCTGACCCGCGTCAGTCAGTATCTGTCCAGCAATGTGCGTGATAATGCGCTCCGTCCCGACTCATTGTCGCTCGCTTCCTCCTCTACAATGATTAGTGCTAGTGTTCCTTCTACCTCTACACCGGTAAAGGAACTGCCAACGGCGAGGCAGAAGGGGTTGAGCACTCCTGAAATTAGAACTGAGCTGGACAAAACTGTAAGTACTACTCTTGATTGTGGCAGTGAAAGTGACACACTCACAGCAAGCAGTGATGATTTGGCAGTGATTGGTGGTGAACCATTTTCCATTGATAGTGACAGTGATGAAAGTGATCGTGTTGATTCCCCCCCACCACCCCCAACTTACTCTGGGAAAGGAAAGGCTCCTATGGGCAAATCTGGTATTGCACGTGGGAAGGGAGTGAAGCGTAGGCTCACGTCTCCCACACCAGGCCCTAGTACGCATTTCCCATCAATTTCCCGTTCCCCTAGCCCAATTGCCCTCACATCATCATCATCATCATCTGTCGTGCCCTCTCCTCAGTCTACATCATCTGAGGAGTACGAATTTCCAAAGCCTGCAAAGCGAGGGAAGGCAGGCCGTGCAGGCCGTGCAGGCAGGCCTAGAACAAAGGGGATGCGTGGCAGTTGGAGGGCAAAGCTGGGCGATAAGCGAGGCGATAAGCGAGGTGATAAGCGGGGTAGAAAGGGTCAAGTTTCACCACGCACCAGGTCAGAAACCCCCCGCCTGCCCCCGCTCAGTTCCCTCACCCGCGCCACCCCCCCACTCACCGCCCCCTCACTCACCCCCCTCCCCGTTGCCTCCTGCCTCACCCACCTCCCGCTTGCCTCCTGCCTCACCTCCTGCCTCACCCATTGCCTCTACATCAGCTCCTTCTCACGGGGAAACGAGTGGAATGCAACCTGCCCCTGCCACTGAACCACGCACAGGGCAAGTGGATGCATTTGTTTGGTCTGACGGTGGAGATTTCCAGCCACACAATCCACCGTTTGATATGACAAATGCTGGAATACAGCCTGCCTTCCCATGCAACGCAGGTGATGAGTTTGTTGATTACTTCCTGGCCTTCCTTGATGATGAAATTGTGCAGCATGTCAGCGATGAGACCAATAGGTATGCAACTCAGTGTGCAGCAGAAGGGCTGGGACCTATTGGCTCACCAAAGCAAGTGTCGTGGTTGCCTGTCGGGATCAGAGAGCTGTATGTTTTTTTTGCACTCATGTTCTTGATGCCCCATATAAAGAGACATGAGTTGGAGGAGTACTGGCTCGTGGATGACATAACTACTATCCCCATATTCGGGAAGTATATGTCACGGGATCGGTTCCGACAGCTGCTTGGATACCTGCACTTCGCTGACAATGACAACCCGTCCCAAACTGACCCTTTGTGGAAAGTGAGGGATTTTCTCAACAGGATTAGGGATCGATTTATGCGATTTTTCAGGCCTATGCAGAAAGTCGTCATAGACGAGTCCCTGGTATTGTTCAGAGGACGTCTCAAATTCATGCAGTACATCCCCAGCAAACGCCACCGCTTTGGGATAAAGTTCTTTGTGCTGTGTGACTGTGAGACGGGGTATATACTGGATTTTGTCATTTACTCGGCTAGCACAATGGATGTGAACAGGAAAGACCCCCTTGGCTTCTCTGGCTCCGTTGTAAAAGTGCTGATGGAGAGGTATTTTGGTGGTAATCATGTGCTGTACACAGACAATTATTACACAGCACCGAAACTCTCCAAATACCTTGCTGAACACGGCATTGGCACTGTTGGCACTGTACGGAGCTATAGGAAAGAGTGGCCTAGTTTCCCCAAAGCATCATCATCATCCAGGGGAGATGTTCACCTGAAGAAGTCAGACAAGCTTCTTGCGATCAGGTGGCATGACAAGAAGGTCGTCAATATGATCAGCACCATCCACAAGGGGGAATTGAAGAGAACTGGGAAGGTCAGCTACAGGACGGGAGAGCCAATCATGAAGCCTGATGCCGTCATTGATTGTAATGTAAATATGAGACTCGTTGATAAGTCTGATATGATGATTGGCGAAATCGACTGTCTCAGGAGAAACACCCGATGGTACAGGAAGGCTTGCCTGCACATGCTCGATATGTGCATGCTCAATGCCTTCATTCTCTACAAGACACAAGTCGGGGGCATAAGGCAACCATCACTGATACAGTTTTCCAAGACTGTCGTGCAGCAGCTACTTGCACGATTTGGTCAGGTGACGGCATTGATCCCGAGGCGACACTCTGACACACAACCTGACCGTCTTGAGTGCCGCAATTACATGAGCCGGCACCAGCTTGTGAAATTGCCTCTTAAAGCAGGCGGCAGGTTGTCACAGGGCCGCTGTAGAGTATGTTCAACCACCACAATGAGGCCTACGACGAGAAAAATGAGCACACACCAGTGCCTTGAATGCCAAGTCGCTCTATGTGTAACTCCGTGCTTTGCCGAGTACCACTCTCTGAGTAAATACTGAAAGTGACAGTGATATATAGTGATGCGACAGTGACGTGCTTTGCCAATAATTGTATAATGGATAATGTAGTAATAAGGGATATTTTGCCTAGAAAATAAAGGAAATATTGGCCAGTATAATAAGTGATATTGTAATAAGAGAATCTGCGGCACTTGTGGAATTCTGCGGCACTTATGTAATTCTGTGATGCGCCAGTGACGCAATATAGTAATAAGTGCATTGTAAATATAATGTACATTGCCCATATTATATGTAAAATAATATTAGAAGTTAGAAAGAATGAAAAGATCGCATGAAACGTCAGTGAGCGGGTGCCGCCGCAGTGAAGTGAGGCGCAGCCGCAGTGAAGAGCGGGTGCAGCCGCAGGGAAGTGCCTTTTACCTACCTCAGTGAACACAGAGTGGGTGTTTATCGTATGTACAGTGTTCATATATGTTTATATTACTATTATGAGAGAGTGGTTGGCATTTGGTACTGGTGTGTGGGGCGTAAAATAGTTATTTCACACCCCTCACTTCTAACGGCTCTCCCCGTCCTGTGAAAGTCAACGAAGTCATGAAACCTACATCAATGGAAAGCTGAAGGTTTGTACTTTCTAATGATACCTTATTTTTTTCTCTAGCTTTATTCTGTGCAGAGTTATTAAGGTTTAAAGGTTTGTTTACATTTGGCTGAAACCCCCGCGGGAGAGGACAGTCGGACCAAAACAATACCCGCGGTTAAGGGGTTAAGGATGGAGGTTTTGCTAGATTAGGCTAGGTTAGGTTTGAGAGGTGGGTGATATGGAAGAATGGGTGAGAAAAGGATAGCGTAGAAGCTTGGAGTGGTGGAACTGTGGTGGAGGAAGCGGTGGAAAAGAAGGTGGAAGACAAAGTTAGGTTACGTATTGTTAGGTCTGAAGGGATGGAAGGCAGGGTGGAGAAAGGTGGAAGAACTGGAGTGGAGGTGGAATGTTGGATAGCAGCAGGGGTGTAAGATGAAAGTAGGAGAGGGGGTGGAAGAGCGGATGGCAAGTTGGAGTGGAAGATGGAGATTGAACTTGGGTGGAGAAGGATGCCATGGAGGATGAAAAGAGTAAAGTGAAGACGGCTGGAGAGTGGGAAAAGCAAAAGGAGAGAGAAGGAAGGGGTTAGAAAGTATAAATACAGAAGTGGAAAGAAGGACGGAGATGAAAAGTGTGAAAGGAAAATCGGAGAGCACCGTAACTGAAAGAGTCGTGGAGTGGAAGGTAATAAAGATAATACTGGAAAGGAGTGTGGAAAGGAGACTGAAAAGGGTCGAGGTGGAAAAGGATGGAATGATGATGTTTAATGCATAAAAGAGAGTTGGTGTGACAGTAATGGACCGGGGTAAAAAGAAAGATGAAGGGATGGTTAAGTGGATTTGAAATGCCGAAGGTAGTTTTTTTTCCTTTGTGTGTGTGTGTGTGTGTGTGTGTGAGAGAGAGAGAGAGAGAGAGAGAGCAGAAGGAGGGTGTAGGTAAGGTGTGGATGTGGGTAGTGTCTGCATAAGACTAGTTTGTAGGTGTGGGTTATGGGAGGGTGTGGGTAGTGTGTGGATGTGGGTAGTGTCTAGGTTTAGGTAATGTGAGGGTATGAGTAGTGTCTAGATGTGGATAGGTATTGTGTGGATGTGGGTGTTGTCTGCCTGTGAATAGTGTGTAGGTGTGGATATTTTGGGTATGGATACTGTTTGGGTGTGATAGTAGTAATGGGTATGTAGGTAGCACCTCCACACACACACACACACACACACACACACACATACACACACACACACACGGGCAAGTGGTACTCAGGCTGTGTTTGCTGTTCGTGCTGTTATCGCCATCCCTCTAGGGTACTTCAGCGTGCTGGGAAAGAGAGTCTGAAAAAAAGTTTTACCCATTTCATGAGGATAGAGAATCCTGGACGAAAAAAAAAAAAAAAAAAAACGGAACGACGTGAAAAAAATAACTCCTACAATGTATGTTAGTAATCTCTGAATGAAATTTTCCACACACCAATCTGACCTACTGTATATGTAACATGCTTATGGACGTAGACTATTACATGAACTGTATGGTGTTCTGGAATATTCATTTCTAATGCAAAAGGAAAAACCAAATGCTGAAGTGAAGTTTTATTGGTATTTCCGACCATGAACATAGGGTAGTTTGCACGGTGCCTCTTTAGATGCTGTACAACGTGCGTTATCACGTGCTGTATTGCATGCCTCTACATAAACAGAGTTTTGCAATAAAGGCGAGGCTTGTGTCTACACTGTGTGCCTTTTACCACTTATCTTATTAGAACCTGACATTGTAGTGTTTAGAGGATGATGTCACGTACTCGTATGTTTGACGGATAAAATGGGATTGACTTTGCTTTAGCTATATGCTCCTTTCTGTTGACCTTTCTTCCTTCCGACTTCCTACTCTTCCTTTCTTCCTTGTGACTTCCTACTCTTCCTTTCTGACTTCCTACTCTTCCTTTCTTCCTTCCGACTTCCTACTCTTCCTTCCTTCCGACTTCCTACTCTTCCTTTCTTCCTTCCGACTTCCTACTCTCCCTTCCTTTCTTCCTTCCCCCTTTCTTTTTCCTTCCTTTCTTTTATTCCATTTCCCCTTCCCCCCTTCTTTCCTCCTTCCCCTTCTCTTTCTTCCATCTTTATCTACTTCCTTCCATTTTTCTTTTCTCCCCTCCCTTCCTTCTTCCTCCATTCCATCCTCACATCATCTCTTTTCTTCCTTCGTCGTTCCCTTTCTTTTTGTCTTCCTCCCTTCCTTCACCCCTTTCTCCATCTCCTTTCCTTTCTTCCTTCCTTTTCTACCTCTTTGCATTTTCCATTCGTCCCTTTCTTCCTCCTTTCCATCCTCACACCATCTTTTCCTTCCATCCCTCACTCCTTCTCTCCCTACCTCTTTCTCCTCCTCCCTTCTTCCTTCCTTTCTCATTTGCCCCCAATCTTTACCTTGCTTCCTTTTTTGCCTCCCTCTGATGGCCCCTTCCATCCTCCTTCTCTAGTTCCCTTCCTTTCTTTCTTCCTTCCTTCTTCGTGACCTCTCCTTCTTCCCCTTTTTCCATCCCTTTCCATTACTCCCATTCTTCTTTCCTTTCTCTTTGTCTCCTTTTTTTTCTCCTTTCTCTCTGACCTCTCCTCCTCCCATTTGCGTTTCCGTTATATTCATATTTCCATTGCTACTGTATGTCTTTACCACCTCATCCCTCCTCCTACCCTTTTTCCTTCCCATCCTTCTCCCCGTCCTTCTTCCCTTCCTCCTCCCACCAGCAGTCATGTGACACTGACGTGAAAATCTACAATCAAATTATATAAAACGTCCTCCTAGGGGTTTTATCCATATTTGATTTTTGCTGCCATCGATATTGATAATCAGGGATAAAGTATTAACGTAACATGCGAAAAAAATAGCTGGTAAGGAAGAGGTACCCCAAAGCCAACTAATACGCGCTTACCGTAATGTCTCTTGTGTTGTGTGGTTGTTGGTGGTGAGCTTACAAAAACGTACCTTCTTTTCTGGGATGTTGTGCTCTCTCCCTTGCTTTGCCTTGTCTGTAACCTTACCGTAACTGCGCCATCTTGAGTGTAACTGCGCCGTCCACCTTGACTTTTATTGCTCCATAACCACTGCAACTGCAGGTTGGAAAATCTTGTTTCAGCTGTGGCCTTCTGGGTGGAGGTAGGAGGGTTGGATTTAGGAGTGTTATTCCGCTGTGGCAGAGGGAGTTTGGGCGCGTCCACACGTGTACTCGAACAATTGCCGGCAACATGTAAGCATCACAATAACGAACAAGCCGCAAACATGTTGGGAACAGCAGCAACCAGATCATGTTGGCAACATCACGATGATGTCTCAGCTGGCTGGTATGGACACACTTATCCCATCGCCATTGCTGCCAGTGTTCGAAGCTGCAGTGAAACATGTTTGCATACATCTGTCCAAATACTGCTGCAAGTATGTTCCCGAACATGTTGCCAGCTGCGTTGCCAACATATGTTCGAGGGCACGTGTGGACGCGATCTTAGACTTAAGTATTGCAGCTCACTGTGGCTGGCAGAGAGATGAACTAGTAAATTAACCCAGTCACTGCGACTGTTGAACTCAAGAATTATGCATAATTGAGAGACAGCGCTTTATGTGTAGAGTTTACGCGTAGCCACAAAATAATATACTGAAAGACAACTGACTTTGATCACAGTATACGCATATACTAAGTAATATAATATATCGTAATTGTAGATATATCGTAGTCGTCGCGGAGCTATTGTAACAGTATATTGATTTGTAGGGATTTTACGAAAGGAGACATACATGTTGTAGATGGCAGGAGGAAGATAAAGATGAGTCTAGGCTTTGACTGATGTTTATTTTCTTCAGAGGGAAGGACTCAAGAGTAATACTGAGTAGCCTACTATTGAGTGAGTCTCACAAGAGCGTAATGAGGTGAGAGCTACTGTACTGGCTAACCCGCGCGTTCCTCTCCTCGCCGTTTCTGTTCTCTCCTAACTCCTCCCTGCCCCGTCTCTCCCATTTCTCCTGTATATGAATGATTGTGTTACGTGTAAGGGCACGGGCTTTGGAACCTTCCCGACCCTGGGGACTTTCCGATCAGGCGTCACACCTTGCTGTGTGTGACATTCCTCACTGAGAATGTGCAGACGCCACTTCCTCTAGCCTTAGGCATGACTTTCATCGCATCGCTATATTACATGCATACTTTACTACCTATTATGTATTGTGTTATAATATTTTAGAGTCCTGACAGAAATAAACATGATCTACCGTAGAGATAAAGGCAAGTGAATGTGAATAGAGGTTTTCCCCTGTGTTGAGCAATACAGAGTGGAAGTGTTGTCTCGGTGAGTGACCCACCCGGTTCAAAACAGAGTATGAAGTAGTAAATCGCGCAATCTATATATACCAGTATAAAAGAGCCGCGTTGTTTCTTTGTTTGGCCTTCAGTCACGCCCAAACCAATGGCCAGAGACCCCCAGACCCACATATATTCTGAATCAGGGTGACGCAAGGATGGTTTTAGGGAGGTCAATATTCAGATGTGTGTCATTTTAGGTCATGGGTAGAGTGTTCTCTTTTTTGGTCCGGGCAACGCCGGGTACCCATGCAGCCCAATTTTTGGGATGGAGACTCACTTGACCTTCAGTTCGGACGTGGCTACGTGAGGTAAACCTCCGAGGTCATTTGAGGTCACCGGTAATACACGCTCGAACGACTGGACCCAACAGCCCAATTTTTGGCATGGAGAATCACATGACCTCCGGTTCGGACACAGGCTGTGTGAGATTGACCTCCGGGGTCATTCGAGGTCACAGGTCGGAGGTCATTCGAGGTCATAGGTAATACACGCTAGAACGACTGGAGACAACAGCCCAATTTTTGGCATGGAGACTCACATTACCTCCAGTTCGGACATAGGGTTTATGAGGGTGACCTTCGAGGTCATTTGGGGTCACCAGTAATAGTAAACAAGTGCGCACAAAAACTATTCTTTAGTCTGCAAAAGCTGAAATAGAAAGTTCCTGGACCTCTAAATATGTCTTTCTAGAGTAGAAAGATTGAACCACAACAAATAGGATTAGAGTGTTCACCTTTTTGGCCCAGCAACGCCAGGTACCCCTGCTGGTATGTATAAAGCCTCATGAAATAAATTCACATAAAGAGCTATATTAGTGTTGATTAAGGGATCTGGTGGTCTGTAGATATAAGTGGCAATGTATTAAATGTGTGCCTGGTGATTGCTGCGTTTTGTGTATGAGATTTTACTGAGTATCAGAAGATGAGAACTGAAGGTCTTTGTAGCGGGACAGCCTTAAGTAGCTGTGTCAGTGACAGTCAGAGTGCGTGTCAGAAGAGGTCGAGCTTGTGCGTGATAATTGGCACCTTTATGGAAGCAAGATGC
>NC_137024.1:14147793-14205293 GCF_032717465.1 Coenobita brevimanus | reverse complement strand
CTCCAGTTATGATCATTATTACTCTTATTATCTTAAGTTGTTTTGAGCATAAATGTTTGTATAAAAATGTTACTTCTATTACTAATTATACTTTATCTTTGCAGGTAAGCAAAGTGTTGTACCACAAAAGCTGTAAGTATAAAGGAGGGCCTACATATGTACCCTCGACCATTTGGGGAGGCGGTGGCTCAGTCGGTAGAGAGGTGGCCTGCAGTCCCACGGGACCCAGGTTCAAATCCCCTCTGAGACAGGGAACAGTTTAAGAATTTGAATTTTATGAAAGTTGACATCACTGACCTACCAGAAGCCCCGCCGACATGTCGTAAAATTACCCCCGCTAATACCAATACACCAGTCTGTATGAGACAGCCCTAGCGTGGATTCAATATGGACGGTGGGTGTCAGCGTCGAAGAGGTGTCATGTAGAGGTGTATGGTATGTAGGAGGACTACTGGGCCTTGGGAGCAGGCATTGAAGCCTTTACCCAGAGTCGGAGACATAAAAAAAATAAAAATGGTATTCGGTGCTAAATCGCTCCATAATATGACCAGTTCTAATGGAATAAGGTAAAAGTTATAACATTTTCGAAAACCTTACTGGTACATCCAATACACCTATCATTCTGAAAATTTGCATATAGGAAGTAGAGGCCAAGAACTACGAAGTTCTCCATTATTTCTTCTTCCCCATTACTCCATTTTATCATGTTTACGCAGTAAAGGAGCGGTAAACGTGAACATGTGCAGAATTAAAGATAAGAAGAGGCACTCCGAGAATGCCACATCCGCGTCCCGTCATTGGTCTAAGGGCCAAACACTTGACTGCCTTGTGATCTGGAAGGTCGACCGATTGTTCATAAAATCATATTATTCTTCCTTACCTTATCCTAAACCTTTCTGCCAGGTTTGGCCCATTTTAAGGAAAACTTCAAATTGACCATGGCCTGTGACCTTCACTTTTTGACATGATGTTCTCATAATATACTGTCTTCATCCTTGCGGGACCTTCGATCCTTCCACCAAGCTTGGTCCAGATTGAATAAAAATTGTTTGAGTTATAGGCTCGTACCTTTGATCTTCCTTGCATAAAAAAAAAAAAAAATGACTTTGTTTTCTCTTTGAAGGTTAGGTTGAAACAGGGATGTGTCATGTCTCCATGGCTGTTCAATCTGTACATGGATGGGGTAATAAAAGAGGTACAAGGTAGGGTAGTGGATGTTGAAGTCGCCCTGGTGAGAGAGGATAGTGTTTGGAAACTCCCTGTACTGTTGTTTGCAGATGATACGGTGTTGTTGAGTGAAGACGAAGGGGAGCTGCAAGGCTTGGTGGATGAGTTTGGGAGAGTGTGTAAGAAACGGAATCTAAAGGCGAATGTAGGGAAGAGTAAAGTGATGGTCTTTGAGAGAGGTGAAGTCAGTGAATGTACAACGAGGTTGGATGGCGAGGAATTGGAAAATGTGAGTACGTTTAAGTATATGAGTAAGGATGGAGGTTTGGAGGATAAAGTGCTTGAATGGGTACAGCAGGGAAGAAAGGTTGCTGGTTCTTTGAAAGTAGCGATAAGAAACAGGGAAGTGAGCATGGAAGTGAAAAAGTTACTACATGACAGTATTGTGATACCAACTCTAACGTATGGAAGTGAAGCTCGGGCGTTGTTGGAAGGACACAAGTCAAGAGTGAGAGCAGTGGAAATGAGTTATTTCAGAGGAGCCTGTGGAGTCTCATGGAGAGACAGGCTGACGAATGAGGATATAAAGGAGCGTTGTGGTGTGGATGTCGATGTGATAGGAAGCGTTATGCGGAAAACACTGAGGTGGTTTGGCCATGTGGAGAGGATGGAGGGTGAAAGACTGACGAAGAGAGTGTATGTGAGTGAGGTGGAGGGGGGAAGAGGGAGGGGGAGGCCGAGGAAGAGATGGAGGGATGGGGTGGAGAGGTATATGAGAGAGGGGGGTGTGAGTTGGAAGCAGGGCAGTGAAATGGCGGGGAACAGGGCGACTTGGAGGCGATTTGTTTGTGGCCACCCCAAACGGGATTGAGGCGTCTGGCAATAGATAGATAGACAGATAGTTTTCCAAGTCGACTCACTTCATCCTTTCCTTATCCTGAACCGTTCCGCCAGTACGGTTCAAATCAAATCAAAACTGTTATGTTGCTTGCCATGTGACCTTGATCTTTTGACCTGTTGTTAAAAAAGTAGGTCAAACCATGGAATGACCCCCAACCAATATATGAAGCTTGATCCAGATCGGAGAAAAATCTGTTTATGTTGTTCACACACGCCAAGCAAAACAGTCCCCTGGTGGCACTATTGTGCTCTCAAACACACTTACTACTGTGTGTGTGTGTGTGTGTGTGTGTGTGTGTGTGTGTGTGTGTGTGTGTGTGTGTGTGTGTGTGTGTGTGTGTGTGTGTGTGTGTGTGTGTGTGTGTGTGTGTGTGTGTGTGTGTGTGTGTGTGTGTTGTGGTGAAGAATGTAATTACCTAGAACAGGGCTAGTCAAATGACGTCCCGCTGTCCAAATCCGGCCCTTGAGTCGTTTTTCATTGGCCCTTTGACAGACTTGGATGAATGCAAGTAGACAAATAAACAAACATAAATCAGAACATTTTGCATTTTTCTTTTTAGTTATGTGCTTCGCGGAAAATGTTAAAGGAAATTATATATGAATTTTTCGTTTCGTTCTATGAAAAAGTGTTTAGACAGAGGAAAAAATTGGAGCTAATTTAAAATAACTGTATGGCCCTTCTATCAATCTGAGCTTCTTATTCCGGCCCTACTACAGGTCTTGAATAGCCGACCTGGAAGATAAATGTATATAGACTTACTGTCTTCATTACTAATTGTGAGTAAGCTCTGGAGTACTGTATAATTTAGGGTGAGTAAAGAAACAGAAAACAAAGCAACACACACACACACACACACACACACACACACACACACACACACACACACACACACACACACACACACACTGAAACACAGAAACAGACACAACAATCATTACACTTCTGGCCTACTGAAGTGAGGCCTGTCAGAGTTTCCCTGGGATTGCTGCCCATCTCCCTCCTCTGCTTCTCTCTTACACATTTTCTATTTCCTCCCTCCATTTCTCTTTCCTCTGTCTGTATGTGTACTTTTACCTCACTCTACTTTCCATCACTCCCTCTCATTTTTTCATCTCCATCCCCCATTTTTCTCGTTCATTTGTCCTTCAAGTTCTCCTTCCATTCTCCCTCTCTCCGCCAGTTGGTTTTACCTTTTTCCTCCTGCTCCTCCATATCCTCGCATTCCTCTCTCCTACCTTCCAATTTCCCAACCTTAATTTCTCTCCCTTCCTAATTTTTCCTCTCCCTGCTTTTCTATCCTGTCTTTCCCCTGTTTCCCTCTCCTTTCTCTTCTCCCATTCTTCTCTCTCTGTCTCCCTCTTGCTTTTCTTGCATCACTCGTCTGTCTCTTTATGTCTGTTTTTTTCTCATTGTTTTCTCTCTGTGTATGTGCTTTTTCTCATTTTAGCTTTCATCACGCTCTCTCCTGTTCTCTCCTCCTCCCTCCGGTATTCTTCATGTATCATTCCTCTCATTATCCTTTTCTTTTCCTCCGTTCTCCCTGTCTCTTCTCCCTCTTTCTCTCTTCATTCCTGCCTGTTCTTCTTTAATTCCTTTCTTTTAGTCTTACGGTTGTTTGGATATGTTTCCCTTCTCTTTCTTAATGAGTCATTCCTCCCTTTCTCTGTTTCTCTTCTTTCGGTCTCTTCTTTCCTTTCTCTCCCTATTCCATCCGTTTACTTTCCCCTATTCCACAACAGTCTTATCTCTCTCTCTCTCTCTCTCTCTCTCTCTCTCTCTCTCTCTCTCTCTCTCTCTCCTTGTGTGTGTGTGTGTGTGTGTGTGTGTGTGTGTGAGAGAGAGAGAGAGAGAGAGAGAGAGAGGTGGAAAAGGGGTAAAGACGCTTTTACATTCTTATCCCCTTCCCCCAACAAAGGTCTTTCCTGTATTGAATAATCGATCGTAGCCGTAGCATTGATAAGATCATTGTACTGTAGTTCACTTTGTTTTTGTCTGATATAACTCATTTTTTTCCTCTCTTCAGCTCTAGGAAATTAATTTCACTCTTTGTTGCACCACGGAATTTTATTCCGTGAAAAGTCTTTTCGAATAGGTGGGGTCAGGTATTGCGTTCCTTATTATCATCACTATATTGTTTTAACTCCAGAACGACTTAGTTAATACCGAGGTGCAACGAGACCCTACCCCTAAATACGATGCTAGTTGCGAAAAGTGCCATGGAAAGGATATCACGCGGTAGCACTGTCCTCTTCGGCACTGAAGTACATGACATCAGTTAATGAAAGACAAAAATCTTGATGTTAAGGTAAATAATTATTAACCCCTACACCGCGGGCTTCTTTACCAATGACTTGCGTGTCCCGCGGGGTTATTTGGGCTCCGACAGACTCTCAAAAAATATTTGCCAAAAATCAGTTATTAGTCCTAGAATAATAAAATTACATATGCTTATTGCACATACCTTCAGCTTTCTCTTGGAATGATTGTTGAGCCTTCATCGGTTACCGTAGGACTTGTGGAGACCTCTGAAGTAGGGTAACGAAGTCTCCACTCTACACTTCCCGACAACCCGTAATATGATTACCACAGCCAGATACAAACACTATAAACACTATTCTACAATTTTCAAGTAGTTTGGGATCCATACTAAAAAAAAAAACACTGTGAAAGCAATGGAAATTACGAGCGCGTCTGATCGTCGCACTTGCGCTAGTTCGCTCTAGGCACTCTGTCATTTATTATTCATAAAACCCCTCACACTTTATATTTCTATTACTATATCACACTTATATATATCTGGTTTACCCCTGCCACATCATAACAGTTGACCCTTGTGCGGTGTGATGCGGTGAGGATCTGTCCGTTCTCCCCTTTGGGGCTAAGATCCGAATGAATGTGTTTGAATGGATGAGTAAATGGAGAGTGAGTCGTCCTGTCTCGGCTACCTCCCTTTCCTTTGGGGAAGCAGCCTAGGTATATAGATAGATAGATATATCTGGAGTCTTTCTCCATAAGTTTCCTTCAGTCGTATTAGTTTATTGTCACTGAAGTCATTCAATTTTTCAGTCAGTAAAATACGTAGAGAGCCACGGATTCACTCTCACTGTCATAAATTATTTGTACTCATATTCTTATATTACTAATTACTTACATTACTATTTACATTTTCTATTCTATTTTCAATATTTACCCTGCTATTTTACTTACACTATGTTATTCACTGTCACTTTCAGTAAGATAAAACTATAATACACTGTTCAATCATATGAACTGAACATCCATTGCTTTCACCTGCTATTTACACATTATTTACACATTATTTCCAAATAATTCTACTTCCACACTTGCACTGTTAGAACTGCTTCTGGCTGTGGTAATCGAAGAAGCAGGTAACACAGAGGGGAACCTGGCACTCAGCGCACTGCCAAGAGGTGCGTTTATGCTCAGGTGTGCGGTGTGTGGTATGCGCACATACCTGACACCTGCGAATCGCAGCCTTCCTTTTCCCTGTGGCAGGCATTAGCTCAAGTCTGTGCCGATCCATATACGCCCTCTGCTCAAGTCGGTCGGGAAGTGTTACTGGATGGCGCCTTGGAGTTGCTGCTTGCACCCTACCATATCTTTCCAGCAGCTGCTGGACACAAGTCCTGGCGAACAACCTCAGGGAGAAGGACTTGGGTGGCTTTACCTTCATCTTGTGCAGGATGAAGGCGTTCAGCATCGTCATATCTATGAGATGCAGAAAAACTTTCCTGTACCACCTAGTATTCTTCCTGAGGCAGTCGATCTCACCAATCATCATGTCGGACTTGTCCACCAGCCGCATGTTGATATTATAGTCCAACACAGCATCAGGTTTCATCACAGGTTCGCCTGTCCTACGGTCGACCTTCCCACTGTCTCTCATCTCCCCCTTATGTACAGTGGTGAGCATGTGCACGACTCTCTTGTCATGCCACCGTATTGCCAGCATCTTCTCACACTTGCGTAGGTGCACGTCTCCTCGCTGCGAGGTTCCCGCCTCTGGGAATTTGGGGAAGTTGGCACGATTACTTTTCACAGTGCTGCAGGAGCCAATGCCGTGCTCAGAAAGGTATTTGGCAAGTTTCGGTGCTGTATAGTAGTTCTCTGTATACAGCACATGATTCCCACCAAAATACTTTTCTAGGAGCACTTTCACTACACAGCCTGAGATGCCAAGGGGGTGTGTTTTATCGAGATCGACAGTGCTGGCTGAATATATGACGAAGTCAAGGATGTACCCCGTCTTACAGTCGCACAGTACAAAGAACTTAATTCCAAAGCGATGGCGTTTGCTTGGAATGTACTGAACAAACCGAAGACGTCCTCTGAACAAAACCAAGGATTCATCAATGACAACCTTCTGAAATGGGTGGAAGAATGACATGAACTTATCCTTCATTCTGCTCAGAATCTCCCAGATCTTCCAGAGTGGGTCGGTTTGGGAAGGTACATCATTGTCGGCAAAGTGCAGGTTTCCCATGATGTTCCGGAAGCGATCTCTGGCCATGTACTTATTGAAGGTGGATGAGGGTAGTAAGGGGTCCATGGACCAGTATTCTTCCAACTCATGCTTCTTGGAGTGTGGCATGAGAAGCATGAGGGCAAAGAACACATACAGCTCCTGCACTCCCAGCATGGACCACTGTTGCATCTTGGCTGCACCTGTACCACTTGCAGCACATTGTGATTCATACCTGTTGGTCTCATCACATATGTGCTGCATGACTTCGTCATCTAGGAAGGCCAAAAGGTAGTCGACACACTCAGCATTTTCGTCCATAGTGAAGGCAGGCTGAACTCCTGAGGAGCTCTCATCGAAAACAAAATTTTCGGGGACAAAATCAGACCCTTCCATCCACGTGAAGGCTTCCAGGATTCCCTGTCGTGGCGGTGTAGGGCGGGTGGTGGTGGTGGTGGTGGAGGTTGGCTGTGAGGGAGGTTTATCTCTGTCAAGGTCACTCTCACTGACCCTAGGTTGCCGTACAGCACTAGCAGCCCTTACCCTACTAGCTACACTACTTTTCACTCTCCTAGATTTACCTCTACCTCTACGGCCTGCCTTCACTGTTGATGCTGGTGGTGACTTCGACAACGAAGACTCCGGAGATAACTCAGCCGACAATGATGACGAGATGAGTAAAGCGGGGCTTGGGGAACAGGGAGGTGAATGCACTCGTGACTCATGGCGGGCTGGGTCACGTGGGGGCATTGTTCTGGGGCTAACACGCCACCTTTTCACTCTCTTCCCAAATTCTTGTCCTTCCTGCACTAAGGGCTCCTTTCCCTTGGAGCTAGACACTGATTCACTTATTGAAGCACTCGTTGTCGCTGTTTCTGGCGCGATAACCTGACCCGGCTCATCACACGATTCACCTGAATCATCAAAGTCACTGTCCATCATTATCATGGACAATTCTGCCAGTTCTCGTGCCACTGCAGAGTCACTGAGGCCTTTCCTGCTTGCCTCACCACTTTTCTTTGGAGTAGAGGTCACGGGGCCCTTTGCAAAAAGCGCAGAAGCAGCAGGAATGGCGGGGCGCGAGTGCGACATGTTTTCTCTACAGCGGAGGACAAGGAACTAAATGCCGCAGCTTATCTGAGAAGGGAAGGGTTGACAATGACACTTTAGGCTGACTGCTGCTAACCTTCAGGCTAATTTTTTATAGGTTGAAAATCTCGGCAATAAATAAAGAAATAGGTAGTTCCAGGTGAATGTAAATGTCAGTTAGGATTCTCCCTTCCTTTCTGATATATATTTTTATTACAGACATCGACTACAAGGCATAAATCAAAGGGGAAATTACCGTGGTAATGTAGCGAATGAATGCACGTGAGGTTTTGTCAGGTGATAATTAGCCAATTTCTGGAGTATAACACTATCACTTACCTGTTTTTTTTTTGGTATATATTATTTGATATAAATATAGGGCATAGGGCTTATTTCAATGGATGAAATCTGTGGAAAAATCAGGGGGAAATTTCCGTAGCACAGCGTGGCGTGGGAGGTGAGAGGAGAGGGTAATGGAGGGCAGGTAGGGAGGGGAGTCACAAAGGGGGTAAAATCGCTAAAATGTCAACAATGTATGGGAGTACAGATGAGATTTTGAGTACTGACTAGTGTTGGACATTGGCAGTACTGATAGATGATACAAGCCACCACTTGAGAGCCCGGGATAATTCAAAATAACACAGAATCACAAAAGTGACGCCCCGCGGTATGATCCATTGTGGCCGAGCGTCACGAAAGTGACGCCCCGCGGTTAAGGGGTTAAAAAACATTCTTCCCACGTCAGCAAACGGCTGTGTTGTACTCGTTTAGGAGAGTATTTTTGAACTGTCGGTGCCAGATGTGTCCTTCTGAGCCTCTTTTGCAATATTTTCAGTTTATGAATACAGGAATTAAAAAAAAGTACAAACTCTATTTGGGGTATTTGTCTTTACAAATACTTATATTTGACGTACTGTTAATCTCGTGGATACTGTACTAGGAAAATTTTACTGTCTGTGAATGGTGATGTCTGTTAAATGCACACACACACACACACACACACACACACACACACACACACACACACACACACACACACACACACACCTCAATCTCTCCCATAATCCTGAATAAAGATAGCAAAGAGATCTGCTTTATCAGTAGAAGAAATAGCTACAGAGCCATCAGAATAGAAAAGAGGAGGGAAGGATGATGAGGTAAAGTTGTTAGAAAGTTTTTTGGCATGGTGCCAGAAGGAGCGGGAAGAATTCACGTTGGAGAGTTGAGAGCATTTAGTAGGGCTGAAATTATTTTTAGCAGAGCGAAGAACAGACTTACCACGATTCTGGACAGAAACATAAGCAAGATGTGATTCAGGGGTGGGTTGGTTCTGGTACCTTTTATAGGCCCTCTCCTTGTTGCGGACAGCACTAGAACAAGCGTGATTAAACCAAGGCTTTCTTGCATTAGTCAAAGGATATGAGAAAGGAATGTATGCTTCCATGCCCGAGAAAATAATCTCCGTAATGCACAATGCACAATCAGATGGCTCCCGTCCATGGAAGCAATCATCATTCCAGGGAAAATCAAAGAAGTACTGCCTGAGGGCCTCCCAATCTTCAGCCCTGAAGTGCCACAGTCGACGTTTCTTTGGAGGGTCCACAGGCTGTACTGGCGCAATAGGACAGGTCAAGGTAATAAGGTTGTGATCAGAGGATTGTTATCGGAGGATCCCAACTGAGAGGAAAGATTAACAGTGTAAGCAGAAGGATTAGTTGTAAGAAAGAGGTCAAGTATGTTGGAGCTCTCTCCAAGGTGGTCAGGGATACGGGTAGGGTGCTGTACAAGCTGCTCTAGGCCATTAAGGATAGAAAGGATGTAGGTTTGTTCACCAGGTGTATCAGTGCATGGAGAGGAGAGCCAAAGGTGGTGGTGAAAATTGAAACCTCCTAAAATGGAGATTTCAAAGAAAGGAGAAATGGACTGAATGTGTTCCTTCATAGAAGTAAGTTTGTCTAGCAACAAACTCTCATCCCTTTTCTGTCCAACTCTCCAATGCTAGAGTTAACCGTTACTCCTAGCCCTTCATTATGCAACAGGTCAACTCAGGAACTGTCTCCCTCCATCTGTATTTCCTACTTCCTATGATCTCCAGTCTTTCAAACGCAGTGTGTCCAGGCATCTCGAAATGAACGGATCTTGATTTTAGCTCTCTTTTGTATTTTTTTTTTCTTGGGAGGAACGGTTTGCGGGCCCCTGGCCTTTGATTCCTTCTTTCTTGTGTAAAAAAAAAAAAAAAACTGGAGAAATATTTCAGCACTTGGTCAAGGAACACATATAAGGTCATATGATAGAGGTAACTGTTTCTTGAAACTCTGAATTGGCCTATATTTACAAACGAAGGGGGAGCCAAAGAAAGGAATCTTTAGACACGCCTGCTTGGAACGTTATCGTCATCGTCGTCATTATCATCAACGTGATCACCATCATCCCACTGCTGTATCATCATCATTACATTGCTGTACCACCACCACCACTACCACCACCACCACCACCACCGCCGCCGTCGTTGCCGCTGCCGTCGCCGTCGCCTTCGCCGCCGCCGCCGCTACCAAATCTAAGGGAAAATCTCTCGTCAGGAAAGGGATTAAAAGCACTGATTTTTAACACCATCAATCCAATGACGTATTTCAAAATTCCTTCTTGCTCTTTCTGGATGATTATATTCTTCAGTAGAAACCTGTGAACGGTAACTGTTGGGTATCACCTTCATTTACTCCTTCACCACGAGAGGTTGTTCAAATCCTGAACGAAATCATATTGCGGAATAAAAAATTAAATAGGCTATGAAATACATCATCAGAGTGAAGGATTACCCTTCTCAGTACAGTAATGTTATGTTCTTGCTGCTTCAGTGCGATTTGATTCATCTTAGAAGAGACCCCTCTAGGGCGAGGGAATCGAGTATGATACTTGTCTCCCCTACATTGTTTCCTCACTTCAGTATATCCACCATTTTCGACATCTTAACCTCCAGCCTCTGCCCAACACTCAAATGCTTTCTTCTTTTTTCACTCCTTGTTCCCTGTCCCTTTTTTCCTCCTGCCCCTTCCCCACTCGTCCCCCATACCCCCCCTCCCATCCCCTGCCATTCATTCCCATCCTCTCCGTCTCTTTCGTTCCCTATTTTCCTCTTATTCACCCCTCACCCGATCACCTGTCCCTCTCTCTTCTCCGTTTTGCCTCTTTTATCCTCTTTCTTCCCATCCCCATCCTTCTTGCCAGTTCTTTCATTCTGTTCCTACCTCTCCCCTCCCATCCTCTCTCCTTCTCTGCTGTTCTTGTCTCTTTTTTGCCCCTCCCCTCCCCTACCTCCCATGGCCAAGATTTCCGCCCTCTTCCCTTCTTCTCTTCATCCATGTTCCTTTCTTCTTCTGTGTCTTCCATTCACTTCCCTCCTCTCCTTTCCCCTCTCCTGGCCAGACATCTCCCTCTCTTTTGCTCCTCTTCCTTTTTTTTCCCATCTATTCCCTTGCCTTCCTTTCGTTTTCAATCCTTTTCATTCTAATCCATATCCAGTTCGCTCCTTCCCTCTACCCCTCCATACCACTCTCGTATCTGGCCCTTCCATTCCTTCCTCCTTCTTCCTTCCCCCAGTCAGTCCGCCTCCCCTTATCTCCACGCCACACATCCATCCTATATTAAAAAAGGCTAGAGTCTTCAGTGCCAGCGGAGGCTAGAGGAGAGAGAGAGAATGGAGATAAAAGGAGACCAAGAGACGGTGATCATCTGCGTGTGACAACCCGTCGTTCTGTATCTGTGTTCCATCTGTTTATATAAATATCGAGTTATGATTGGTTGGATTTTGAGTATCTAGTGGTCTTTTAACATAGGTCCAGTTTTCAGACGTTACTGACGTACAGTTACTGATGGCCTTATGGATGAAATATGAGGAAATCCATTTTTGCACATCAGGTTATCAGTAATTGTAGCTTCGTACTGACACATGTTGGTATAACATTTACCACCCTTAACCCCTCCTCATTGCAGGAGTTCTCTCATACGGAAATAAGCCATTTGGTATTAGCACGAAACTATAACAGACCTCATCGTACTGGAGAGTTAAGATAAAAGTGTAGCTTCGGATTCTTATTGTGGCATCAGATTCTTAGTGTGGAAGATTCTAAGTGTGATATCGCATTACGGATATGGAATATGGATACTAAAGGATTACATCATAGTCTTAGTATGGTGTAAGATTTTAAATGATAGTGAATTCAGTGTATAGTATCGGAATCTGAGGGTAACACCGCATTCTCATTTTAATATCGGATTCGGCTTTAAGAATAGTGTCGGATTCTAAGTGGGACGCCGGACTCTTAAGTCCCTCAGTCGGATAGCTTCTCCTTAATCCCCATCAAGAGTTACCATGACAACGTGACCCCCAGGCAACCAGCAGCAACTAAGCATTAAATCGAAGCTGCCGTGATTTAATGGCCAGCGTGGGTTCTCACATCAGAACACGTATCTTAGGAGCTGAAAATGAGAGCAAGTTTGTATTAGGAGTCTCTTCTTACAGATCCCAACTGTAGATCCCTATTGTCTTGAGAGCTGAAAATATATACAAGTTGAATACAGGTTTCAGTTACCAGAAACAGTTATCGTATGAGCTGCAATAAAAATATGAGCCGTAGAAAGCTCTGACTTTATTTAGGGGTAATCTTGAGGTCATTCTGTATCGAAAGTGTGCCAGCCACTTTCCTCTCTCTCCTCTAGTTTTCAAATGGCAATCCTGCGAAGATTGGCCTCAGTTTCCCTAGCAACCAGTACCAGTTTTCAAAAATGACCCCCAAGTTCCCCAGCGGCTCCAAGGAATTAAACTTTGCATGCTTATAGACACTGGCTAGTACTGCACCTTTCTACTGTACACCTATGTGCTACATTGGCTAGGTCAGGGGTCAAATGTCATTGAATGTGAAAACAGTGAAAATAGCTAAAGTCACGACTATGCTCGCGCGAAATGCTAAGGCTCCGATGATTATTAAACCAGGGCCGCAATTCTCGGGTGGGATGTTGCACTGGAGTACCTCAATCCAAAAATGATATTTAGTGTCGAAACTCACCTCCAATCACTGGCAGCGCCACCTAGAATTTGTACCTCTGCTGGGCCATTCCACAGATTGCAAGTTCCCTAGCTCCACGATGGGTGGTTGGAGTCGAATGAAACTTTGCATGCTTATGGACGTTAATAAATAATACAACTGTGCTTCATATATGCGTGGCCAATACCCGGCAGTCAGGGGTTAAAGGTCATCAAGTGCAGAAAATATGAAAAACGCTAAAATTACGACCTTGCTCGCACCATAATGCTAAGACCCTGAAGATATTAAGCCAGGGCCATGATTCTTATTTATATAGTTCTTCCCTGTTCATGAATAACATCTTATTCATAAATTTTGTTCAATAATTTACCAAAAGTTTGAAAATAATCGATATTTTCCCAAAAACTGCAGTTATTTCTCAGTTATGTTTGACCTTGAACCTGTGCACCTGTGAGAAGAATGTCATTTTTTTTTTTTTACATGATACAGTAGCGGACATTCAGTTAATAAGATTGCAGTCAGGGATGGGGAAGGGAGTCATGACTAGTTCGAATTCTATTATTATACTAAAATCCTATACAAAATAGTGCAAACTGGAAGGGGGAGGGGTTCAAAAGAAGCCGGAAGTAGCACAAACTTATTAAGTGAATGAACCCATCACCCTGAATTTTTTACATCCATTAAGGCCTGACACACCACGGTGATGTCATCATCTGTGTTTTCCCTAGAGGGGGTGGAAAGGGTTAGCGGAGACCTGTGACCGATGGGGGCAGGACCCAGGACTAAGGGGGCAGGGACTGAGGGGTCAAAATTGCAAAAGTCATACACCATAGTCAAAGTGGATGGGTGTTGAATTTTAATGTTAATGTGCTTCGTAAATCCATGACCTATATCCACCATGTCTGGGGTCAAATGTCATCAAACGCACTTCAACGGAAATATACCAAAATCACGACTAGGCTCACACGAAATGCTAAGGATCTGAAGGTTATTGACCCAGAACCATGATTCTTGGGTGGGATGTTGTCATTCGGTACCGCCATACAGGAGTGATTTTTCATACCGAAACTCACTTCCGGTCGCTGACAAGGCTTGGTCCGCTTAGAGATGGCCATGGCTTGTCCTGATTTGCCTTACCTTTTCCCATACCTCTGCTTTGTTTCCTCCATCCTTCTTAAACTTCTCTTATTTTCTTTACTCTCTCGTTCTTAAACTTCCCTTCTCTTATTTCCTCCCTCCGAAACATCTCCACGTTTCCCCTCTTTTCCCCCTTTCCCATTCCTTCTCCTCTACTCACTTCTTTTCCTCCCCAGACTATTTTCGGCCTCCTCCTCCTCCTCCTCCTCCTCCTCCTCTACAGAAAGGACATTGAAAAATTAGAGAAAATTCAGCAAAGAATCACAAAAATGATACCACGACTTACAAACAAACCATATGAGGAACCCCTTGAAGAACTTAAATTATTTAGCCTAACGAAGCGCAGGTTAAGAGGAGACCTTATTGACGTTTTCAAAATCATGACGGGATATGACAACTTAGACATGAATAAATATTTTGATATAGACCAGTCGAGTCAAACCAGAAGTAATGGCTGCAAAATTATGGGAAAGCGTCTCCAATCCCATGAAGCAAAATACTTCTTCTTTAACAGAGTTGTAAATATGTGGAACAGATTACCCTCAGATACCGTGAACAATATCTCAATTGAGACATTCAAAAGCAAAATAGACAAGTATTTGCACGAGAATCCTCAGCTGACTCTTTTTCTGTCCGAATAACTTGCTTTTATAGCTACGTGTAAGTTCATTCCCCTTTTGTCTACAAGACACCCCGTAAACAACGTACCTGTACATAGTGTCATGTCACTTCATTATACATTTTTCAATTTATTCAATGCAAATAAAGTAATATAAGCACAGATTAGGATCCGCACAGATAGCCCTGAGTTAACGGTCACTACTCTTACTTCCAACCTGTGATGGGCTGTAGATCACTGAGGGTCCTTGTTAGCCAAGTGACCACCATCGGGATTTTTTTAATGTACCAGGGGCCACTGCTTCAGGATGAAACTTGTGTACTTGTACCACATGGGAGAGTTCCTTGTCTCACTGCAGTGAACAGAGCTAGGGCCTGATTGACTGCTGCCTACCTTAAAAGCGCCAGGCAAGGGTGCTACCATCCCTAAACATCCACACTGTGCAGTCCCCCTCATGTCTACAGGACACCCCGTAAACTTAACATAGCGTCACGTCACGTCATTATACATTTTTCGATTTACTCAATGCAAATGAGGTAACATACAGTAAGCACAGATTAGGATCTGCACAGATAGCCCTGAGTTAACGGTCACTACTCTTACTTTCGACCTGTGATGGGCTGTGGATCACTGAGGGTCTCTGTTAGTTGAGTGACCACCATTGGGATTTTTTAATGTACCAGGGGTCACCGCATCAGGATGAAACTTGTGTACTTGTCCCTCATGGGAGAGTTCCTTGTCTCAGTGGAGTGAATGGAGCTAGGGCCTGATTGACTGATGCCTATCTAAAAAGCTCCAGGCAAGGCTGCCGCACCACCGCTAAACATCCACTCTGTGCATTGTACATCCACACTGTGCACTGTGCAGTCCCCTTTGTCTAAGACACCCGTCTTACATATTTTTCAATCTCCCCAACTCAAAGAAGGTAATATAAGTACAGATTAGGATCTGCACAGATAGCCCTGAGTTAACGGTCACTACTCTTATTTTCGACCTGTGATGGGCTGTGGATCACTGAGGGTCCCTGTTAGTTAAGTGACCACCATTGGGATTTTTTTAATGTACCAGAGGTCACTGCATCAGAAGGAAACTTGTGTATGCTACTTGTCCCACATGGGAGAGTTCCTTGTCTCAGTGGAGTGAACGGAGCTAGGGCCTGCTTGACTGCTGCCAACCTTAAAAGCACCAGGCAAGGCTGCCGCACCACCCCTAAACATCCGAACTGTGCAGTGTGTAGTTCCCACGTTAAGTCCACAGAATTCCCACTAACTCAATGTACTGGTTTATAATGTCATGCCGTAACTATTAGTTTATTTGATTACTTTCTCTTTCAGGTTACTCAATCTGGCAGCTTATAGACAAAGTATTATTGAATGTGACTTTTCCTTTCCAGTATTTCCTGTGAAATTTCCATGTCAGTTTTTCCATGCTGCATGGTGGTTTTTCTCACTTTTTCCTAGAGGGTTTTGGGGTGGGGGGAGCCTTCTTGCTTTACTATCCTTATCCTTCAGCATGTAGAGTTAGATCTTGTAGTCATAGTTTTCTCTGTAACAAGCAGCCTCGAAAGGACCATAAGGTCTGTTGCTGTTTGCTTTCCTATGTATTCCTCCTCTTCCTCTTCCTCTTTTTCCTCCTCCTCCTTTTCCTCTTCTTCCTCCTCCTCCTCTTCCTCCTTCTCCTCTTCCTCTTCTTCCTCTTCCTCATCTTCCTCCTACTGTTCCTCGTCGTCGTCGTCGTTGTCATCGTGGTGGTATTGTTGGTAGTGATGTCAGAGGAGGCGGTAGTGTTGGTAGTGATGGCAGTGGTGGTGGTAATGTTGGTAGTGATGGCAGTGGTGGTGGTAGTGTTGGTAGTGGTGGCAGTGGTGGTGGTAATGTTGGCAATGAGGGCAGTTGTGGTGGTAGTGTTGGTAGTGATGGCAGTGGTGGTGGTAATGTTGGCAGTGATGGCAGCGGTGGTGGTAGTGTTGGTGGTGATGGCAGTGGTGGTGGTAATATTGGTAATAATGGCAGTGATGATGGTAATGTTGGCAGTGATGGCAGCAGTTGTGGTCTATCTATCTATATACCTAGGCTGCTTCCCCCAATGAAAGGGAGGTAGCCGAGACAGGACGACACACTCCCCATTTGCTCATCCATTCAAACACATTCATTCGCATCTTAGCCCCAAAGGGGAGAAGGGACAGATCCTCACCGCACCACACCGCACAAGGGTCAACTGCGCAGTGTAATCAGTGACATCCGCAGCAGGGCCAGACAGCAGAGCTGGTTTACCCCCGCCACATCATAATAGACCCATCCCCTTACCGGCACCTGACCTGACTAGCTGATCAGGCCAAATGCGGGAGAATATCCCCTCATGGCTGCGTCATCATTTATTCATTCACAATTTCTCTCCATTTATTTCTGTCACGCACAACCACTCTTCCTTGCTCAACAGACATCCCTCTCGCATCCAGCGCTCTCTTCACACTGTCCATCCATCCTATTCGTGGTCTAGCTCTCAGCCTTACACCTCTCACATCAGATCTAGTTATCTTTTTCACCAATCGCTCATTATCCATTCTCTCCATATGCCGAAACCATCGCAACACCCTCTGCTCAACTCTATCAGCCATCTCCCAAACAACTCCAGTTCTCCTTCGCACTTCATCATTTCGCACTCGATCCATACGCGTCACTCCACACATACTCCTCAGACAACTCATCTCCATTACATTCAAACTTTTCTTCTCTGCTACACCCATATTCCATGTTTCAGCCCCATATAACGCAGTGGTGGTAGTGTTGGTTAATGATGGCAACGGTGGTGGTAGTGTTGGTAGTGATGGCAGCGGTGATGGTAGTGTTGGTAGTGATGGCAGTGGTGCTGGTAGTGTTGGTAATGATGGCAGCGGTGGTGGTAGTGTTGGTAATGATGGCAGCGGTGGTGGCAGTGTTGGTATTAATGGCAGCGGTGGTAGTAGTGTTGGTAGTGATGGCAGCGATGGTGGTAGTGTGTAAATTGATCCCACTTTAATGAGGGGCCGCAGAGTTCTGTATATGAGACTTTCTTTCAGAAAGGCCGTCACACCTCGTCCCTCTCCGTAACCTGACACAGTTTGGGAATTTCTTTGTTGGTGCAGAATATAGAGTACAGTATTAAAAGAGTTGTACGGCGTGATGTAGAAGAAGTTAATTGAATAATAAAAAATCATTATCATCAACATCATCATCTCGTTCTCGTCGTATCGTCGTCGTATCGTTTATAAAGACCCCAGCGTGTTTGCATGAATCGGGCTTGGTCTGCTCGGTCTCTAGCAGTCCCAGTTCAGTCGCTTATCCCTGAGGTCAACTTTATGACCTCGTCCCAGGTCTTTTTCGATCTGCTTCTCGGTACCCTACACCCGACGCTCAACCTTCTCAACTTCCGCACCCAGTTGTCTGCTGGTTGTCTCCTTTTTCCTTGTGTGTGTGTGTGTGTGTGTGTGTGTGTGTGTGTGTGTGTGTGTGTGTGTGTGACAGACAGACAGACTGACAAGTGAATGTGCGTGTGTGTGTGTGTGTGTGTGTGTGTGTGTGTGTGTGTGTGTGTGAGTTCTCCCCATCCTCCACTTCCTCTTCCCCATTATTAGCACTGTTGGGAGGAATCCAGAAACAGAGACAGGAAAGCACAAATTCTGGAAACTGTGGAGTACCGGTACTCAGTGAAAGAGAACTGGATATTTCGAGGCCTCTTCATAAACAGGATTAATTATCTGTACATACACATCGCTGCCACATTGTAACAGAAACCTTCCACAAGCTTGGTATAGGCCACAAAATACATTTGAACTTTCTTTGCCACGTGTAGTGATAACAAGAACTACCTGTAACGAGAGCACCCAGACTGTAACACCCGCGTCCTGCGTGTATGACCTTGCCCTACAACCTTGACCTTTGACCAACCTTTTTTCTCAAAGTGAACTCTCTTCATCATTGCCTGACCCTCAACCCTTCTATCATGTTTGGTCAAAATAATGACAAACTGTCTGAGTCAACCTTGCTCTGTTACCTCGATATTTGATTTGTAAAAATCGATTCACTTCATCCTTGCGTAACTCTCAGCCTCTCTACTATGTTTGGCTTTAGTTGCATAAAATTCTGTTTGAACTATACTGTTCAGAGAGAGAGAGAGAGAGAGAGAGAGAGAGAGAGGGAGAAAGGGAGAGAGAGAGAAGGCAGAATAGGAGAACGCAATGGTGCTGAAGCAATCTGCGGCAATATTTTTGAAGTGTTTCACAATAAGAGATTTCCCCTCATCAGAGTAAAATTGTGTGGTGGTACTTAGGATGTAATCGAAAAAATAGTCATTTCGAAGGATTTTTTGGAGACCGCTCTTAAATCATTTGCTATGGGATGTATATCCTTTCCTAAGCAACACAAAATCGTCTGATGGTTGCAAGAATAAACCAATATTGTGTTGGTTTTCTCCCCTTGGTCTCTTCTTGGAGGATCTCGTAAGCTCCATGAAATAATCTGGCGCTTGAAGGAATAAAATGAAAGAATCGTCCTTGTAATGAAGGAAGTTAGCCTATGCACCGTGTTATCTGATTATACACGCCACCAGTCACCATGGCAACCACAGAGGCGATATTTCTGTACTTCGTTTATTGCCATTTATCAATACTACTGCAACAAAATCGCCAGCACCACCAACCCTATAACTTGGCCTAAAATTGCCATCTTTCCATGACAGCCTGGCTGCAACTTGATATCACTTCTAGAATATAATGCTAGTCACGAAGAAGCGATAAGGAAGGTGTGTAGAGCCGTAGTATTCTCATGCTCTACCCCTGTGCTAAGGGAAATGGCGGCAGGACGAAAATCTCCACCAAATTAAGACGAACGAGCTACTCCATTACCACCATCACGAACAACGCCATTATCACCACCACGAACTACTCCATTACCACCATCATGAACTACTCCATTATCACAACCACGAACTACTCCATTATCACCACCACGAACTACTCCATTATCACCATCACGAACTACTCCATTATCACCATCATGAACTACTCCATTACCACCATCACGAACTACTCCATTATCACCACCACGAACTACTCCATTATCACCATCACGAACTACTCCATTATCACCATCACGAACTACCCCATTACCACCATCACGAACTACTCCATTATCACCATCATGAACTACTCCATTATCACCATCACGAACTACTCCATTATCACCATCACGAACTACTCCATTATCACCATCACGAACTACTCCATAATCACCACCACGAACTACTCCATTATCACCACCATGAACTACTCCATTATCACCACCACGAACTACTCCATTATCACCACCACGAACTACTCCATTACCACCATCATAGACACCACCATACCAACAGGTCAGACCATATCACCACCACGCCAAACCACACTCCCAGAACACACTATCAACACCATCACCATCGCCAACCCCATCATAACCATCAAACCATCACACTACAATCTCCACTAACATCACCATTACCATCATCATGATAACCACCGCCTCAACACCAGAACACATCCACCATCTTGAGCAACACTACCAGCACCGTCGTTACCATTGTCGTCGTTGTCTTCATCCACAAATAGCACCACAGCACATAACAACCACCAAACACCACTACACCACCACAACCACCACCACCATCCCTTTAACTCATCGATTGCCAGTAAAGAAATAAAAGCACTTACGGATAAAAGCAACAGAAAAAGCAGGCAATAATCCATTTAAACACGGTCGTAAAAACGCTACCACACAGTACAGGACAATCGCACAAACCCTTATCACTGCTGTCTCGATGGCAGGGTCGATAAATGCAGAGAAAAGCAAAACTATGAGGAAAAGAATTGATATGTTAGACTGGGATGCAAAAGTGAAATATTTTGAAAGCGAGTGTAATGGTTTATTGGGCTTCAGTTTACACCATGAAACAGAACTGTATTTTTTTTTTCTATCTATAGTCGTTTTCATATACCTTAAGGCTGAAAAAGGCGACTGCCTATCAAAATTACATAATTATGCTCCCACCGCACCTGTATGCGCACCCCCCCCCCCCTGCTCCCCTCTCCATCCACATGTATGACTCCACAAACAGAAATTTACCATTACCTGAAAGAAGAATTTCAGTTACACTAGAATAAAATTTGAGAGAATTTAGGTATATAGTGTTCTATGTCAAGGACACAGGTCGAGGTCAGACTTTCCCTGCGTCCCATCTAAATACTTAGGCGTTGGAATTTTATTAGTGTGGATACCTTCTCAATGTTTTCACCATTCTTTTCAGTTATTTTTTTTTATTTGAACACCTTACGTTAGGGAAAGTGATGCGTGAGTAAATTTTGACAAGATTTTGCAAATGATTTCTCTTAACATAACCGAGTATTGTCCTTGACTAACAGTGATTTAAAAATTATGTAATTACTGTACTTTAATCATTCATTAAATACCAGTTCGTCGGTGTGCCTAAGGTATAGGGCACGCATTTTTTACTTGAAGAATCACACTTTCCTTTATTGATACCAATTCACCATCATTCTTTAAGTATCTGCGTGTGTGTGTGTGTGTGTGTGTGTGTGTGTGTGTGTGTGTGTGTGTGTGTGTGCAAACACAACACACACCACCACCACCACACTGTTCCACCACAACATTTTGATATTCTCCACCTACACTCATGCATTTTGCCCAGCAGCGTTTTGTGCAGCTCAGGCCCGGCTCGCGTTGCACTTAACAGCTACACCGGCATCACCGGCACTGGATTTACTGGAATATACGAGAATTAGACTTTTTTTTTTTTTTTTTTTTTTTTTTATTCTCTTGTTACCTCCAGACGATTTTTTTTTTAGAAGGAAGCTGGTGTTTTAGGAGGCATAATAAAATGAAAATGTCACTAATGTAAAATGGGAATGTATTGTACTTTGATTCGTCAGTGTATAATAATAATAATAATAATAATTATTATTATTATTATTATTATTTTTATAGTAACGATGGTGATGATTACAACTACAACAACAACGCTAGTTTCAGCTGATAAGTGGGTTGGGCCAGAAATGGGAACAGGAAAATAAATAAGGAATATAAAATGCTGAGACACTTAGTCTCTGGACTAAGGGTAGCAGATAATGAGAGACAAAAGACGTCATCGTGGTGAAGGGGTTAAAAACTAACGGTATGTATTACTAGACAGCGGACAACTTATTTATTTTATTGTGGCTAACGCTGGACGGTTTGATTCGCCACAGGAAAGTCTTCCGTCTTCTATGGACAGTTTTTAATTTTTGCATGCCTAGAATTACTACTCAGTTTGGGTCATAAAGAATGTGCCCACCAGTCCTTCTAACATGGATTCGGTCTCACCCCAGGGCGACATTTAAGAGGTTGCAGTAGTATGGTCTTTCATGTGTTCTCACATGTTTGCATCTTGTCCAGGTTCTGTAGATGGTACAGACTATGAGTGACAACACAGCCACTACAACAAAGTGTCCACATGCACCTCTCACCCTACTCTCAAAAGCCTTCCAAACTTATCGCCGTGTGTGAAGCACTGGGAGAGGGCGGGTCACTTCACCAGTGACACATAGCTGTGTTCCTCGGCGCTATGGGTCAGTTGCCCTTCAGGACCCGTGAAGCACGACTTGAACATGTCTAGTGGAGGTGCCCGCCGATGCCAGGCGTGTGTAATCCCGTCTGTACAGTACACACATACTGTACACACCATCATACCCAATAATAAACACAAATGGCTCTTACCTCCAATTTTGCTTATCGTTAATCATATTTTACCACACACACATGTTATGATAGATAAATAGATTGATAGACAGCTCCATTAGGGGAGGCGGTGGCTTAGGGGAGGCGGTGGCTCAATCGGTAGAGAGGTAGCTTGCGGTCCTACCGGACCCAGGTTCAAATCCCCGCTGGTGCAGGGAATAGTTTAAGGATTTGAATTTCATTACGGCAGACTTTACCGATCTACCAGAAAACCAGCCGACATGTCGTAAAAATACCCCCGCTAATACCAATACAGCAGTCCTGTATGAGACAGCCCTAGCATGTATTCAGTATGGATGGTGGGTGTTAGCGCCGAAGTGGTGACATGTAGAGGTGTATGGTATGTAGGAGGACTGCTGGGCCTTGGGAGCAGGCTGAGAAGCCTATGCCCAGAGTCGGACACAAAAAAAAAAAAAAATGAAGACAATTGTGAAAAATCTGAAAAAGGCAGAAAACATAGCTCTCGAAAGTGTAGATAAAATAAATGAAATGGAAGGAAACATTACACTTCTCCAACACTTCTCTATCATCACAGAACATACTGACACGATTCTACTACAATTAGACAACACTAGAGATCGTTACAGGGCACTTATGCAAGCAATTTCGAATGCTGGTGATGGCAAGATCACAATTGACTTACTCCCAGTTCATGAGCTACGTTAGATAATTAGTCAAGACATACATAAACATAAATTGAAGCCTTTGTTCCGCAGTAGGGAATTCATGCAATATTATCCATATTTAGAAGCAACACTAACACCAACATCAGTAGTAGTTCATGTACCATTCATAACTGAAGTCCTGTTCACAGTATACCAAATACACCCCTTCCCCTATAAAAATAACAACACTTTGGTCATCATCAACATCAACTCAGACACCGAACTCATCATGATCTCCAAGAGACGGAACACTGTCACTTTCGCAAGTGAATCAGCGATTGAACGAAAGTGCCGCACATCCTTACATGCTGTTCATCTTTGTCCTGCGTACATTTTCACGTTTCAGCCTACTGATACAGTCCCTTGTGAAATGGCTATCATCAGAAATGACAATATTCATAATCACTGCAACTTCACTTTTGCTCCAGATAAACCTGTACACCATCAACGCATCGGACACTCACAGTGTTTTTATTTCACTCATAACGCATCAGTTTACTTAGTCTGTCCAGATATACCACCATCTCATACATCACCCTCAGGATTATACATAGCACCAGACTACTGTGCGGTATTTACACAAGCCATGTCTACTTTATCCACCATCAATCGCTACGCCATCCTCAATCATACACACAAACATTTCCACCCACTGCCTGATATGGACTTAAACATGAGCACAAGTATTAAGTTGACTTCACCTAAGTTTGAAACTATGCAGCTGATCAATGAAACAATGAAGCCCTGGGAAGATTTGAGTTTGAGTATGTTCAACCCATATTATGTGTATAGCCCAGCACCTACCAGTACTGTCTTTATAATCTTCTGCATTGTATTTGCAGTACTGCTGTCCACAATGCTAAGAATGCATGCAAGAATTGCAAATTTGGAGTCAGTATTTAGTGGGGGAGAGTTAACATCCAAATTAACCCCCTGAATGAAGTGTACATATTTTGTATATAGTATATATATATATATATATATATATATATATATATATATATATATATATATATATATATATATATATATATATAAAATACAAAAAAGAATGACCCATGATATAGAAGTATGGAATACCATTACCATTAACTTTAAATGAAATAATAACTCTTACCATAATCTTAATTTTTTTTTTTCTAGCATGTATGCATTTCACAACAATAACCCACGTACATACTGTAGTACAATTAAATAGTTTACCTTTAGTGCATTTATTCAAATATGTATACAACTTGTTTAAAATGTAATATTATTGGATCATTGCAATTTGCTATGAATATTATATGTATACAATATTATAATCAATATTATGTACTAATTGATTAGCATATGTCAATGATGATTGCTGTCGGAGGACCTTCAGCGGCGTGGCTGAGCAATGTTATGAATCCATATTATAATTACAAATCATAATAGATAGATAGATAAATAGATAGATAGGCAGCTCCATGCAAGCCTGGGAAAGGGAAATGATCTTGCAAGTTAACTGAGGAAATGTTGACCATTACACAGGAAGTAGCAAAGTCAGGGGATGATGTAGGTAGTGTGTCAGCGAGATAGCATGCGAACAAAGCCTAGTGACATACACACATACTCACACACAGGTTTCTGGAACTTTCCAATCACAGTGTAACACACGTGACACGACCCCTGTTCTCAAGAATTTAGGAAGCAGAGCTCAGAAGGAGACAGACCATAGAACCGACAGGTAGTGGAGAGAGTGAACAAGAAAGAGGGGCCCAACTAGACTTACTTATTATATTGTCTCTGTAAGACATACCCTGCTCAACTTAGATTTTCTCTGAAGATAATAAATTAAGATCAACTCACTGTATTCATCTTTAATTCCTACTACAAGAATCGAGAGTAATCACTAAACAACAAAACTTCTCTACAAGTTACTACAAAGTCTTTTATGACACACACACACACACACACACACACACACACACACACACACACACACACACACACACACACACACACACACACACAATCAGTGGTTCAGCACACAGCTACATATTCACAATTGTAAAGCTCAGCAAAATATTCGGTGAATTATCATCATCCTCCGTAGTGCCTTGGAACGTATAGGAGTTGTGGATAATTGTTGTGGATAATTCTTAACCTCTTCAGCACAATGACGTGTCTTTCATGTAATATTTCAATCTTCAGACGGTTTTATTCAGCTTAGCGGAGACTTTCCGAACGAGGGAAATTAGATACAGCCATCTTTAACCCTCTCGGTACTAAGTTGCTCTTTCAAGTAAATTATAATTGTATGGCAACAGCAAAAATAAAACAAAAATGACGTCCTCAGACTGAAGAAGATGACTTGGTGCGGAGTGTGGGTGTATCGTGTTTGCACAGTGTTGGCTTAGGATGATTTTGTTGTTAGAGTGTGTTAGCGTGTTGGCATAGTAGTGAGGCACCGATGCCATACTGATCACATAAATACCACTCGTATCAGAACACCATCTTCCTATTATCGACAATTTTTATTTCATGTCTCTGTACTTGTTTATCTGCACTATATATTTCTATCAACCTTGCTAGCTTTCTATAGGCAGTGAATTATGTTTGGGTATTTTTCTGTCTCTGTATGTACCACTTACATTGCCACACCTGTCCTCCTCCCCCTCCTCCTCCTCCTCCTCCTCCTCCTCCTCCTCCTCCTCCTCCTCATTGCCATATCTGTCTTCCTCCTCTTCCTCCTACCCATAATTACCACACCTGTCTTCTGTCTATGCTTCACTGCCTTTCTTTCTATGCTTCACTGATTGTCCATGCTTCCCTCCCCCTCTGTTCATGCTCAACTGTCTCTGTTTATGCTGCACTCACTGCCTATGATCCATTCCTCATCTGTCCATGCTCCAGTTTCAATGTCCGTGCTTCACTATCTCTGTCCATGCTCCACGATCTCTGTTAATGTTTCACAGTCTCATTCCATGCCCCATTGTCCGTATTATCGCTCTACAATCTCTAATCATACTCTACTGTCTTTGTCCATGTTTCACTGTGATTATAAATGCTCCAGTATCTTTATCAATGTTGCACCGTATGTCTGTACCCTACAGTCTCTATCCATGCCTCACTATCTCTGTCTTTACTCTGTTATCTCCATCCATGCTCCACTGTCTCTGTCTATACTCTGCTGTCTCTCCACTTGGTTTGTCTGTACTCTACAGCTCTATCGACGTTCCGCTGTCTCTGTCTATACTCTAGTGTCTCTATCCACGCTCCACTTCATTTCCCAAGTGGCATGTTTTATTTTCTAAATAGGAAGTGTCCAGCGAACACTGTGATGTTCCGTGACGGCCAGAAGCAGCATCGGAGTCTGTGGATGCTGGATGCTGGAGGTATTGCTGGTGTGGTGGGTTAGAGTGGCATACGGAGGGTTAGGGTGAAGAGAGATGGCGAGGAGGGAAGGAAAGGGAAACGGAAGAGGGAAACACGTATAGAGAAGAAAGGAAGAGGGAGAGGGGGACTATGGAGTAAAAAAATGAAGGAGGCGGAGCGAAGGAAGCAGGAGGAAAGACAGGATTTGGAGGAACAAGGTGAGAAATGGCTTGCTGATTTTTTTTTTTTTTTTTTTTTTTTAATGGGATGAGAGAGGATTTTTTTTTTTATCGGGGAGACGTGGAGGGTTGGAACAGGTTATTAAAGCTTTGGAGAAATAATCGTGAGAAAGGAGAGGGAGGCCGGAAGCACCTGGATACGTTATTAAGCACCCTTAAGAAGCAGTGTGGTTTGCGGATAGAAGGGTGCTGATGTTATTGTTGGGGTGTTTGGGTGGATTTTTTTTTTTTTTTTTTTATGCGAGGAAGAAGGAACCAAAGGCCATGAGCCCGCAGTAACAGTTCCCTCCAAGAGAAAAACAAAATACAATATAGAGCCAAATTCAAGATCCAATCATTTTGAGATGCCTGGACACACTGCGTTTGAAAGACTGGAGATCATAGGCAGCAGGAAATACAGACAGAGGGAGACGGTTCCAGAGCTGACCTGTTGCATAAATGAAAGACTGGGAGTAACGGTTAACTCTTGCATTAGAGAGTTGGACAGAAAAAGGATGAGAGTTTGCTGCCAGACGGGTGCTACGCGCCCGTCGTAGAGGTGGAGGAATGCAAGCAGACAGTTCAGAGGAGCAGTGATCATTAAAGTAACGATAGAAAAGAGATAAAGATGCAACAGTGCGGCGAAGAGACAGAGGTTGAAGGGAGTCAGTAAGAGGAGGAGAGTTAATGAGACGAAAAGCCTTTGACTCCACCCTATTGAGAAGAGCTGTATGTGGGGAGCCTCCCCACACATGAGAGTTGTACTCCACACAGGGGCGGATAAAACCCCTGTATAGAGTCAACAATTGTGCAGGGGTAAAGAAAGAGCGGAGTCGGCTTAGCACACCCAATCTCTTGGAAGCAGATTTTACAAGAGATGTAATATGATCTTTCCAAGATAAGTCCCGAGTAAATGAAACCCCAAGCATGTTCAAGGATGATGCAGGATTAAGCTGAATATTATTAAACATTAGTGGGTATACCTGTGGAAGATTTTGTCGGGTTGATAGGTGTAAGAACTGAGTCTTAGATGCATTAAAGACAACCATATTATTTTTACCCCAGTCAGAGATACGAGCCAAATCAGACATTAGGTGTGCCATAGCCTCATCCCTTGCTTGTTGAAGTAACTGTTGAGATGGGCGTTGCGGGAACCGAATGGAAAGGTGAAGGGTGGAGTCGTCAGCGTATGAGTGGATAGGATTGTTAGGTTAGGCATGGTAAGGTAGGTTAGGTATGTTAGGTTAGGTTAGATTTCCGGGTACACAGGTGCCAGTGTTTCTGCGAGTGTTTGCAAAGATGTTTCGGGTACCCGATGCGGTGGTTTTAGTGTGATGCAGGTGAGGCTTGGATAAAGGGAGAGTAATCATGAATAAAGGAAGAAATAGACGCATGTAATAAAGGGAAGGATAACTGTTGATCATCAGTACCACGACTACCGTCGTCGTCATCGACTTCAATTTTTCCCTACCATGAAACTCATAACAATTAGCACCAGTTAATTGGAGATAATTTCCATCGCTATTTCTGTCCTCGGCCATGTTTCCAGGATAAATTCCTGTTCTGGGGCGTGCCATTAATAGTTCAGCCAGCCAGCTCACCGTTTGAATATAGTCAGTCGTAAATTGGATATGATGGGTTCACCCGGCTAAACCGTCACTATATGGAGGGACGACAATAGGCTGAAGCGAATTTAACAGTGTCACTTACTGATGTGTCTGGACATCTCGGAAGGAATGTGTCTTGAGTCCCTTGACTTTAATGTACTTTTATTATTATTTTTATAATGGACAACTTTTGATTTAATTTGGTTTCATATTGTCGACAAAAAAATTTATGGCACTGTTAGTGATAAAAACGCTGCCGCAGATCTTCCAGAGATAAAGCAAAAATATGAACAAAACAGAAATACCTGATCTACGATTACCACCAGAGTTGCCGAACCAGAGCCACAGTCGTCGGAAATTTCCCCTGAGAAGATATTAGGAAGTCGGGAAGCACAAAACTGTCCGTAGAAAACCAATACTGTGTGAAGTAAGCTAAAATTACTCAAAATTGGTATCGGGAAGGGAAAAAGTTTACTCGGGGAAATACAATGGCTAATTAGAGCATTTTCATGCAACCTGAAAGGTGTAATTGGGGAAACAGATAAATATGTTTTATAGATACCAATGGAACTGTAATAGACTTTAGTATTTAGTTTGGATATAAATGCAAAAAAGGACACAAATAAGGTAACATATTATAATGATGATTTGGTGTATGTATGTTTATTTCTAACCGTAAATCACTGTATTGACAATACCCAGCGTGCAGCACAATTTATCACGAATGGGCACGCAGGAATACACGATGTTTCTCATAACCTCATCAATCCCATTTTCTTTTTTTTCTTTTCTTTTACTACCTTCTGACAATTTTGTTTTTGAAGTAGAGGGATTAGATGTAGTCCCCATTAACCCCTTCTTTGAGTAAATACAGACATACCACAACAATGGATTTGTATTTATCCAATCAGCAGTTCCACGTATAACTCCTTTTGCATAACGTTATTAATATCTCTGTTACTTGCACGGTCCATCCTGTTTATTCCTGCACCTGTTCTGAGAAAAGGTCATTTTTATGATCTGTACCTCCTCCTTCTCCTCCTCCTTCTCTTTTTATCTTATGCCGCGTTTTCTTTTTCATTTTACTCACCCGTGTTTATATTCTTTTTTTCTTCGCAAGACATCTGAGTTCTTTCTTCCCAAAGCACCTTCCTCTGAGGTCCACCGTTCTGTATTTGCTCTCACATCCACCTCCTCATTATCTCCTCCATTAGTAGATGCGCCGCGCCCTCTTTAAGGTAACCCAGACAGCGATGTATGAAAGAGACCCCCGTCCCCTCACCCTTCTTTTGCCCCCCCTTCCCTTCACTCGAACCCTTTCCTATAATCCCACCTCTGTCCCCCTGCCCTCCCCTTCACCGTGGCCGCTGTCCCTCCTCCCCTGCCCACCCTCCCAGGCCATCCCAGCAGATTTATCTACGTACTGTTGAGGGTGCAAACCTCAGGGTTCCTCATGTGTAAACACTGGTATACCGAGATGTGCTGACTGTCAAGATGTACGCATGTTTTAGAGTCGGGCGTTGTAAGCATGGTTACGTTGAACACCTGCACTGCGAGGACTCGTTTGTACTTCATTGGTTCTGCCTCCCGGTGATTTTGTTCAGCTTACGAGATATGTTGATAGGAACGTGGTATGCATGGAATGGTGAGACAGTTTTTCCTTGTGAGCATATGCGCACATGGGTAAGGATCGGATATTTAGTTAGCTTCTTGCATATTTACCAATAAATGTTTCTTTGATGTACCTATGATCATTTGTGAAGGAGGACCTTGGGTGGGCGTTTTACTAACGAATAAAATCATCGGGCGTAAGCCACAGAAAAAACTCTTCCTCCAAGGTTTAAAGGATAATACTTCTAAGAGTTTTGAGTAGGACGACTTAGTATTTTTCTTGGTACCTTCACTGTATATTGAGCTTAGAATAGTCTTTTCGAACTGAATGCGTGAGATATGGCCCTTCTAAATCCCTTCACTAGCAGCATGCTGTCCTAAGATGCAAAAATCGTCTGGCAGTTAGAAAGGCTTTGGCTTAGCGAAGGAGTTGTGGTGATTAGGAGTATGATAGTGTACAGATAATAGCTGGATGTGTTTATGGTTTGTACCATTGAAGGTGTTTATGGTTTTACAACTGGAGGCGTCTATCAACTCACAGGCTATCCAGTATTTGGTCAAAATCGGATCACAGCTAGAGGATCACATCATTGACCTTGCCACGAGACTGGTATTTGACTACTCAAAACTGAATCAATTCGTCCTTGCCTTACCCCCAACCCTTCCACTAAGTTCCATATAAGTCTGATCAGAACTGTTTAAAATGATCTTGCCATGTGACCTTGACCTTTAATATGTAATTAAAACAGTAGGGCACCCTCTTGGCTGATCCTCAACATTTCCGCCAAAATAAGTTAAAATCGGAGTTAAGTCTCTCTCTCTCTATCTGTCTGTCTGTCTGTCTGTCTGTCTCTCTCTCTCTCTCTCTCTCTCTCTCTCTCTCTCTCTCTCTCTCTCTCTCTCTCTCTCTCTCTTCACACACACACACACACACACACACACAGTGCCTTGCTACAGTGTGGTATGCTCAGGTAATGATCATGATGACGATTACATACTAGACACATTGATGGTATTCTGGGTATGTACATATATGAACATCACGCGTAATGCAGCAAAACCCAGGAAAATGTTTCAACTGTCACCATAGCAACAGATTCGTGTTTACCTGCTGGCAACAGCCGTGGATCCAGACGTTGTATTTCCGGGTCAACGTCATCCTGAGGAGTCACCGTGATCAATATATCCTGGAAACACTGTGATGTCATGAAAGTGGGCTGAGCTTTGGTGATGATGTCAGAGACAGGGATTTCATTTATGATATCATGGAAGTGGGCAGGGATTATTTTATGACGTAATGTATGTGGGTGGTACGGATTTCCTTGATGACGTCCTGGAATTGGACGAGACATTCTTTGATGTCCTGGAAATGGGTGATACTTTTCCTGATGCCGTCATGCAAGTGTGCAGGGCTTTCCTTGACGGTGATGTGAAAATGGGCAGTGTTTTCCTCGACTTCATGGATGTGGGCAGTGCTTCCCTTGATGACGTCATATGTGGGCGGGGTTTACAAGGCTTTGATCGTAAGCTTGTTTTTGACTGAAGAACAAGGGACATAGGATGCTTCTGCACCCTCCTTTCCTTGTTTGTTTAGCAACATAAGTCTTCAGATACTACGGAGGACCATGTTTTTTTTCTTCTTGTAACTAAGATATATTTTTGCAGGAAGAACAAGAGACATAAAAGTATTCTGTACTATCTTTTCTTGTCCTTCCTGCAAAACCAAATCATAGTTACGACAGGGAATTGATAGTAAATTTGCTTGTGACTCACCTCCGTGTTGTGTTAGTAAGGGCCGTGGTGAGATAAGTCGCATGATCCATTAACAAAGTAAACACACATCCCTTGACGTGCCGTGCCTGACCTTCCTCTCTGTTACCGATTCCTTCCTTGTTCTCCCCCTTCTGTCTCTTTCTGCAGTTTGTTTCTTCCTGCTGTCTGTCTCTTCCTGTTGTCTATCCCATCCTGTTGTGTATCTCATCCTGCTGTCTGTTCCTTCCTGCTGTCTGATCCATTCTTCTGTCTGTCCCGTCCTGCTGTTCGTACCTTCCTGCTGCCTGTCCCATCATGTCGCCTGTCCCATCCTGTTGTCTGTCCCCTCCTGCTCTCTGTCCTATCCTGTTCTCTGTCCCATTCTGTGGTCTGTCCCGTACTTTTGTCTGGCTCCGTCCATTTCTCTGTCCCATCCTGTTGTCTGTCCCTTCCTGCTGCCTTCCTGTTCTTCTCTCAGTTCCTTGTCCTTTCCCTCCTTAGAGAGTCTCCTTCCTTTCTTGAGTCCTCGCCTTTCTTTCGTCTTTCCACTCGCGACTGTTGATATCCTGTTTAACTCTTTCCTCATTTTCCTTTCTCCTCCTCTTCCTTCTTCTCGTCTTACTTCATCTCTTCTTCACCTTTGCCTCCTCTTCCTTCATTTCATCCCAGTTTGTTATTTCTTCCTTCGTCCCATTTTTTTCTTATTTTTATATTTCTCCCGCGCTTTGCATTGCTTGTCTTCCCAGTTTCTTCTCAGCTGTTTCTTTAAACCTCATTTTCTTTTTCCATTCCACAGAGTGGTAGAGGCATGTTATCTCTTCGGGCGGATGAAGTTGAAGGACAAGGAGGAGGAGGAGATAGAGGAGTCGGTTCTAATAGAAACTGTTGCCTAGCAATTGCGAACGTCCGGAAACGTTACAGAAAAGGGTTTTAGGGCCAACTCTGATACAGTTACAGTAATCTTCTTTGGGTTTAACATGGAAACGTTTGCTGTGAGCTTCAACGTCTCCTACAGTCTCCTACTGTGGAGGAAGGCTGCACAGTGTGACTGTGCTTGTTCTCATTGCTCGTTTTTGTTTTTCTCCTTCTTATTCTCCTCATCCTTCTCATTCTTTCTTCGTTATTCTCCCTCTTTCTTCCTCATACGACTCTCACCCTTTTTACGCATTTTTCTCTTCATTCTTCTCCCCCAGTCCCTTTCCCACCACCATTCCACACTTCACACTCATTCCCCCACCACTGCCCGCCTTCACTCTTACCCAATTACAAACTTTGAGAGTTCTCACTTCACTGTCTCGTTCTCCCTCCGTTTCTTCATTCTTGTTCTTTTATTCTTTCGTCCTCCCCAGTCGCCCTAACCCATATGCTCCTGCTCTTCCTTCCTCTCTTGTTTTTTCCGTACTATTTTCCTTGTATATCCTCTTCATTCGTCTTTTCTACCTTCTTCACTATTCTTCTTTTGTTTTTAATCTTCGTTTTTCTCATTCTTTCCCAATCTCCATTCTCCTCCTTTGTTATTTCATTCCTCATTCTCTTCTTCTGCATGCCTCTCCTCCTTTTTTCATTATTCACCTCTCCCTCCTTGTCCTCCACCTTCTCCTTCTTTACTCCCATCTATATTAAACTCCCTTTCCTCCTTCCATATCTCACTCCTCCACCTTCCTCCTTTTCATCCCCTTTCCACTCACTCCACCAGCATTCTTCTGCGTCACCCACACAGTCACTAACTTTTTGGCTGTACTCACCTCATTACACCTCTCGCTTCATATTTCTCTTCTTCATTCTCATTTACCTCCGCATCCTTCTCTTCCCCCATTCTCGTCCTCTTTCTCGTTGTTCCTCACTTCATTCTTCTTCTTCACCGTTATTCTCCTTTCCTCATGCAATTTTCTTTAAACCATCGTCCTCATCTTCTGCTTCCTATTTCTTCTCTTGCTTTTGGCCAGCTCCATGCTGCCCTTTTTTTTAGTGTCGTTTTCTTTCTTGTATTCTCTCTTCCAGTCTTGTTTAATTGTGGTAGGCAGTTCTACCCTTCAGAATTAACCGATTCCTACCGAACTGGGACACAATGACCAGCCTATGACTTAGTTGTGTCCACAAGGTTTTGTTTGTTAGGCAACTACTCGGTGCCTAACAACTGCCGAAAACACTTTTTTTTTTTCTAATTTTTCACGTTTTCAGCTGTAGAAGCATTAATACTGGGCGTAGAAAGCTCTGACTTCTTTAGGTGTAATCTTGAGGTCATTCCCTATCGGAAGCGTTCCATCCATTTTTCCCCTCTCTCCTCTTGTTATCGAGTATCAACCCTGCGAAGATTGGCCTCAGTGTCCCTAGCAACCAGTACCGGTTTCCAAAAATGACCCCCTAGTTCCCCAGTGCCTCGATGGAATTGAATGAAAGTTTGCTTGCTTAAAGACATTGAATAGTACTACAACTTTCTGATGTACACCTATGTGCTACATTGACCAGGTCAGGGTCAAAGGTCATCAAATGCGAAAACGGCGAAAATACCCTAAAATCAAGACTATGCTCGAGCGAAATACTAAGACCCCGAAGATTATTAAGCCCGGGCCATGATTCTTGGGTAGAATGTTGCACTGGAGTACCTCCATACAGAACTTACATTTAGTGTCAAAATTCACTTCCAGTCGCTGGCAGCGCCACCTAGTAGTACCAGTACCTCGGGTGGGCCTTTCTGCTAATTTCAAGTTCCCTAGGTCCACAGTGAGTGGATGGAATAGAATTAAACTTTGCATGCTCATAGATGTTAATGAGTACTACAAGTGTACTTCGTACATGCATGACCTGTATCCGCCAGGTCAGGGGTCAAAGGTCATCAAGTGCAGAAAATATGAAAAGCTCTAAAATTACGACCTTGCTCGCGCGAAATGCTAAGGGTCCGAAGATTATTAAGTCAGGGCCATGATTCTTGGGTGGAATGTTGCACTGGAGTACCCGCATATAGAAATGACCTTTAGTGTCGAAACTCACTTCCGGTCGCTGACAAAGCTTGGTCCGCTTAGAGCTGGCCATCGTCGCCTACCGGCATATCCTTTATATTCTTGTTCCCTCTTCCTCATTCTCTTCACCATCGTTCTTTACATCCTCATTCTTTTCCTTCTTCATTTTTCTCGTCTTCCTCTCGCCGTCATACCTCCTTCATTCTTTCCATCTTCCTCATTCGTCTGCTTCCCCTTTCTTCTCTTTCTCTTCACTTATATTGTTGTTCTCTCTTCCTAGTTTTTTCTTTCTTTTCTTCTGTTTATAATTTTTATTTTCTTCCTCACTCCTCTCCCCATCCACGTTCCCCTTCCATTTCTCATTCTCTTTTCATTTTCTCCACTTTCTCTATAGCTCATGCTCCTCTCGTTTTTACTTAAATCGCAAGATGCCAGGCATATGAGAGCAACGAGGGTTTATCTTGTTGGAATAAGGTTTGAATTAAATTTCATTGCACTCAGACATTTAATCTCACAACATACATTTTCACAAGGCATACCTGCATTACCCCTCCCAACCCCTACCACAACTCCTGCTTGTTCTACCCAGTTATTTTTCCCTCACGTCTATTTGTTTACCACGACATTTTCAGCTTTTGAGAATATTTTGGAATAACGTTCAGTGCATCAGATCACTAATACTAAGACACCCATGTTCACAGAGGAATGGATGGGGACATGGGAGGGAGAATGGACAGGTAATATTTGTGGGGAGGGAGGACAAAGGTTGAGAGGATAGGTGGGTGTGGGAGTGCCAGCCAATACAATTAATGGTCTGGGAAGGGGAGTGGGGTAAGAACGAGTTTAGGAGAGGAGGGGATGGAAGGGGTAGAGAGAGAAATTAGGAGCAAAGGAGAGGGAATAGTTGAGAAGGTGAGAAAAAATATGGGTGGAAGGTGCAGCTGAGAGTGGATCAGAGATAAAGGTGGTTGGGAGAGTGAAGGAGGTACGTGAGATAAAAAAGGTGGGGTGCTATGGTTGAGGGATATCAGTGAGAGTGAGGTGGGAGGAAGAAGTTGATGGCTGGAATAACTGCGATAGTATATGCAAAAAAAAAAAAAAAAAAGATTGATGGGAGAGTTAGGAATGTGTGGGAGAGTGGGTGGGGAAAAAAGTAGCTAGGTGGAAGGGTGACGGATTTTGGCTGGGGAGTGGGCGGGAAGGTGAGGGGTATAAGTTGGAGTTTGAGTTGGAAAAAACTGTGTAGGAGGGTGAGGGACTTTGGTAGGAAAGTGGATGGGAGGATGAGGGATGTAGGTGATACAGTGAGTGAGAGGAGAATGTGGTACGGTGGGTAGAGGAAAAATGTCTTTTGCAGAGTGAGGGAAGTAGGTGAGAGAGTGGGTAGAAGTACTGGGTGGGAGGGTGGGTGAGGAATGTCGATGGGACCTACACACACACACACACACACACACACACACACACACACACACACACAGAAATAGAGAGAGATTGATGAAAATTAAGGAACGGGGAAATTCTAAGGTGTACGTTAGAAAAAAAGATGGATGGGAAGGTAAGTGGGTGGTGGGGAGGATCAATCATTGGGTAGGAGGCAGTGGTGGCAGGTGGAGAGCTGAGAGAACAGGTGGGTGTGGGAGTGCCAGCCAACACAAGCAATGGTCGGGGAGAGGGAGAGGGAGGAACAACGAATTTCGGAGGGGAAGAATGGGGTAGAGAGAGAAAATGAGAGCAAAGGAGAGGGAATAGGTGGGAAGGCAGAGCATGGGTGGGAAGACGAGTGGAGTAAGGGAGAGGGGAGTAAGGGAAGGGGAGGGTGGAGAAAAGGGGAAGGCAAGAGACGGGGGAAGAGGGGTAGAGATGTTGAGGAGGAAGGAGAGATGGGAGAAGGGAATTAGAAGCGAGTAACTGTTTGATTTATTATTATTATTATTATTATTATTATTATTATTATTATTATTACTATTGTTATTATTATTATTATTATTATTATTATTATTATTATTATTATTATTATTATTTTTGATTATTATTATTGTTATTATTATTATTATTATTATTATTATTGTGATTATTATTATTGCTACTACAGCAACAACAACAGCAACTACTACTACTACTACTACTACTACTACTGCTGCTGCTGCTGCTGCTGCTGCTGCTGCTGCTGCTGCTGCTGCTGCTGCTACTGCTGCTACTACTACTACTACTACTACTACTATTTTTTTTTCCTCAACTCCTCGTAAAGACAGCCACTACCGTAAATACATTCACACCACCCAATCTTTTAGGTGGGAACTGCCGAATTTGATAGTAAAGATGTCGAAACATGTCATCATAGTTTTACACTCTCTCTCTCTCTCTCTCTCTCTCTCTCTCTCTCTCTCTCTCTCTCTCTCTCTCTCTCTCTTCCCTCATAAATGTAGACAGAGAGACAGGACAATTGGAGTTTAACTCAAATCGTGTATACCGCAACCAGGTAAAGACACAAGCACATACAAAGCCACCACAACCACACTACTCCTTCCACCACTCTCGTGAGATCATTTTATTTGAAGCGTAAATTTTAGTTGAGTTATTGTGTGCGTCTTTGTAATTTATGATCACAGTCATGAGGGTTTCAGGTATTTTGAGACTCTGAGCGTCGCTTATTTCCAACAGGTAAATATACCTGAAGCCTGCAGGTCTAGTGGTGTGTGTAGGCCGCTCCAGGTGACGGAATGGTTTAGGCACAGGTTCAGATCCCCAAGACAGCTGAAAATTTAGTACGATCTTCACCACACTGCACACGACAACCTCCACAACAACTCCCACCACGTCCCTGGCCACAGCCTTCGCCACAACCTTCACCACAACCTTCACAGCAACCTTCACCACATCCTTCACCACAGCCTTCACCGCAACCCTCACCACAGCCTTCGCCACAACCATCAGCGCAACCTTCACCACAACCCTCACCACAACCCTCACCACAGCCTTCACCACAACCCTCACCACAGCCTTCACCACAACCCTCACCACAACCCTCATCACAGCCTTCACCACAACCCTCACCACAGCCTTCACACCACCCCACACCACAGCCTTCACCACAACCCTCACCACGACCTTCACCACAACCTTCACCACAACCAGTCACCATAGCCTTTACCACAACCCTGACCACTGCCTGTATCACAACGTTGACCACAGTCATCACAGCAGCCCACATCACCATCCTCACATCATCCATCACCACAACCAGCACCACAAGTATCACCACAGTCCCTACCACAACCATCATCACACCAGCCACCATAACCTTTACCACAATATCCACCATACACAGCACCACAACCCTCACCACAACACATCATACCGGTATTTTTGTATCGTGACCTTAAAAAGATCTATATCTTTTCTAAATATATATGGCTGTGGAAAACGTTGAAAGAGAAATGCAAATTGGAAAGCTGTGTTGGATGTGAGGGAACTCTAGTTACAGAGGAAGAAGCAGAAAAACAACAGGAAAGTAAACAGACTCCATCTCTCATATACCTGGCATCTTACGACGCAGGTAAGAAGGCGTCATATTACAGAATAATTGAACTCACGTTGTGACAGCCAACCCCAAATGTTGCATCAGGTTGGAAGTGTGGTATCGAACTCTTTGTGTCATCTCTGTGTGAAAGCTTCTGCCCAACCCTCACCAACGGTCACCATGACAACGTTACTCCCAGGCAACCAGCAACATTAGCATTAAATCGAAGCAAACTGTAATTTCACGGCTACCTAGCGCTCTCAGATCAAAACACGCATCTTATAAGCTAAAATATGAGATGTTTTGATATCAAGTGTGTCAAATAGTATAACACATATATCTTGTAAGCTAACCATGTAAGCAGGTATTAAAATGGCATATAATTATAAGAATACTGTTATATTGTAAGTTAAAACTGTGAACAGATTATAATTTCCTCAACCCCGGGTAGTCTCCACAAGGCCAAGTAAAAGTGTTAGTCAGTAACAGGATTAAGATAAGAAAGACGACATCGTACTGAAGGAGTTCATAAAGTTAGTTTCTAACCTTTTCAGTACGAGATATCTCCCCAAATTGACTGAAAGTGTATGGCAAAAGAAATGACACAGAAAGACGTCATGAAATTAAAAGGGTTGATAGAAGCCTAATTTCTCTGAAGTCTGAGATTACACCTGTGAAATTCTTCAGGTAAGAATTGAATAAACGTTTATGATTTAGTGAAATCAGTTAAAGGTCAACACCACAGGAAAAGATCAGATGCCAAGGTCACAGGACCAGGGTCAGTTCAGTCTTAATCCGATTTCAACCAAAGTTGGTGGAAGGGTTAAGAGTCAGGCAAGAACGAAGGGATTCCGTTTGAGAACTCCCAACGATCAAGGTTAACGAGCAAGTTCAAAGTTCAACCTGTGTGTCTGTGTGTGAATAAAAATAATTAAAACAGATTTAATCTGCATTGAACCAAACTTGGTGGTGAGTTGAGGATCACAGGTGAGGTTGACTTTTTTTATTTTTTAAGTTGCTCAAAGATCAAGGGCATGAGACAAGATCAACTTAAACAGTTTTATCCATTGTAGGCTATATTTTGTGGAAGGATTCAGGCTAAACAAGGATAAAGAGATTCTTTTCTGAGAACAATCACGCAAAGGTCATGGTCACAGTGAAAGGTCAAAGATAAGAGTTATCGGGCAAAGTCAACGTTTTGATAAAACTGGAACCAAAATGGGTGAAAATATTAAAGGTCAGGCAAGAATGAAATAATTCGAATCTGAGAAGATTCTATCGAAGGTGAACGTCACTAGGCAAAGTTTAATATTTTTGGCCCATGCACTAGTTGATGGGCGCGAGTGTTGCACTCTCGTGAGTGATCTATCTTGTTTATAAAATGACAGTCCTTATCATGTGGTCGAGGCAGCGAACCAGCTGGGTGACTGGGTCTGAGCCGCCAGTAGCAGTCTGGCTGTGCGAGTGAGACGGTGTGTTGCAGTGATTCTAGGCTTTCACCCATATTTCCGGCATTTTCCACTTATTTTTCCCAGCATATAATTTAATTTATGTTCATCATATGGAAACGCGGTAGCGTGTGCAGTGCCGTAGTTGGCAGAAAAAAGAGGAATGCATTTGGCTGGAAAATATTATGAAGAAACCATCATTGGTGTGATTTCTGCACGTCTTCTTTCCCGTGCCCTTTCCTTTTCAAGTAGTAATTCACAAAATGAAGCCTTGATATAGCATCTCATGATGATTGGTGCGTTACACTGAATCTTCTTATAAAGAAAACAGTGCGAGACACGAATCTGAGGAAGGATTTGACCTATGCAGCTGAATGGGAATCAATGGTTCTCAACCTTTGTGTACATGTTACCCATAGGATATGAAGGTAAGCTGAAATTGCCCCATTTAAGTTACGCAAGGCGAAAGAGAAGAAAAGTATACAAATATTGGTTAAATATTTCTCTGCATCCAGAGAACTCCATCCAATCCTCTGTTGTGCAGTTAGGCAAGAGCACCGTGTCCCCTGACAGTTCAGTTCCTAAGTGCTTAATTTGATCAGCCCCTTCAAGCCGATGACATATGAATTTTATTCCTGCTGTCTCCAGACGATGTTATTTAGCTTTGGAGAAGTTTTTTAAACTCGAGAGGAATTATATCCTTCATTACCTGCAAAACTGTGGGAGCTACAGTTTTTCGAGGATTGTGCCCAGATTTCTTTTTTGTAGTAAAATAAAGGAGGGACTTCGTACCAGAAACTCGTATCCTTATAACTGATAACTTCAAGTATCGGTGGTGGACACACACACTGCTTTGTTTCTCTTTATGAACTGGAACGAGGGAGAGAAAGATAGTATTACGCCATTGTATAAGAGAATGACAGGAACTTTTCGTACAGTTTACAAGTAAATGACAGGAACTGTAGCAAAGTTTTAAGCGAATGGCGGGAATTGTCTGACAGTTTATGAGTGAGTAGCGAACCTTAATAATACAAGTGAATATCGGAAACTTCAAAACATTTCATATCTGTGAGACTTAGTTGTAGAGTGGTACTTTAGAATTTGTTTCCAGAAATTTGGGTCAATGAATAAGTTTGTTGCTTGACCTTAACCTCACATAATGGGTGCATGACAGAAGCATATACGAGTATGTTAGTGGAGTAACCTACTCTGTACAAGTGAGTGCCAAAACTTTAGGACAGTTTATCACTCACTGATGAGACTGAACACTGTCACTAAGGAGAGAACCTTAGGCCATTTTATATTTCAGTAGCCAGAGCTTATAGCGTATTTTAGAAATGGCGCCTTTGAGTGATGTCAAGACAATTCTGACATGAAAAACTGAAGTATGAGAGTAATGGTTGTGTGTGTGTGTGTGTGTGTGTGTGTGTGTGTGTGTGTGTGTGTGTGTGTGTGTGTGTCATGGTAATAGCACTGACGAATTAGAGTGTGATATTTTTGAAGCGTGTAAATTAATTGAATATAAAACTGAATGACGGCAAGATACTAGTTGGTATAAAATGCCTTGATTATTCCGACTTCGATATATTTCGAACCTTACTTTGGCACGCTTCTTAAGGGAAGGGAATTGAGATATCATTCCAACCAAGCCTTATCAACCTAACCTAACAATGAAAGTCACATTCTTCGGACCTATCCCTAGCATCCTCTGGACTTAATCTTGGCACCCTTTAGACAGTCCTTGGTACCCTTTCATCCTAACCTTGGGAGTTGATATTTTCCTTTCCTTTTCCGGCAGACACAACAAAAGGGGCATTAAAAATATTAACTCCACCTTCCTGTATCCACGCATTCTTCATCGTTCTGCTTTCATCACTCGATCCACACTCACCACTACCTCATCCACTCCCTTCACATTCTTTTCTCACTAATCCCTCATCCACTCATTTATCCATCTTTCTCACTGCTCCCTTTTCCACTTTCATTCTCAGTAATTACTCATCCACTACCGTCTCCCTCTTCTTTCTCACTAATCCCTCATCCACTCCCCTCTCCATCTTTCTCACTACTCCCTCCTGCACTCCCATCTCCACCTTCTTACTACTCACATCCATTCCTCTCACCTTTCTGACTACTCTTGCATCCATTCCTTTCACCTTTCTCACTACACTTTCATCCACTCCTTTCACCTTTCTCACTACTCCCTCATCCGCTCACTTTTTCAACATTTCTTTTCCCACCACCACTCCTTACCTACGTATTGGCTCTCACCCTCGTTCCCTCCACACTTGCCTGATCCTACCACACTCTGCTGCCACCACAACCACATCCTCTCTCACACGCCCCCTCTCTCTTCGCGTCCCCTATGCCCCCTACCCCCACACAACGACCTGTAGCGGCAGTAAGGGCTGGTAACCCCGGCTATTGTCGTGATTTAACCTACGGCGCCCTAAACATAAGCGCACCCAGGCTCCACTACACTCTCACACCGCTACTGGAACATCACACACCTTATTTTTTTTTTTTAACCCACCCTCATTATGACACTGCCGCACTAAGTTGAATACAATCGACTTGCCATCGCAGAAAACAGAAGTCGTCATGTGAATAGTGGAGTTTCTAATTCCCTGTATTTTTTTTTTCTAACTTAAGATGATTTGATTCAGCTTTAGCCTAACCCTTTCCATTGTACATCTCCCTTGCTTTTTGTTTCTCCCCCTCCTTCCCCGTCCTTGATTTCTCTCCAACTCCTTCTCCCTCTCCCGTTTCAGCCCCTTCTCTCCTTTTTCTCTCTTACTCCTTCTCCATCTCCCACTTCAGTCCTCTTTTCTTTCCGTTTTCTCTCCCATGCCTTCTTTCTCCCTTTTCTCTCGTACTGCTTCTTCCTGTTTTATGTCCTCACTTTCATCCCTTAGCAAACCCTTCCTCTCCTTTTTGTGTCGTTGTTCCTAATACACACACACACACACACACACACACACACACACACACAAGTGCAAGTATACATGCAGTTATGTATAATGACGTGATGAATATGATGGTGGAGGTTTTGATTCTGATGCTAATGTTATCACCATACTCCCTTTTTGCAATTTATTGTATGCGAAAGCAGTCTAATAGAAATAATGGCCTTTGTTATATGTTTTTAAAGAACGGTTTTTCTTTCCTCCAGGTACATGGTGCGGTGTTTGCTTCCCAGTGCCAGTTGCTGTGTTGGTGTGATAGTGTTGCAGTGTCTGGCTAAGGTAAGTTTATTGTTTTGTGTATCTCGACCACTGGATAAAAACAGTAGGTATGTTTCGTTGTTCATCGGACCGCCTGGTGTCAAGTTCTAGTGGCTGTATTTGCACTGAACTCTGATAAGTTTATTGTATTTGTTATGTATCTCGACCACTGGATAAAAACACTAGGTATGTTTCGTTGTTTGTCGGACCGCCCATTGTCAAGTTCTAGTGGCTGTATTTGCACTGAACTCTGATAGTTGACCTTGTTGAAGAAAATTTTTCTTCATCATACAACGGCTTGGGTACAGCTTTGCCCACCACATGTATTAACATGAGTAATTTTATATAATATAGTTTATTGGCAAAAGCATGGATGTACTGATCCTTTGTCAGCGTAGTTATGTAGGAGTACTGAAGGCAAGAAAAACGCGAATAAATCCCAGTAAAATGTTGCCTTCTGCGGATTGTGATACGTACAGGAAGTGGGAGATAGTTTGTGAATGGAGTTGAGCTGAGTGAGAGCGGGCTGGTAAGAGAGAAGGTGGGGTGAGAATGGGTGACGAGTGAAAAGTTGGGTGAGTTAGAATGTGTTGGAGAGAGAGAGAGAGAGAGAGTGTCAGTCAGGGTATACAATACATCCAAGTGTCCTCACAGCAGTGGAAACGATAAATCATATTGTTCTAATAAACAATAAACATCTCCCCTCCCCGCCCCAGCGACACGTTATATCAGTACTTTTGTCTTCGTGTGTCATTTTGTGTTCGTGCTTACCGATATAATCCTGAGTGGTGACGAGTACAAGAATGCTACTGCTATGTGAACGAAATAGATAAAAAAAAAAAGGGGGGGGGGAGGTACTTGTAATGCCTGAGCAATGTTGCATATTTAAAACGTATCTTTCATGTACCGTATTGAATAGTAATAAAAAAAAAAAAAAACAGTGAAAAGAGGGAGGGAGGGAGGTTTTCAGTATGGTACAATCCGAGGGAAAAAATGAGAAATACGTCATAGATGAAAAGTGCTAATCACCATTCACTTTACCACATGTCTCCAGGTATTTAACAGACTAAATAACTTTTTCAACAAAATATGTACGCAAGTTACCTATGTTTTCTATGAAGACAAGCCCCCCCTCCCCTCTCTCTCTCTCTCTCTCTCTCACACACACACACACACACACACACACACACACACACACACACACACGCACACGCACGCACGCACGCACGCACGCACGCACGCACGCACACACACACACACACACACACACACACACACACACACACACACACACACACACACACACACACACACACACACACACACACACTTCTCTGTTACAGTGGTTTGTTACGGTAAGTTGTCCATAACAAACAACATCCACAGCATATGCCGATGCTACTCCACTGAACACTTTCAGTACATGATGGCCATTATATCTGAAAATATTCTTCTGACTAAATAATAAGTAGGGTTCGTGGATAAGCGTCCTATTTCCTTCACAAACATGTCTTTAATAACGAAAATCAGTTGGCTGTGGCCAGAATAAATAATAAATAAGACGTCATGGTATTGATGGGACTAATGGACATCATACGAAAAGCATTTCCTGAGATGAGTAAATTATTCTGGTGGTAACATGACGTCATCACACTGAAGAGGTGAAGAAAATGTGTGAATAAACAGTGAAAAACAACATGATAATGTAAAGGCTCCCAACTTGTGGATAATCTCACAAGGCAGTCGGAGGAGTACGTGGGGGGCGAAGGGAGTGTGTGATCAGTGTTGCGTGCACGTCTCCTAACTTATTTTACGATAAGAAAACAGATGCAGTACCATTGCTTTGTTTTATATTTTTATGAGAAAAGATGATGACAACGATGACGACGACGACGATGATGATGACAGTGATGATTATCTGACATTGTTCTCAGCGCAGGAGTTAATACTTAATGGTGAATATAATTTTACTGTTTTTCGGGGGGAAAATGATTATTTATAAGAAGATTAACGACTAATGGCTTTCCGCCCACTAATTTACTGTGTAGTTAAGTAAAATGTTAATCACGGCTTTAAAGATGAGATACGAGAAGAAAGGTTGGTTAAAGAGAGAGAAAATATTGTTTTGACCCTTTCTGCACGTTGGCGTCTCTTCTGCTTTATACGTTCTACTACTGGACACTTTTGTTAATATTTTGAAGGACCTCTCTCACCAGCAGTATATTAACCACACAACCATCAAAAAGTTTAAGAAGAAGTACAAGTAAAGCATATTTGGCAAGAATTTATTTTGCCCTCTATCAGAATGATAATTTTCCTCTTGACGCCTGAAAGGCGTCTGTAAAATGACTGAAGTTGACATGGCTTTCATTGCACACAGTTTATTTTATCTGCCTTTGACCCAGAATATGAATTCCGATGACGTAGTCCTTTCTAGTGCTGACAGAGCAGCTGATTTATGGTTAATTGTTACATCTTTTATAACTTCCATTATGTATTGAGAGGGAGTACTAGAGAAACAGAAGAAATGAGATCTAACAGAGAAAACAAATGGACTTTGACCTTAGCTAGGGTTTGCAAAGCATGGGGAAATGTCAGAATAGATGTAATGAACAGTACATTGAATAAATGCATCAATATCTTTTTCAGGTTAGAAAAAGAATCAGCAGAGAATGTGACAATGAGCTAAACATAGATCATTCCCCGGCTGTCGAATATCAGTATTTCCCAGGTCATTTTACTCTACAGCGCACCATATTGACCCTTCAAAATCAATGGGACTGACGTTGATCATATGCGTATTGTGACTGTAAAGTTGCACAAACTATAATGCACTAAAGGAATGCTGGGAGAAAGGGGGCCTGGTGCCTTTATAATCAGCAGGTTGGGCAATAGGGCCTGTTTTGTGTGTAAAATGGTGCAAGGAAAGGCGATTAGATAACTGGTATATGACGTCCAGAAGCTGTGGTATGCGACGGTGGAGTCAGTGGCAGTGGCGCCGTAACGCTTCCAAAACCATTGCATTCCTTCCATTCTACATGGCCTTGCTAAGGGTTTGGATGCACAGACAAGGAAAAAGGCAATGTATAATGAAAACTGTAGAGAATTTATACATTATTTTCCTCTGCAGCGAGAACGTTAGGGAAAAAGATAGGAGGCAACGAGAGAAACAAAGCTGATAATGGATGTGATTGCAGCGAGGCGAAAATCATCATAAAAGTGTGAGTGTGTTGAGTCGGAGAATTGGACGAGGAGACGCTAAGATCCAGGTCCTTCTGAAAGTGAAGGGTCATAAACTTGGTCCTGAGCCGCCCTGACTGACATGCAGACAGGGACGCATTGAGAGGGAGTGAGTTTGAGTGGAGGAAAGGACGGAAGGAAAGAATTAAAGAAGAAATCATGGAGAAAAAAAGTAAGAGACGAATTAGAATGAAATAACTTCTGGAATAATTGAGAGAGAGAGAGAGAGAGATAGATAGATAGATAGATAAATAGATAGAGAGAGAGAGAGAGAGAGAGAGGGAGAGCATGTAAAAGGTTCCTGGAAGAAGGTTGGAAGTAAGCACTTGGAGATAAATAAGAGAAAGTGGGCACGTGAGAAGCTGAGCCAGACAGTGAGTTAATGAGAGTGAATGAAGAAGAGAAGGAGGTGGTTAATGAGCCAGAGTAAGCGTGCACTGGAAGATGAATCAGAGAAAGTAAGAAGGTGAGGAATTTAGCCAGGAAGTGGGTTAATAAATGTGTGATGAGTTGATTAATGAATAAAATGAGCCACGGACATGTAATGAATGAGAAACTAAGCGAAGGAATAGGGTAATGAAAGAGTGAGAAGCTGAGGGAGGGTGTTGGTTAATGGGTGAATGAGTGAGAAAGTAATTGAGGGAGTTGAGTAATGAGCGACTGAGTGAATGAGTGAGTGACGGAGTTCGTTAGCGACTGTGAATATAAGGAAGGATATAGTAACACACGTGAGTGAATGATATATGGAGGAGTTTGGCAAAGTACTGAATGAAAATTGACTTAGTAGGGGGGTGAAAATCTGATGAGAAATAGAATACATTAATGAATTACTTCAAAATTTAGTAAATGAGACATAGAGTTGTGGGATGGGAGAGTGAGAAGAAATATGTGTATGTGAATGAGTGGGTGAAATATGAGTAGCCTATAAGAGTACCTGTAAAAGTGAGGAACGAGTGTGGAAATGGGTTTGTGAGAGAGAGAGAGAGAGAGAGAGAGAGAGTGAGTGTGTGTGTGTGTGTGTGTGTGTGTGTGTGTGATGTGATGTGTGTGTGTGTGTGTGTGTGTGTGAGAGGGAAATGGAAGTGAGTGAGTGCTTGAGCGAATAAAAGCACGTGAGACAAAGCGTGTTTATATGAGTGAGTAAGTGAACATGTATGTGAGAGTGAGAGCTGAACGAATGCAACTGAAGAATTTGGAGTGAGCTAATTAAAGCAAATGAGAATGTTTGCATATATGGAACACACACACACACCCACACATACACACACACACACACACACACACACACACACACACACACACACACACACACACACACACACACATTCACATTCTTTGCTCTTCGGGTTTCTTCTCTCGTTGTCAACTGATGATTTTAAACTCCCTCCCCTCCCTCCTCTTCCCTCTTCTCCTCCTCCTCCTCTTTTCTCCTCCTCCTCCCTTCCTCCTCCTAATCTTTATCCTAATCCTAATCCCTCCATCTGGACAGTAATCACAACCGCTCTGTTATCTGCATAACACTGCCAAATATACCTGCTGCATTAATAACACACTCAAGCCACCTTTGGTGCCGCTGTAGTTAGTCGTCTCAGAGCCCAAGTTACGTCCAACTCATGATGAAATAAAAGAAAAGCATTCCTGGAGCCGGATGCTATGATAGCCCGGCAGAATATGCTGTTGGCCACGTTACATGCTACCTACAGTACAAACCAAATGTGAAGCGAAATTCGAAAAACTCTACGGGAATTCAGCGTTACACGCTGTTCACAAAAAGCCAATCCATGTTAAAACTAGTTGGACCTTTGGCTGCCATTTTGGTGACCTTGATCCCAAGTGCCGATTTTCGAGCTTCTGTCCAAGATTATGGGCCGTATGATACCCTGAAAGGTTACACTTTGATAGCTCAAGCTGTTCATGAGATATAATGATGCTAAAATCATGAGCGACAAAGGAACTGGTTAACCTTTTTTCAGCTATGTTGGTGCCCTTGACCTGAACCACGAGTGCCCATTTTCAAACTCGTCCAAGATTTTGGACCATATCTTGATGACCCTGAAGGTTTCATGTTATGATAGCTCCTAAGCCGTTCATGAGATATAATTGGAACAGACAGACAGACAGACAGACATGACAGACAGACACACACACACACACACACACACACACACACACACACACACACACACACACACACACACACACACACACACACAAAGAATGAGAGAGACGTGGGGCAAAAATATTATCGCTCCGCTTTGATAAAGACGGGCGATAAAAATGTAAGCAAAAGAAAAGAAAAGGGAGTGTACATCATGATTAAAGACGATTTATCGGAAAGAAAAACGCTAGGCAAAAGTGCAGCTTTTAGTGACATCAACAAAAGAGAAGGATCGTCAAAACTAAAGGTAAGTCATAATGGTGAAGATAATGATGATGATGGGGATGATGATAAGAGAGATGTAAGAGACCAGTTAAGAGATTGACTAGGATAGTGTGTATTTACTGTAAAAGGTGAAAGAGGGCATGCGGCAGAAGGAGTGTATCCGAGAATGAGGTGGAAGGGGTTGAGGTAGAGAAGTGTATGAAAAATAGGAGACGTGGAGTTGGAAGTTAGGGCCGTCCTTCTCATCCCTATCTTCCTCCTTTTCCCTTCCTATCATTCCCTGATATCATTATCCTCCTACCTCCTCTTGCTTTACATTCCTTTTTCTCTCCTCCCTTCCCAGCCTCCTCTTCCTTCCCTAACCCTCCCCTCTTTCCATTCCCATGCCTCCCTCTCCTATTTACAGTACTCCCTTCCCTTTCCTCCCTCCCTCCTCCATCTTCCCGCCTCTCTCTCCTCATTTATCCTGCACCCTTTCTTCCTTCCTTGTTCACTCCCTCCCCCCACTCCTTTTTTTCCAATCTCTCCTCTCTCCTTCTTCCCTGCCTCTCAATCACCTTGTCCCTCCCCATGTCCATTCCTCCCATCCGATACCCGGTTGTCCACTAAAATGTGTGGCTGCAAGTTGGAAATTGAAATGAAGTGTGGGAAGCGAGAGCAGTTATCACCTTGTAAATCGAGTACGGAAGGGGAAAAGAATAATAAGTACATCACTGTGAAAAGGAATGTGTTCTTTGAAATGTAGTCAGTGAAAATTTGGTGCGTGTTAATTACTTTGGCATTAATCGTACCTACTAGAAGTTACAGTTACATGCCCATAGATTAGAAGTTGACGAAGACAATATTTTTTTCGTAGACCTGACGATGGAAATTAATTTGACGGCAATGAGGATGGTGTTGTTGATGTATTGTTGGCATGTTTTGAGTCGGGATGGTATCTGGTGTTATACACTCGGCGCTCAGGAAGCTAAGAAACGCGAGAGCTGGTGTTATGTTTTTCTTGGTGTGTGTGTGTGTGTGTGTGTGTGTGTGTGTGTGTGTGTGTGTGTGTGTGTGAGAACGTGAGCGCTCAAAAGTAAATTGTGACAGGAAAGTGAGTAAAAGCAAGTAGTAGATGATAGCAATAATAATTTCCAAGAGTGAGTAAAGGTTAAGATGAAGAGTACAACAGAACGGCAGATTGTTAAAGAAACTGTTCTTGGCTTACGATTGAATACATGTGAATGGGAGGAACATAGCACATTATGTTCGTTATTTTGATCAGTTAAGTGCATCAGCATTCTGCGGTATTGCATAAATTTTAATTCCTCATTACAAAAGATAAATTCATTAACAGTTCATGTGGCCTTGTTATTCACAAAGATCTGCCAATTAACGTAACGGAGTGAAATATCTTTCAGTAATGTCAATAATGAAATGAAATGATCCCTAATGCACATCCAAATGAAATTCCATTCGACGGCGGGAGTCTAAAATGACACGTTACTGGAAACTCACAGAGCCGGGGCAATAAATCTCTTTGAGGTCCTCGTCTGCCAAGTTGCCGTTTCTCTCTTTTTAAGGTGGATTGAAGAAACATAATTTCATCATACTGAAGAAAAATGATAAGCGATCGATAAGTAGATATATAAGGCAGTTATATGGTAGATGAGGATGTCTGGCTGTGTATTCTAGAACATGAGAAAAATTGCAGAGAGAACACTGGTAGAAAAATAGGCATTGTCACACGATACTGAAAAAAAAATCCTTGATAAACTGCAAAATATGATTACGACAGAGAGAAACTATGGAAAGAAAGAACTGGGCTACAATGTATAACTGAGATAGGCTGGAGAGAGAGAGAGAGAGCGAGAGAGAGAGTGAGAGCGAGAGAGAGAGAGAGAGAGAGAGAGAGAGAGAGAGAGAGAGAGAGAGAGAGAAACTCCCCTTTAAGAAAGAGCATGGCAGGTGACAGGAACACCCTGAGTAAGGAAATTCCCACAGGGGTAGTGCACGACCGATACGGCTTTACTCACTTAAACCTGGATGCAACCTTACTCGCCGAACCCAATTCATCACCATTGGTAATCACATCACTCAAGTAACTGCCAACACGATGGGGGAAAGTAAGAGAGAGAGAAAAAAAAGAGACTCAGAGAACAGGGCAAAGAAAAATATCCAGACCTTCTTCGCAGCCTATATGAATAACTCGTGCAGGGAAGCATGGTAGATGTTTACACACAAACTTTTGACCTTACTCCTGTGACCCAAAACTCGAGTGTTGAGTCTTAAATTTTTTTTTTTTTTTTTTTTTTTTTTAATCCTTGGCATTCCCGAACCTTTTCAGTTCGTGTGCGCATGGTCTGGTCTAAATCAGGATAAAATCTTTCCTAAGTTGACCTTTCCCTGTGATCTTGACCTTTGGCCGATCGTTCTCGAAAACAGTGGGTCAAACTATTGGCCTGATCTTCTTCAGCTGTTGTACTAAGTTTGGTCCGGAGTAAATGAAAACTGATTTATTTTGTTCACATACATAGACACATCGATCGAATTTTTACGCGTCATCGTGACATAAATCTTTTGTCGGGATCATAACACTGAGTTGATTGACCTTATCATATGACCATGGATTCTTGGACCATTTGTTCTAAAAAGAACAATAGTTAACCCTTTAGGGTTACTCCTCAACTTCTTTGCAGAAAGTTTGGTTAAAACCGGAACAGAACTGTTTGAGGATATTAGTAAACTACAGCTCTGCCTTGACTGCTTCCTCGGCCACTTACCTACAACCCTGCACACCTGACATAATCAGGGCAGCGACTACCTGATATATTGAAATGCTTGTCAGCACCCTAAAAATTGTAATGTAAGATTTAAAGTAGTGCAAGAAACATAAGTGCAGAAAGAAGACGAAGAAAAATAATAAAATGGAAGACCCCACACATGTAAGATTTCTGTGGCAGAAAAATTAAGGTATGTCGGGGAGAGATTGCTGCAATGAACTGTGAACTGTTTATGGAAGTTTATTGAAATGTTGATGGGGTTAATGAGAGTCAGAAAGGAGACTCATGCCAACAGGATTGGGGCTGGTGATGCCAATATTGAGGGGTGGAATATTTCATGTCCTGATGTTTGCGGGTGATCCTGTGTAGACTATTTCAAGAATTCTTGTGAATGTCATGCGAATATGGGCTGAACAGCGCGAGTAAAAGAGGAGCCATCCAGGTGAATACATGCTTCCAGTAGTCACTTATCACAGGCTCCTTTCTGATCTCAGTTAGATCCCAGTCAGTTTTCAGTCCAATCTTAGTGTTGAACGTCAGGTTTAGTTCACAGTCACGATTCAGTCAGATTCCAATTAGTTCCCTAGTCACGATCCAGTCAGATTATAGTTAGTTCCCAATCGGGGATAGTTCCCAGTTCGGTCTGTTTTTCTTCTGGCCAGGTCCCATCCATACTTCCAGTGCTGCGGCAGTTACTGCATGCCGTGGTGGCAGAATGTCCAGAGTGGAGCCTGAGAAATATGTGTTTGGCCGCCTGCCTTGCGCACCAGTTGTTACTGATACTGGGGCAGGGGCCTCCACCACCACCTCCCTCACTCCTTACCCTCAACTTACAACCTTTTCCTCTCTCGCCCTCTTCTGCTTCCTTCTTCTGTTATGTCGAAAGAAGTTTTACATTCTTTTCCTATCACTCATACTTACATTGCCTTTTGCACTCATGCTCGCCAGTTATTTTTTTCTAAATAACTGCTTTATTCTCTTCTCCCACCTGCATTTCTTTTTATTGTGTTGTATTTTTTCCTCTTCCTTTTCTCCCCTCACCCTTTTTATTAATTGAATTTCCCCCATCATCCTTTTTATTTTCCTTTCCCATATGCGTATTCTCTCTGCCTTTGTTCTCCCTACTCATAGAGGTCTATCTTTTTTTCGTATTACTCTGTTTTTACTCATCCTTTCTTTTTCACACCAATAACTGGCTGGCTCTCTTGTCCTCTTTTCTAGTTCAAACTATCCTACGTTACATCTTTTATCATTGATTTTCTCATTCCCGCCCCTACGTGACTCCTTCTTCTCTGCCCCTTTTGTTTCTGCTTTGTCTCATATCTTCCTTTTCATTCTCTATTGTATATGTCTGCTCTCCACCGTTACTTCTTCATGTGTTCTCTTTTATACCGTCTTTCCATTTTCATTGTTTCATTTTTCCTCTGTTGTGGCTTTCTCTAACTTCTCAGTTATATCTTCTCCTTCTTCCTCTCTCTAGATCTTTTTCAGCTTTCCTCTGTTTTTCTCTTATTCTTACTTCCTCATTTTATTTTCCTTCTATTCTATCTGACCTCCTTTTCTTCTTTTATATTAGCCCCCTTCTCTCTTATTCCAGCTTCCTTCTTCCCCTGTTATTTATTGTTATATCTCCCAAAGTGCTCTCCTCCTCTCACTCACTTCCTCGTAAGTTTCCTCTTTCCTCCTCCCTTTCTTTTTTCCAATTTTTCTAATTTACCTGTCTGCCAAAAAGCTTCCAACAGGAAGTAGTGTGTTCTCCGGAATGAGTCTTAGCATAAACATGGGACTAGGGGCACGCTGTGGCGGAGGGAGACACGAGAGGAGAGAAATCTATAAACGAGAGCAGTAATGGGTGGAGAAAGAGAGGCGATAGAACGAGAGAAGACAGAAGAGAAGGAAAGGATAGGTACAGAAGATAGAGAAGAGGGTGGTGGGGGAAGAGAAAAGAAAGAAACAAGAGGTGAAAGGACACAACGAGAAAAGAAATGCAAAGTAGAAGAGTGAGAGGGCATGGGAAGGGAAGGGAAGTAGAAGGAGTGGACTGGAGGGGAGTTGGAAGAGGAGGAGAGGAAGATGAATGGAGAAAGGGGAGGGGATGGATGGAGGGAAGGAGAGGAAATGAGTGCATATTATATTTTCCCTCGAACACTCATTAAAACGCAGTTTATATGATCATTATTTTCAGCTTCTTTTATAATTTTTACAAATCCTTCAGTGGTCGAGAGAGAGCTGGAGTAGAGAGAGGCATAGATGCCAGGAAGTGTTATCATTCTGGTGGTGACATAACTTCTTGTTAGGCAGGCACTGGCACACTGACGGGATGAGGGACATTGTTATAGGGGCGGCTGGACGCTCTCTAAGTGTGGCTCAAACAGGTCTCACTCCCTGTATAACAAGGTAACTCACTGTTTTACTTCAGATTATGATGAGTTTTACTGGCCATTTGTGAGGTGACAGGTATGGAGAGAGTGGCAGGTGTTTAGTTTCTTGTTTTTTCTTATTTTTGTAGAGAGGTTTTTAAACTAAATGAACCATGACCATACTAGGAAAAACATACAGTGGTCATTATCATAGGGGTGTATTACTTCTTACTCCAGCCCCTCCAGTCCACAGCTGCCCCAGTTCCAACACTACCCATTTCTTCCTACTCTAAGTTACCCCTTCTTTCTACACTTTGACAACGAGCTTTCTAGAGAAAAATCTATGACTTCCAACGTTTCCCCCACTGCAACAACCACTCTAATACAACACTAATCGTCACAGGGTGTACTCATCCTGCCCGGCTCCCACCATTTCCACCACCATCTGAACTCCATCCTACTCATATCCCCACCCATTTTTACCTGTGGCGATAACCAGCAGAGTCAATGAGTGGCCAGAGTGCTTCTTTTGCTTCTGGCGGATTTGTTGAAAAGAGGCCTTTGGAAACATACAAGTGGTACCATATAAGTTAATCTGACATGGAGACCAAATCTGGCTATCAATCTGCACACCTGAGGTGGCGCCATCTAGCGACATTTCTTTTAGTAAAAATCTGATTGATTTAAGCCTCTTTGAGACATAAAAGTGATCCCAAATCAGGTTAATTGACCTGGAGATTCAAAATTTACTGTCACTTCTGACACCTGGTGGTGGCGCAGTATAGCAGCAACTTTAGTAAAAGTTCTTAATTTTTATCCCATTGAGACATAGGAAGTGGTCCTTACATGTTCAGTAAACTGTTTGAAACAAGAGCTTAGCCGCAGGTCACAGAGTAATTCTACTCTTGTTACTTCTGCACCTTTAGACTCTGCATCTTACTGGCCTACCTACAAAACATGCCTTCAAAAGTGTACGAGCATGTTACATTTTCCAAAGCACACTCCACCAACGTCCACTCATTCCACCCACTGTGTCCACCTCCCGCACCCATTTATGGTTTGGTATTGTACAATAAATGTTACTAACTTAATACTGCGAGCCATCTTAAAACACCTACATTATTATGTTCACGTACATCTACCTTATTGTGGCTCATCACTTACTACCATCCTAGCTCCATTTTGGCCCACTCAGATCTGCCCACCCACCCAGTCTTTAAAGTCTGATGTTATTCGTTATTTTGGTCATCCACATACCTCTATGTGAGACCCGTTGTATTCCATGTTTATATCTTTTTTCTCCTCTCTGAGAGTTTTTCATTTTGATTCCATTTGTTTGTTTCCTTCACCAGTTCTCTTCAGTTTTGGCAGTTTTATTTGACAATAATATCGCTTAACAAAAACACTCTTAAACAAATAACGTTCCTCAAGAAAAATCCACTGATAAAAGCTGGAAACAATGAAGGCAACATCCACTGATAAAAGCAGGAGCAATGAAAAACCTTTGTCACAACACTACTTCACAAAAACTTTCATTAAGAAAACTTCCTTAACAAAACATGCCTTAATCCCTTTACTGTGTGACGCAAGAGGTAATCTTGTCCTTGTTGGCTGCAGATGATTTTATTCAGCACAGGAAAGACCTCCCTTACTACGAGTAAATGGGTTAGTAAAGACCGTATCAAAGGCCTTTGTCAAAAAATGGATACTCAGATATCTGGGATCCTAAAAATAGCTGCTTCCCCCTTCCCCAAGCTAGCAGGCTCCGCACCACGACTTTAGCACTGCTTGACACCGAGACCGTGAGGTCCTGACTGCCTCCGCCCCTCCTCTCCCACCTCTCTCTCTCTCTCTCTCTCTCTCTCTCCCCCTCTCTCTCCATAATACATCCCTCCTTCTCCATCTCTCTCCAGCACGATACCACCCTCCCTCCCTGTTTCCAATTGCAACATTTCATTCTTCCCTCTCCCTCTCTCCAGCATAACACTTCTCGCCCCTTCCTCTTCAGCATAACACTTCTCACCCTCTGTTTCCAGCATAATATCTCCAATTGGGCTCCTTTTCCTCTCTGCAGCTGGTTCCCGTCACTGTCCCTGATCGCTCTCTCAAAATTTCATAACGTTTCCACCCATATCCCCCCTCCTTTCTCAGCGACATAACACATCCTCCCCCTCCCTTTCTCCAGCATAACATTCTTTCCCTCTCCCATTCTCCAGCATAACATTCCTACCCCTCCTGGTCTCCAGTTAGTTAATATCTCCTACTTCTTCCCTTTCTCCAACATAACATTCCTACCTCTCTCCCTTTCTCCAACATAACATTCCTACCCCCCTCCTTTCTCCAACACAACATTCCTACCCCCTCCCTTTCTCCGACGTAACATTCCTACTCCCCTCCTTTTTCTTCCAGTACAACATAGTCCTGTCCTGCTTCCATTCCTATCTCCAGTATAACGTATTTACCCTCTTCTTCTCCATTATCACACATCCTCCCTCTCCTCTCCCTCTCTCCATCTCGACACATTCCCTTCTCTACACTCCTGTCTCCTTTACAATAACATTTTCACCCTCTCCCATCACAAATAATCTCCTCCTGTCTCACAAACACCTCTTCTAATACTAGTTACACTCCCTCCACCTTTCCATCATTAACACATCTCCCCCTTTTCACTTTTTTCACTTCCTCTCTCCAACATAGCGTTCTCCCTCCCCTTTCACTTCTCTCTATCAGTCACTCTCCTTCATAAATCTTCTGACAGTTTCATGATATACGCTTCAAAAACTTAACTTGAACTTTGAAGCACACAAAGATCTTTAGTGATGAGATAAAGGCATGGTAATCATCATCACCACGATCACCACTATCTAAATAATGATAATGATAATAATAATAATAATAATAATAATAATGACAATAATAATAATAATAGTAATAATAATAATAAATAATAATAATTATAATGATAATAATAATTATAATAATAATAATAATGCTATCCTTATATTTACACAGTTTTCCATTGTTTCATAAGGATGGATTAGATCCAGAAACAGGAGAAAGCTGTACAAAAACGTAAAACTACTATTAGTCTACCCTGTGGGAATGGGCCAGATACATGTATTCATTACTTTGTTTACTGAATGGGGAAGGTAAACGGAAGACTTTGTGTGTGTGTGTGTGTGTGTGTGTGTGTGTGTGTGTGTGTGTGTGTTTTAGAGAGAGAGAGAGAGAGAGAGAGAGAGAGAGAGAGAGGAGGCGGGAGGAGGGGATGAAGAAAAGTAAGCTTAGATTTAGAAAGTGGAGGGAGAAGAGATAGGGAGGTAGAGTGCAGGACAAAAACCAGCCAGCTTTTTGATACAGAGTACCCGGTAAGTCAAAGAGGCAGGCAGTCAGGAAGGCAAGGGAGGGATGAGTAGAGAGTAGTAAGCTGGGATTTGGGCTAAGTTTAACATCATCCACTACACAAAACCACAACCACATTACCTGAAAAAACGGGACAGCTGGCAACCATAAGCAGGGTAATACGAGCCACCATAATGACGTTAGCATCCACCCCAAAGGCCTTTTTGCCCACCGTAGTTCATATGCGAGTAGGATGGCGGCAGTTTCATGCAGAAGGAGGGACTGTTGCCGGCTGCGCGGGGGATTGGAGGGTGTGAGGGCCTGTGGGCGGGCGTGTGGGTTGGAGAGGAAACAGTGATGAGGGATAGAATGGTGGGGAGGGGTGGAGTGGGGAAAGAGTCTGGGGGATGGAGCTAATAGACTGAAGGGGAGGAGTGACCTCAAGTATTTGAAGAGGGTGAGAGGCGCCAATAACTGGTGACAGAGTGGAGTCGGAGAAATGTAGCGGTAGTGGAAGGAGATGTGGGAGTGCAGAGAGGAGAGGTGGGGGTGGAAGCAGGGGTTGTGGTTAGCAGGAGGAGTGTAGAGAAAGGGTGGAGAGGTGACGGGGTGTAATGGGAAGTGGCATTAACAGACTGATGGGAGAGGGGGATGGAGTAGACTCAAGGGGGGACTAATGATGGGATGCGGAGTGGAGGAAGAGCAGACTTAGTTGTGGGCTATGGGGGGACGGGGCGGTGATGAGGGCTGAGAGGGTGGAGGTGACGCTGCTGGAGCCTGAGGGAGATTGGTGGAGAAGGGTCAAGTGGTGTGGAGGAGGCCT
>NC_137024.1:13954321-14147693 GCF_032717465.1 Coenobita brevimanus | reverse complement strand
ATTGTAAAGCTCAGCAAAATATTCATGAATTATCATCATCCTCCGTAGTGCCTTGGAACGTATAGGGAGTTGTGGATAATTGTTGTGGATAATTCTTAACCTCTTCAGCACAATGACGTGTCTTGCATGTAATATTTCAATCTTCAGACGGTTTTATTCAGCTTAAGGGAGACTTTCCGAACGAGGGAAATTGGATATGTTTCATCTTTAACCCTCTCGGTACTAAGCGTTCTTTCAAGTAAATTATAATTGTATGGCAACAGCAAAAATAAAACAAAAATGACGTCCTCAGACTGAAGAAGATGACTCGGTGCGGAGTGTGGGTGTATCATGGGCTTGCACAGTGTTGGCTTAGGATGATTTTGTTGTTAGAGTGTGTTAGCGTGTTGGCATAGTAGTGAGGCACCGATGCCATACTGATCACATAAATACCACTCGTATCAGAACACCATCTTCCTATTATCGACAATTTTTATTTCATAATCTCTCTGTATCTTGTTTATCTGCACTATATATTTCTATCAACCACTTTGCTAGCTTTCTATAGGCAGTGAATTATGTTTGGGTATTTTTCTTGTCTCTGTATGTACCACTTACATTGCCACACCTGTCCTCCTCCCCCTCCTCCTCCTCCTCCTCCTCCTCCTCATTGCCATATCTGTCTTCCTTCTCTTCCTCCTACCCATAATTACCACACCTGTCTTCTGTCTATGCTTCACTGCTCTTTCTTTTCTATGCTTCACTGATTGTCCATGCTTCCCTCACCCCTCTGTTCATGCCTTTCAACTGTCTCCTGTTTATGCATGCACTCACTGCCTATGATCCATTCCTCATCTGTCCATGCTCCAGTTTCAATGTCCGTTGCTTCACTAGCCTCTCTGTCCATGCTCCACGATCTCTGTTAATGTTTCACAGTCTCATTTCCATGCCCCATTGTCCGTGTTATCGCTCCTGCACAATCTCTAATCATACTCTACTGTCTTTGTCCATGTTTCCCTCACTGTGGATTATAAATGCTCCAGGTATCTTTATCAATGTTGCAACCGTATGTCTGTACCCTACAGTCTCTATCCATGCCTCACTATCTCTGTCTTTACTCTGGTTATCTCCATCCATGCTCCACTGTCTCTGTCTATACTCTGCTGTCTCTCCACTCTGGTTTGTCTGTACTCTACAGCTCTATCGACGTTCCGCTGTCTCTGTCTATACTCTAGTGTCTCTTATCCACGCTCCACTTCATTTCCCAAGTGGCATGTTTTATTTTCTAAATAGGAAGTGTCCAGCGAACACTGTGATGTTCCGTGATTTGGCCAGAAGCAGCATCGGAGTCTGTGGATGCTGGATGCTGGAGGTATTGCTGGTGTGGTGGGGTTAGAGTGGCATACACGGAGGGTTAGGGGTGAAGATGAGATGGCGAGGAGGGAAGGAAAGGGAAACGGAAGAGGGAAACTACGTATAGAAGAAAGAAAGGGAAGAGGGAGAGGGGGGACTATGGAGTAAAAAAATAGAAGGAGGCGGGAGCTGAAGGAAGGCAGGAGGAAAGACAGGATTTGGAGGAACAAGGGGTGGAGAAAATGGCTTGCTGATTTTTTTTTTTTTTTTTGTAATGGGAGCCGAGAGAGGATTTTTTTTTTTATCGGGGAGACGTGGAGGGTTGAGAAACAGGTTATTAAAGCTTTGGAGAAATAATCGTAGCAGAAAGGGGAGAGGGAGGCCGGAAGCACCTGGATACGTTAGTTAAGCATGTTCCTTAAGAAGCAGTGTGTGGTTTGCGGATAGAAGGGTGCTGATGTTATTGTTGGGGGTGTTTGGGTGGATTTTTTTTTTTTTTTATGCGAGGAAGAAGGGAACCAAAGGCCATGAGCCCGCAGTAACAGATTCTCTCCAAGAGAAAAACAAAATACAATATATAGAGCCAAATTCAAGAATCCAATCATTTTGAGATGCCTGGACACACTGCGTTTGAAAGACTGGAGATCATAGGCAGCAGGAAATACAGACAGAGGGAGACGGTTCCAGAGAGCTGACCTGTTGCATAAAATGAAAGACTGGGAGTAACGGTTAACTCTTGCATTAGAGAGTTGGACAGAAAAAGGATGAGAGTTTGCTGCCAGACGGGTGCTACGCGCCCGTCGTAGAGGTGGAGGAATGCAAGCAGACAGTTCAGAGGAGCAGTGATCATTAAAGTAACGATAGAAAAGAGATAAAGATGCAACAGTGCGGCGAAGAGACAGAGGTTGAAGGGAGTCAGTAAGAGGAGGAGAGTTAATGAGACGAAAAGCCTTTGACTCCACCCTATTGAGAAGAGCTGCATGTGGGGAGCCTCCCCACACATGAGAGTTGTACTCCACACAGGGGCGGATAAAACCCCTGTATAGAGTCAACAATTGTGCAGGGGTAAAGAAAGAGCGGAGTCGGCTTAGCACACCCAATCTCTTGGAAGCAGATTTTACAAGAGATGTAATATGATCTTTCCAAGATAAGTCCCGAGTAAATGAAACCCCAAGCATGTTCAAGGATGATGCAGGATTAAGCTGAATATTATTAAACATTAGTGGGTATACCTGTGGAAGATTTTGTCGGGTTGATAGGTGTAAGAACTGAGTCTTAGATGCATTAAAGACAACCATATTATTTTTACCCCAGTCAGAGATACGAGCCAAATCAGACATTAGGTGTGCCATAGCCTCATCCCTTGCTTGTTGAAGTAACTGTTGAGATGGGCGTTGCGGGAACCGAATGGAAAGGTGAAGGGTGGAGTCGTCAGCGTATGAGTGGATAGGATTGTTAGGTTAGGCATGGTAAGGTAGGTTAGGTATGTTAGGTTAGGTTAGATTTCCGGGTACACAGGTGCCAGTGTTTCTGCGAGTGTTTGCAAAGATGTTTCGGGTACCCGATGCGGTGGTTTTAGTGTGATGCAGGTGAGGCTTGGATAAAGGGAGAGTAATCATGAATAAAGGAAGAAATAGACGCATGTAATAAAGGGAAGGATAACTGTTGATCATCAGTACCACGACTACCGTCGTCGTCATCGACTTCAATTTTTCCCTACCATGAAACTCATAACAATTAGCACCAGTTAATTGGAGATAATTTCCATCGCTATTTCTGTCCTCGGCCATGTTTCCAGGATAAATTCCTGTTCTGGGGCGTGCCATTAATAGTTCAGCCAGCCAGCTCACCGTTTGAATATAGCCAGTCGTAAATTGGATATGATGGGTTCACCCGGCTAAACCGTCACTATATGGAGGGACGACAATAGGCTGAAGCGAATTTCACAATGTCACTTACTGATGTGTCTGGACATCTCGGAAGGAATGTGTCTTGAGTCCCTTGACTTTAATGTACTTTTATTGTTATTTTTATAATGGACAACTTTTGATTTAATTTGGTTTCATATTGTCGACAAAAAAATTTATAGCACTGTTAGAGATAAAAACGCTGCCACAGATCCTCCAGAGATAAAGCAAAAATATGAACAAAACAGAAATACCTGATCTACGATTACCACCAGAGTTGCCGAACCAGAGCCACAGTCGTCGGAAATTTCCCCTGAGAAGATATTAGGAAGTCGGGAAGCACAAAACTGTCCGTAGAAAACCAATACTGTGTGAAGTAAGCTAAAACTACTCAAAATTGGTATCGGGAAGGGGAAAAGTTTCCTCGGGGAAATACAATGGCTAATTAGAGCATTTTCATGCAACCTGAAAGGTATAATTGGGGAAACTGATAAATATGTTTTATAGATACCAATGGAACTGTAATAGACTTTAGTATTTAGTTTGGATATAAATGCAAAAAAGGACACAAATAAGGTAACATATTATAATGATGATTTGGTGTATGTATGTTTATTTCTAACCGTAAATCACTGTATTGACAATACCCAGCGTGCAGCACAATTTATCACGAATGGGCACGCAGGAATACACGATGTTTCTCATAACCTCATCAATCCCATTTTCTTTTTTTTCTTTTCTTTTACTACCTTCTGACAATTTTGTTTTTGAAGTAGAGGGATTAGATGTAGTCCCCATTAACCCCTTCTTTGAGTAAATACAGACATACCACAACAATGGATTTGTATTTATCCAATCAGCAGTTCCACGTATAACTCCTTTTGCATAACGTTATTAATATCTCTGTTACTTGCACGGTCCATCCTGTTTATTCCTGCACCTGTTCTGAGAAAAGGTCATTTTTATGATCTGTACCTCCTCCTTCTCCTCCTCCTTCTCTTTTTATCTTATGCCGCGTTTTCTTTTTCATTTTACTCACCCGTGTTTATATTCTTTTTTTCTTCGCAAGACATCTGAATTCTTTCTTCCCAAAGCACCTTCCTCTGAGGTCCACCGTTCTGTATTTGCTCTCACATCCACCTCCTCATTATCTCCTCCATTAGTAGAAGCGCCGCGCCCTCTTTAAGGTAACCCAGACAGCGATGTATGAAAGAGACCCCCGTCCCCTCACCCTTCGTTTGCCCCCCCGTACCATCACTCGAACCCGTTCCGATAATCCCACCTCTGTCCCCCTGCCCTCCCCTTCACCGTGGCCGCTGTCCCTCCTCCCCTGCTCCACCCTCCCAGGCCATCCCAGCAGATTTATCTACGTACTGTTGAGGGGGCAAACCTCAGGGTTCCTCATGTGTAAACACTGGTATACCGAGATGTGCTGACTGTCAAGATGTACGCATGTTTTAGAGTCGGGCGTTGTAAGCATGGTTACGTTGAACACCTGCACTGCGAGGACTCGTTTGTACTTCATTGGTTCTGCCTCCCGGTGATTTTGTTCAGCTTACGAGATATGTTGATAGGAACGTGGTATGCATGGAATGGTGAGACAGTTTTTCCTTGTGAGCATATGCGCACATGGGTAAGGATCGGATATTTAGTTAGCTTCTTGCATATTTACCAATAAATGTTTCTTTGATGTACCTATGATCATTTGTGAAGGAGGACCTTGGGTGGGCGTTTTACTAACGAATAAAATCATCGGGCGTAAGCCACAGAAAAAACTCTTCCTCCAAGGTTTAAAGGATAATACTTCTAAGAGTTTTGAGTAGGACGACTTAGTATTTTTCTTGGTACCTTCACTGTATATTGAGCTTAGAATAGTCTTTTTCTGAACTGAATGCGTGAGATATGGCCCTTCTAAATCCCTTCACTAGCAGCATGCTGTCCTAAGATGCAAAAATCGTCTGGCAGTTAGAAAGGCTTTGGCTTAGCGAAGGAGTTGTGGTGATTAGGAGTATGATAGTGTACAGATAATAGCTGGATGTGTTTATGGTTTGTACCATTGAAGGTGTTTATGGTTTTACAACTGGAGGCGTCTATCAACTCACAGGCTATCCAGTATTTGGTCAAAATCGGATCACAGCTAGAGGATCACATCATTGACCTTGCCACGAGACTGGTATTTGACTACTCAAAACTGAATCAATTCGTCCTTGCCTTACCCCCAACCCTTCCACTAAGTTCCATATAAGTCTGATCAGAACTGTTTAAAATGATCTTGCCATGTGACCTTGACCTTTAATATGTAATTAAAACAGTAGGGCACCCTCTTGGCTGATCCTCAACATTTCCACCAAAATAAGTTAAAATCGGAGTTAAGTCTCTCTCTCTCTATCTGTCTGTCTGTCTGTCTGTCTGTCTGTCTCTCTCTCTCTCTCTCTCTCTCTCTCTCTCTCTCTCTCTCTCTCTCTCTCTCTCTCTCTCTCTCTCTCTCTCTTCACACACACACACACACACACACACAGTGCCTTGCTACAGTGTGGTATGCTCAGGTAATGATCATGATGACGATTACATACTAGACACATTGATGGTATTCTGGGTATGTACATATATGAACATCACGCGTAATGCAGCAAAACCCAGGAAAATGTTTCAACTGTCACCATAGCAACAGATTCGTGTTTACCTGCTGGCAACAGCCGTGGATCCAGACGTTGTATTTCCGGGTCAACGTCATCCTGAGGAGTCACCGTGATCAATATATCCTGGAAACACTGTGATGTCATGAAAGTGGGCTGAGCTTTGGTGATGATGTCAGAGACAGGGATTTCATTTATGATATCATGGAAGTGGGCAGGGATTATTTTATGACGTAATGTATGTGGGTGGTACGGATTTCCTTGATGACGTCCTGGAATTGGACGAGACATTCTTTGATGTCCTGGAAATGGGTGATACTTTTCCTGATGCCGTCATGCAAGTGTGCAGGGCTTTTCCTTGACGGTGATGTGAAAATGGGCAGTGTTTTCCTCGACTTCATGGATGTGGGCAGTGCTTCCCTTGATGACGTCATATGTGGGCGGGGTTTACAAGGCTTTGATCGTAAGCTTGTTTTTGACTGAAGAACAAGGGACATAGGATGCTTCTGCACCCTCCTTTCCTTGTTTGTTTAGCAACATAAGTCTTCAGATACTACGGAGGACCATGTTTTTTCTTCTTGTAACTCAAGATATATTTTTGCAGGAAGAACAAGAGACATAAAAAGTATTCTGTACTATCTTTCTTGTCCTTCCTGCAAAACCAAATCATAGTTACGACAGGGAATTGATAGTAAATTTGCTTGTGACTCACCTCCGTGTTGTGTTAGTAAGGGCCGTGGTGAGATAAGTCGCATGATCCATTAACAAAGTAAACACACATCCCTTGACGTGCCGTGCCTGACCTTCCTCTCTGTTACCGATTCCTTCCTTGTTCTCCCCCTTCTGTCTCTTTCTGCAGTTTGTTTCTTCCTGCTGTCTGTCTCTTCCTGTTGTCTATCCCATCCTGTTGTGTATCTCATCCTGCTGTCTGTTCCTTCCTGCTGTCTGATCCATTCTTCTGTCTGTCCCGTCCTGCTGTTCGTACCTTCCTGCTGCCTGTCCCATCATGTCGCCTGTCCCATCCTGTTGTCTGTCCCCTCCTGCTCTCTGTCCTATCCTGTTCTCTGTCCCATTCTGTGGTCTGTCCCGTACTTTTGTCTGGCCCGTCCATTTCTCTGTCCCATCCTGTTGTCTGTCCCTTCCTGCTGCCTTCCTGTTCTTCTCTCAGTTCCTTGTCCTTTCCCTCCTTAGAGAGTCTCCTTCCTTTCTTGAGTCCTCGCCTTTCTTTCGTCTTTCCACTCGCGACTGTTGATATCCTGTTTAACTCTTTCCTCATTTTCCTTTCTCCTCCTCTTCCTTCTTCTCGTCTTACTTCATCTCTTCTTCACCTTTGCCTCCTCTTCCTTCATTTCATCCCAGTTTGTTATTTCTTCCTTCGTCCCATTTTTTCTTATTTTTATATTTCTCCCGCGCTTTGCATTGCTTGTCTTCCCAGTTTCTTCTCAGCTGTTTCTTTAAACCTCATTTTCTTTTTTCCATTCCACAGAGTGGTAGAGGCATGTTATCTCTTCGGGCGGATGAAGTTGAAGGACAAGGAGGAGGAGGAGATAGAGGAGTCGGTTCTAATAGAAACTGTTGCCTAGCAATTGCGAACGTCCGGAAACGTTACAGAAAAGGGTTTTAGGGCCAACTCTGATACAGTTACAGTAATCTTCTTTGGGTTTAACATGGAAACGTTTGCTGTGAGCTTCAACGTCTCCTACAGTCTCCTACTGTGGAGGAAGGCTGCACAGTGTGACTGTGCTTGTTCTCATTGCTCGTTTTTGTTTTTCTCCTTCTTATTCTCCTCATCCTTCTCATTCTTTCTTCGTTATTCTCCCTCTTTCTTCCTCATACGACTCTCACCCTTTTTACGCATTTTTCTCTTCATTCTTCTCCCCCAGTCCCTTTCCCACCACCATTCCACACTTCACACTCATTCCCCCACCACTGCCCGCCTTCACTCTTACCCAATTACAAACTTTGAGAGTTCTCACTTCACTGTCTCGTTCTCCCTCCGTTTCTTCATTCTTGTTCTTTTATTCTTTCGTCCTCCCCAGTCGCCCTAACCCATATGCTCCTGCTCTTCCTTCCTCTCTTGTTTTTTCCGTACTATTTTCCTTGTATATCCTCTTCATTCGTCTTTTCTACCTTCTTCACTATTCTTCTTTTGTTTTTAATCTTCGTTTTTCTCATTCTTTCCCAATCTCCATTCTCCTCCTTTGTTATTTCATTCCTCATTCTCTTCTTCTGCATGCCTCTCCTCCTTTTTTCATTATTCACCTCTCCCTCCTTGTCCTCCACCTTCTCCTTCTTTACTCCCATCTATATTAAACTCCCTTTCCTCCTTCCATATCTCACTCCTCCACCTTCCTCCTTTTCATCCCCTTTCCACTCACTCCACCAGCATTCTTCTGCGTCACCCACACAGTCACTAACTTTTTGGCTGTACTCACCTCATTACACCTCTCGCTTCATATTTCTCTTCTTCATTCTCATTTACCTCCACATCCTTCTCTTCCCCCATTCTCGTCCTCTTTCTCGTTGTTCCTCACTTCATTCTTCTTCTTCACCGTTATTCTCCTTTCCTCATGCAATTTTCTTTAAACCATCGTCCTCATCTTCTGCTTCCTATTTCTTCTCTTCTTGCTTTTGGCCAGCTCCATGCTGCCCTTTTTTTTAGTGTCGTTTTCTTTCTTGTATTCTCTCTTCCAGTCTTGTTTAATTGTGGTAGGCAGTTCTACCCTTCAGAATTAACCGATTCCTACCGAACTGGGACACAATGACCAGCCTATGACTTAGTTGTGTCCACAAGGTTTTGTTTGTTAGGCAACTACTGGTGCCTAACAACTGCCGAAAACACTTTTTTTTTTTCTAATTTTTCACGTTTTCAGCTGTAGAAGCATTAATACTGGGCGTAGAAAGCTCTGACTTCTTTAGGTGTAATCTTGAGGTCATTCCCTATCGGAAGCGTTCCATCCATTTTTCCCCTCTCTCCTCTTGTTATCGAGTATCAACCCTGCGAAGATTGGCCTCAGTGTCCCTAGCAACCAGTACCGGTTTCCAAAAATGACCCCCTAGTTCCCCAGTGCCTCGATGGAATTGAATGAAAGTTTGCTTGCTTAAAGACATTGAATAGTACTACAACTTTCTGATGTACACCTATGTGCTACATTGACCAGGTCAGGGGTCAAAGGTCATCAAATGCGAAAACGGCGAAAATACCCTAAAATCAAGACTATGCTCGAGCGAAATACTAAGACCCCGAAGATTATTAAGCCCGGGCCATGATTCTTGGGTAGAATGTTGCACTGGAGTACCTCCATACAGAACTTACATTTAGTGTCAAAATTCACTTCCAGTCGCTGGCAGCGCCACCTAGTAGTACCAGTACCTCGGGTGGGCCTTTCTGCTAATTTCAAGTTCCCTAGGTCCACAGTGAGTGGATGGAATAGAATTAAACTTTGCATGCTCATAGATGTTAATGAGTACTACAAGTGTACTTCGTACATGCATGACCTGTATCCGCCAGGTCAGGGGTCAAAGGTCATCAAGTGCAGAAAATATGAAAAGCTCTAAAATTACGACCTTGCTCGCGCGAAATGCTAAGGGTCCGAAGATTATTAAGCCAGGGCCATGGATCTTGGGTGGAATGTTGCACTGGAGTACCCGCATATAGAAATGGCCTTTAGTGTCGAAACTCACTTCCGGTCGCTGACAAAGCCTGGTCCGCTCAGAGCTGCCCATCATCACCTACCGGCATATCCTTTATATTCTTGTTCCTCTTCCTCATTCTCTTCACCATCGTTCTTTACATCCTCATTCTTTTCCTTCTTCATTTTTCTCGTCTTCCTCTCGCCGTCATACCTCCTTCATTCTTTCCATCTTCCTCATTCGTCTGCTTCCCTTTCTTCTCTTTCTCTTCACTTATATTGTTGTTCTCTCTTCCTAGTTTTTCTTTCTTTCTTCTGTTTATAATTTTTATTTTCTTCCTCACTCCTCTCCCCATCCACGTTCCCCTTCCATTTCTCATTCTCTTTTCATTTTCTCCACTTTCTCTATAGCTCATGCTCCTCTCGTTTTTACTTAAATCGCAAGATGCCAGGCATATGAGAGCAACGAGGGTTTATCTTGTTGGAATAAGGTTTGAATTAAATTTCATTGCACTCAGACATTTAATCTCACAACATACATTTTCACAAGGCATACCTGCATTACCCCTCCCAACCCCTACCACAACTCCTGCTTGTTCTACCCAGTTATTTTTCCCTCACGTCTATTTGTTTACCACGACATTTTCAGCTTTTGAGAATATTTTGGAATAACGTTCAGTGCATCAGATCACTAATACTAAGACACCCATGTTCACAGAGGAATGGATGGGGACATGGGAGGGAGAATGGACAGGTAATATTTGTGGGGAGGGGAGGACAAAGGTTGAGAGGATAGGTGGGTGTGGGAGTGCCAGCCAATACAATTAATGGTCTGGGAAGGGAGTGGGGTAAGAACGAGTTTAGGAGAGGAGGGGATGGAAGGGGTAGAGAGAGAAATTAGGAGCAAAGGAGAGGGAATAGTTGAGAAGGTGAGAAAAAATATGGGTGGAAGGTGCAGCTGAGAGTGGATCAGAGATAAAGGTGGTTGGGAGAGTGAAGGAGGTACGTGAGATAAAAAGGTGGGGTGCTTGGTTGAGGGATATCAGTGAGAGTGAGGTGGGAGGAAGAAGTTGATGGCTGGAATAACTGCGATAGTATATGCAAAAAAAAAAAAAAAAAAAAAAAAAAAAAAAAGATTGATGGGAGAGTTAGGAATGTGTGGGAGAGTGGGTGGGAAAAAAGTAGCTAGGTGGAAGGGTGACGGATTTTGGCTGGGGAGTGGGCGGGAAGGTGAGGGGTATAAGTTGGAGTTTGAGTTGGAAAAACTGTGTAGGAGGGTGAGGGACTTTGGTAGGAAAGTGGATGGGAGGATGAGGGATGTAGGTGATACAGTGAGTGAGAGGAGAATGTGGTACGGTGGGTAGAGGAAAAATGTCTTTTGCAGAGTGAGGGAAGTAGGTGAGAGAGTGGGTAGAAGTACTGGGTGGGAGGGTGGGTGAGGAATGTCGATGGGACCTACACACACACACACACACACACACACACACACACACACACACACACACACAGAAATAGAGAGAGATTGATGAAAATTAAGGAACGGGGAAATTCTAAGGTGTACGTTAGAAAAAAAGATGGATGGGAAGGTAAGTGGGTGGTGGGGAGGATCAATCATTGGGTAGGAGGCAGTGGTGGCAGGTGGAGAGCTGAGAGAACAGGTGGGTGTGGGAGTGCCAGCCAACACAAGCAATGGTCGGGGAGAGGGAGAGGGAGGAACAACGAATTTCGGAGGGGAAGAATGGGGTAGAGAGAGAAAATGAGAGCAAAGGAGAGGGAATAGGTGGGAAGGCAGAGCATGGGTGGGAAGACGAGTGGAGTAAGGGAGAGGGGAGTAAGGGAAGGGGAGGGTGGAGAAAAGTGGAAGGCAAGAGACGGGGGAAGAGGGGTAGAGATGTTGAGGAGGAAGGAGAGATGGGAGAAGGGAATTAGAAGCGAGTAACTGTTTGATTTATTATTATTATTATTATTATTATCATTATTATTATTATTATTACTATTGTTATTATTATTATTATTATTATTATTATTATTATTATTATTATTATTATTATTTGTGATTATTATTATTATTGTTATTATTATTATTATTATTATTATTATTGTGATTATTATTATTACTACTACAGCAACAACAACAGCAACTACTACTACTACTACTACTACTACTACTACTGCTGCTGCTGCTGCTGCTGCTGCTGCTGCTGCTGCTGCTGCTACTGCTGCTACTACTACTACTACTACTACTATTTTTTTTTCCTCAACTCCTCGTAAAGACAGCCACTACCGTAAATACATTCACACCACCCAATCTTTTAGGTGGGAACTGCCGAATTTGATAGTAAAGATGTCGAAACATGTCATCATAGTTTTACACTCTCTCTCTCTCTCTCTCTCTCTCTCTCTCTCTCTCTCTCTCTCTCTCTCTCTCTCTACACACAAAAATATAGACAGAGAGACAGGACAATTGGAGTTTAACTCAAATCGTGTATACCGCAACCAGGTAAAGACACAAGCACATACAAAGCCACCACAACCACACTACTCCTTCCACCACTCTCGTGAGATCATTTTATTTGAAGCGTAAATTTTAGTTGAGTTATTGTGTGCGTCTTTGTAATTTATGATCACAGTCATGAGGGTTTCAGGTATTTTGAGGCTCTGAGCGTCGCTTATTTCCAACAGGTAAATATACCTGAAGCCTGCAGGTCTAGTGGTGTGTGTAGGCCGCTCCAGGTGACGGAATGGTTTAGGCACAGGTTCAGATCCCCAAGACAGCTGAAAATTTAGTACGATCTTCACCACACTGCACACGACAACCTCCACAACAACTCCCACCACGTCCCTGGCCACAGCCTTCGCCACAACCTTCACCACAACCTTCACAGCAACCTTCACCACATCCTTCACCACAGCCTTCACCGCAACCCTCACCACAGCCTTCGCCACAACCATCAGCGCAACCTTCACCACAACCCTCACCACAACCCTCACCACAGCCTTCACCACAACCCTCACCACAGCCTTCACCACAACCCTCACCACAACCCTCATCACAGCCTTCACCACAACCCTCACCACAGCCTTCACTCCACCCCTCACCACAGCCTTCACCACAACCCTCACCACGACCTTCACCACAACCTTCACCACAACCAGTCACCATAGCCTTTACCACAACCCTGACCACTGCCTGTATCACAACGTTGACCACAGTCATCACAGCAGCCCACATCACCATCCTCACATCATCCATCACCACAACCAGCACCACAAGTATCACCACAGTCCCTACCACAACCATCATCACACCAGCCACCATAACCTTTACCACAATATCCACCATACACAGCACCACAACCCTCACCACAACACATCATACCGGTATTTTTGTATCGTGACCTTAAAAAGATCTATATCTTTTCTAAATATATATGGCTGTGGAAAACGTTGAAAGAGAAATGCAAATTGGAAAGCTGTGTTGGATGTGAGGGAACTCTAGTTACAGAGGAAGAAGCAGAAAAACAACAGGAAAGTAAACAGACTCCATCTCTCATATACCTGGCATCTTACGACGCAGGTAAGAAGGCGTCATATTACAGAATAATTGAACTCACGTTGTGACAGCCAACCCCAAATGTTGCATCAGGTTGGAAGTGTGGTATCGAACTCTTTGTGTCATCTCTGTGTGAAAGCTTCTGCCCAACCTCACCAACGGTCACCATGACAACGTTACTCCCAGGCAACCAGCAACATTAGCATTAAATCGAAGCAACCGTAATTTCACGGCTACCTAGCGCTCTCAGATCAAAACACGCATCTTATAAGCTAAAATATGAGATGTTTTGATATCAAGTGTGTCAAATAGTATAACACATATATCTTGTAAGCTAACCATGTAAGCAGGTATTAAAATGGCATATAATTATAAGAATACTGTTATATTGTAAGTTAAAACTGTGAACAGATTATAATTTCCTCAACCCCGGGTAGTCTCCACAAGGCCAAGTAAAAGTGTTAGTCAGTAACAGGATTAAGATAAGAAAGACGACATCGTACTGAAGGAGTTCATAAAGTTAGTTTCTAACCTTTTCAGTACGAGATATCTCCCCAAATTGACTGAAAGTGTATGGCAAAAGAAATGACACAGAAAGACGTCATGAAATTAAAAGGGTTGATAGAAGCCTAATTTCTCTGAAGTCTGAGATTACACCTGTGAAATTCTTCAGGTAAGAATTGAATAAACGTTTATGATTTAGTGAAATCAGTTAAAGGTCAACACCACAGGAAAAGATCAGATGCCAAGGTCACAGGACCAGGTCAGTTCAGTCTTAATCCGATTTCAACCAAAGTTGGTGGAAGGGTTAAGAGTCAGGCAAGAACGAAGGGATTCCGTTTGAGAACTCCCAACGATCAAGGTTAACGAGCAAGTTCAAAGTTCAACCTGTGTGTCTGTGTGTGAATAAAAATAATTAAAACAGATTTAATCTGCATTGAACCAAACTTGGTGGTGAGTTGAGGATCACAGGTGAGGTTGACTTTTTTTTATTTTTTAAGTTGCTCAAAGATCAAGGGCATGAGACAAGATCAACTTAAACAGTTTTATCCATTGTAGGCTATATTTTGTGGAAGGATTCAGGCTAAACAAGGATAAAGAGATTCTTTTCTGAGAACAATCACGCAAAGGTCATGGTCACAGTGAAAGGTCAAAGATAAGAGTTATCGGGCAAAGTCAACGTTTTGATAAAACTGGAACCAAAATGGGTGAAAATATTAAAGGTCAGGCAAGAATGAAATAATTCGAATCTGAGAAGATTCTATCGAAGGTGAACGTCACTAGGCAAAGTTTAATATTTTTGGCCCATGCACTAGTTGATGGGCGCGAGTGTTGCACTCCGTGAGTGATCTATCTTGTTTATAAAATGACAGTCCTTATCATGTGTGGTCGAGGCAGCGAACCAGCTGGGTGACTGGGTCTGAGCCGCCAGTAGCAGTCTGGCTGTGCGAGTGAGACGGTGTGTTGCAGTGATTCTAGGCTTTCACCCATATTTCCGGCATTTTCCACTTATTTTTCCCAGCATATAATTTAATTTATGTTCATCATATGGAAACGCGGTAGCGTGTGCAGTGCCGTAGTTGGCAGAAAAAAGAGGAATGCATTTGGCTGGAAAATATTATGAAGAAACCATCATTGGTGTGATTTCTGCACGTCTTCTTTCCCGTGCCCTTTCCTTTTCAAGTAGTAATTCACAAAATGAAGCCTTGATATAGCATCTCATGATGATTGGTGCGTTACACTGAATCTTCTTATAAAGAAAACAGTGCGAGACACGAATCTGAGGAAGGATTTGACCTATGCAGCTGAATGGGAATCAATGGTTCTCAACCTTTGTGTACATGTTACCCATAGGATATGAAGGTAAGCTGAAATTGCCCCATTTAAGTTACGCAAGGCGAAAGAGAAGAAAAGTATACAAATATTGGTTAAATATTTCTCTGCATCCAGAGAACTCCATCCAATCCTCTGTTGTGCAGTTAGGCAAGAGCACCGTGTCCCCTGACAGTTCAGTTCCTAAGTGCTTAATTTGATCAGCCCCTTCAAGCCGATGACATATGAATTTTATTCCTGCTGTCTCCAGACGATGTTATTTAGCTTTGGAGAAGTTTTTTAAACTCGAGAGGAATTATATCCTTCATTACCTGCAAAACTGTGGGAGCTACAGTTTTTCGAGGATTGTGCCCAGATTTCTTTTTTGTAGTAAAATAAAGGAGGGACTTCGTACCAGAAACTCGTATCCTTATAACTGATAACTTCAAGTATCGGTGGTGGACACACACACTGCTTTGTTTCTCTTTATGAACTGGAACGAGGGAGAGAAAGATAGTATTACGCCATTGTATAAGAGAATGACAGGAACTTTCGTACAGTTTACAAGTAAATGACAGGAACTGTAGCAAAGTTTTAAGCGAATGGCGGGAATTGTCTGACAGTTTATGAGTGAGTAGCGAACCTTAATAATACAAGTGAATATCGGAAACTTCAAAACATTTCATATCTGTGAGACTTAGTTGTAGAGTGGTACTTTAGAATTTGTTTCCAGAAATTTGGGTCAATGAATAAGTTTGTTGCTTGACCTTAACCTCACATAATGGGTGCATGACAGAAGCATATACGAGTATGTTAGTGGAGTAACCTACTCTGTACAAGTGAGTGCCAAAACTTTAGGACAGTTTATCACTCACTGATGAGACTGAACACTGTCACTAAGGAGAGAACCTTAGGCCATTTTATATTTCAGTAGCCAGAGCTTATAGCGTATTTTAGAAATGGCGCCTTTGAGTGATGTCAAGACAATTCTGACATGAAAAACTGAAGTATGAGAGTAATGGTTGTGTGTGTGTGTGTGTGTGTGTGTGTGTGTGTGTGTGTGTGTGTGTGTGTGTGTGTGTGTGTGTGTGTGTCATGGTAATAGCACTGACGAATTAGAGGGTGATATTTTTGAAGCGTGTAAATTAATGGAATAGAAAACTGAATGACGGCAAGATACTAGTTGGTATAAAATGCCTTGATTATTCCGACTTCGATATATTTCGAACCTTACTTTGGCACGCTTCTTAAGGGAAGGGAATTGAGATATCATTCCAACCAAGCCTTATCAACCTAACCTAACAATGAAAGTCACATTCTTCGGACCTATCCCTAGCATCCTCTGGACTTAATCTTGGCACCCTTTAGACAGTCCTTGGTACCCTTTCATCCTAACCTTGGGAGTTGATATTTTCCTTTCCTTTTCCGGCAGACACAACAAAAGGGGCATTAAAAAAATATTAACTCCACCTTCCTGTATCCACGCATTCTTCATCGTTCTGCTTTCATCACTCGATCCACACTCACCACTACCTCATCCACTCCCTTCACATTCTTTCTCACTAATCCCTCATCCACTCATTTATCCATCTTTCTCACTGCTCCCTTTTCCACTTTCATTCTCAGTAATTACTCATCCACTACCGTCTCCCTCTTCTTTCTCACTAATCCCTCATCCACTCCCCTCTCCATCTTTCTCACTACTCCCTCCTGCACTCCTATCTCCACCTTTCTTACTACTCACATCCATTCCTCTCACCTTTCTGACTACTCTTGCATCCATTCCTTTCACCTTTCTCACTACACTTTCATCCACTCCTTTCACCTTTCTCACTACTCCCTCATCCGCTCACTTTTCAACATTTCTTTTCCCACCACCACTCCTTACCTACGTATTGGCTCTCACCCTCGTTCCCTCCACACTTGCCTGATCCTACCACACTCCCCTGCTGCCACCACAACCACATCCTCTCTCACACGCCCCCTCTCTCTTCGCGTCCCCTCTGCCCCCTACCCCCACACAACGACCTGTAGCGGCAGTAAGGGCTGGTAACCCCGGCTATTGTCGTGATTTAACCTACGGCGCCCTAAACATAAGCGCACCCAGGCTCCACTACACTCTCACACCGCTACTGGAACATCACACACCTTATTTTTTTTTTTTAACCCACCCTCATTATGACACTGCCGCACTAAGTTGAATACAATCGACTTGCCATCGCAGAAAACAGAAGTCGTCATGTGAATAGTGGAGTTTCTAATTCCCTGTATTTTTTTTTTCTAACTTAAGATGATTTGATTCAGCTTTAGCCTAACCCTTTCCATTGTACATCTCCCTTGCTTTTTGTTTCTCCCACCTCCTTCCCCGTCCTTGATTTCTCTCCAACTCCTTCTCCCTCTCCCGTTTCAGCCCCTTCTCTCCTTTTTCTCTCTTACTCCTTCTCCATCTCCCACTTCAGTCCTCTTTTCTTTCCGTTTTCTCTCCCATGCCTTCTTTCTCCCTTTTCTCTCGTACTGCTTCTTCCTGTTTTATGTCCTCACTTTCATCCCTTAGCAAACCCTTCCTCTCCTTTTTGTGTCGTTGTTCCTAATACACACACACACACACACACACACACACACACACACACACAAGTGCAAGTATACATGCAGTTATGTATAATGACGTGATGAATATGATGGTGGAGGTTTTGATTCTGATGCTAATGTTATCACCATACTCCCTTTTTGCAATTTATTGTATGCGAAAGCAGTCTAATAGAAATAATGGCCTTTGTTATATGTTTTTAAAGAACGGTTTTTCTTTCCTCCAGGTACATGGTGCGGTGTTTGCTTCCCAGTGCCAGTTGCTGTGTTGGTGTGATAGTGTTGCAGTGTCTGGCTAAGGTAAGTTTATTGTTTTGTGTATCTCGACCACTGGATAAAAACAGTAGGTATGTTTCGTTGTTCATCGGACCGCCTGGTGTCAAGTTCTAGTGGCTGTATTTGCACTGAACTCTGATAAGTTTATTGTATTTGTTATGTATCTCGACCACTGGATAAAAACACTAGGTATGTTTCGTTGTTTGTCGGACCGCCCATTGTCAAGTTCTAGTGGCTGTATTTGCACTGAACTCTGATAGTTGACCTTGTTGAAGAAAATTTTTCTTCATCATACAACGGCTTGGGTACAGCTTGCCCACCACATGTATTAACATGAGTAATTTTATATAATATAGTTTATTGGCAAAAGCATGGATGTACTGATCCTTTGTCAGCGTAGTTATGTAGGAGTACTGAAGGCAAGAAAAACGCGAATAAATCCCAGTAAAATGTTGCCTTCGCGGATTGTGATACGTACAGGAAGTGGGAGATAGTTTGTGAATGGAGCTGAGCTGAGTGAGAGCGGGCTGGTAAGAGAGAAGGTGGGGTGAGAATGGGTGACGAGTGAAAAGTTGGGTGAGTTAGAATGTGTTGGAGAGAGAGAGAGAGAGAGAGTGTCAGTCAGGGTATACAATACATCCAAGTGTCCTCACAGCAGTGGAAACGATAAATCATATTGTTCTAATAAACAATAAACATCTCCCCTCCCCGCCCCAGCGACACGTTATATCAGTACTTTTGTCTTCGTGTGTCATTTTGTGTTCGTGCTTACCGATATAATCCTGAGTGGTGACGAGTACAAGAATGCTACTGCTATGTGAACGAAATAGATAAAAAAAAAAAGGGGGGGGGGAGGTACTTGTAATGCCTGAGCAATGTTGCATATTTAAAACGTATCTTTCATGTACCGTATTGAATAGTAATAAAAAAAAAAAAAAAACAGTGAAAAGAGGGAGGGAGGGAGGTTTTCAGTATGGTACAATCCGAGGGAAAAAATGAGAAATACGTCATAGATGAAAAGTGCTAATCACCATTCACTTTACCACATGTCTCCAGGTATTTAACAGACTAAATAACTTTTTCAACAAAATATGTACGCAAGTTACCTATGTTTTCTATGAAGACAAGCCCCCCTCCCTCTCTCTCTCTCTCTCTCTCTCTCACACACACACACACACACACACACACACACACACACACACACACACACACGCACGCACGCACGCACGCACGCACGCACGCACGCACGCACACACACACACACACACACACACACACACACACACACACACACACACACACACACACACACACACACACACACACACACACACTTCTCTGTTACAGTGGTTTGTTACGGTAAGTTGTCCATAACAAACAACATCCACAGCATATGCCGATGCTACTCCACTGAACACTTTCAGTACATGATGGCCATTATATCTGAAAATATTCTTCTGACTAAATAATAAGTAGGGTTCGTGGATAAGCGTCCTATTTCCTTCACAAACATGTCTTTAATAACGAAAATCAGTTGGCTGTGGCCAGAATAAATAATAAATAAGACGTCATGGTATTGATGGGACTAATGGACATCATACGAAAAGCATTTCCTGAGATGAGTAAATTATTCTGGTGGTAACATGACGTCATCACACTGAAGAGGTGAAGAAAATGTGTGAATAAACAGTGAAAAACAACATGATAATGTAAAGGCTCCCAACTTGTGGATAATCTCACAAGGCAGTCGGAGGAGTACGTGGGGGGGAGAAGGGAGTGTGTGATCAGTGTTGCGTGCACGTCTCCTAACTTATTTTACGATAAGAAAACAGATGCAGTACCATTGCTTTGTTTTATATTTTTATGAGAAAAGATGATGACAACGATGACGACGACGACGATGATGATGACAGTGATGATTATCTGACATTGTTCTCAGCGCAGGAGTTAATACTTAATGGTGAATATAATTTTACTGTTTTTCGGGGGGAAAATGATTATTTATAAGAAGATTAACGACTAATGGCTTTCCGCCCACTAATTTACTGTGTAGTTAAGTAAAATGTTAATCACGGCTTTAAAGATGAGATACGAGAAGAAAGGTTGGTTTAAGAGCGAGAAAATATTGTTTGACCCTTTCTGCACGTTGGCGTCTCTTCTGCTTTATACGTTCTACTACTGGACACTTTTGTTAATATTTTGAAGGACCTCTCTCACCAGCAGTATATTAACCACACAACCATCAAAAGTTTAAGAAGAAGTACAAGTAAAGCATATTTGGCAAGAATTTATTTGGCCCTCTATCAGAATGATAATTTTCCTCTTGACGCCTGAAGGCGTCTGTAAAATGACTGAAGTTGACATGGCTTTCATTGCACACAGTTTATTTTATCTGCCTTTGACCCAGAATATGAATTCCGATGACGTAGTCCTTTCTAGTGCTGACAGAGCAGCTGATTTATGGTTAATTGTTACATCTTTTATAACTTCAATTATGTATTGAGAGGGAGTACTAGAGAAACAGAAGAAAATGAGATCTAACAGAGAAAACAAATGGACTTTGACCTTAGCTAGGGTTTGCAAAGCATGGGGGAAATGTCAGAATAGATGTAATGAACAGTACATTGAATAAATGCATCAATATCTTTTTCAGGTTAGAAAAAGAATCAGCAGAGAATGTGACAATGAGCTAAACATAGATCATTCCCCGGCTGTCGAATATCAGTATTTCCCAGGTCATTTTACTCTACAGCGCACCATATTGACCCTTCAAAATCAATGGGACTGACGTTGATCATATGCGTATTGTGACTGTAAAGTTGCACAAACTATAATGCACTAAAGGAATGCTGGGAGAAAGGGGGCCTGGTGCCTTTATAATCAGCAGGTTGGGCAATAGGGCCTGTTTTGTGTGTAAAATGGTGCAAGGAAAGGCGATTAGATAACTGGTATATGACGTCCAGAAGCTGTGGTATGCGACGGTGGAGTCAGTGGCAGTGGCGCCGTAACGCTTCCAAAACCATTGCATTCCTTCCATTCTACATGGCCTTGCTAAGGGTTTGGATGCACAGACAAGGAAAAAGGCAATGTATAATGAAAACTGTAGAGAATTTATACATTATTTTCCTCTGCAGCGAGAACGTTAGGGAAAAAGATAGGAGGCAACGAGAGAAACAAAGCTGATAATGGATGTGATTGCAGCGAGGCGAAAATCATCATAAAAGTGTGAGTGTGTTGAGTCGGAGAATTGGACGAGGAGACGCTAAGATCCAGGTCCTTCTGAAAGTGAAGGGTCATAAACTTGGTCCTGAGCCGCCCTGACTGACATGCAGACAGGGACGCATTGAGAGGGAGTGAGTTTGAGTGGAGGAAAGGACGGAAGGAAAGAATTAAAGAAGAAATCATGGAGAAAAAAAAAAGTAAGAGAAGAATTAGAATGAAATAACTTCTGGAATAATTGAGAGAGAGAGAGAGAGAGAGATAGATAGATAGATAGATAGAGAGAGAGAGAGAGAGAGAGAGAGAGAGGGAGAGCATGTAAAAGGTTCCTGGAAGAAGGTTGGAAGTAAGCACTTGGAGATAAATAAGAGAAAGTGGGCACGTGAGAAGCTGAGCCAGACAGTGAGTTAATGAGAGTGAATGAAGAAGAGAAGGAGGTGGTTAATGAGCCAGAGTAAGCGTGCACTGGAAGATGAATCAGAGAAAGTAAGAAGGTGAGGAATTTAGCCAGGAAGTGGGTTAATAAATGTGTGATGAGTTGATTAATGAATAAAATGAGCCACGGACATGTAATGAATGAGAAACTAAGCGAAGGAATAGGGTAATGAAAGAGTGAGAAGCTGAGGGAGGGTGTTGGTTAATGGGTGAATGAGTGAGAAAGTAATTGAGGGAGTTGAGTAATGAGCGACTGAGTGAATGAGTGAGTGACGGAGTTCGTTAGCGACTGGGTGAATATAAGGAAGGATATAGTTACACACGTGAGTGAATGAGAGATGGAGGAGGTTGGCAAATTACTGAATGAAAATTGCCTGAGTAGGTGGGTGAAAATCTGATGAGAAAGTGAATACATAAATGAATTACTTCAAAATTTAGTAACTGAGACATAGAGTTGCGGGATGGGAGAGTGAGAAGAAATATGTGTATGTGAATGAGTGGGTGAAATATGAGTAGCCTATAAGAGTACCTGTAAAAGTGAGTGAACGAGTGTGGAAATGGGTTAGTGAGAGAGAGAGAGAGAGAGAGAGAGAGAGAGAGAGTGTGAGTGAGTGAGTGAGTGTGTGTGTGTGTGTGTGTGTGTGTGTGTGTGTGTGTGTGTGTGTGTGTGTGAGAGGGAATGGGTGAGTGAGTGCTTGAGCGAATAAAAGCACGTGAGACAAAGCGTGTTTATATGAGTGAGTAAGTGAACATGTATGTGAGAGTGAGCGAACGAATGCAACTGAAGAATTTGAGTGAGCTAATTAAAGCAAATGAGAATGTTTGCATATATGAACACACACACACACACACACACACACACACACACACACACACACACACACACACACACACACACACACACACACACACATACACATTCTTCTTACTGTTTTCCGTTGTCACTGATGATTTTAAACTCCTCCTCCTCCTCTTCCCTCTTCTCCTCCTCCTCTCTTTTCTCCTCCTCCTCCTCCTCCTCCTAATCCTTATCCTAATCCTAATCCTCCATCTGACAGTAATCACAACCGCTCTGTTATTCATAACACTTAAATATACCCGCTGCATTAATAACACACTACCACCTTTGTGCCGCTGTGTTAGTCGCTCAGGGAGCCCAAGTTACGTCCAACTCATGATGAAATAAAGAAAAGCATTCTGGAGCCGGATGCTAATAGCCCGGCAGAATATGCTGTTGGCCACGTTACATGCTACCTACAGTACAAACCAAATGTGAAGGAAATTCGAAAAACTCTACGGAATTCAGTTACCGCTGTTCACAAAAAGCCAATCCATGTTAAAACTAGTTGACCTTTGGCTGCCATTTTGGTGACCTTGATCCCAAGTGCCCATTTTCGAGCTTGTCCAAGATTATGGCCGTATGATACCCTGAAGGTTACACTTTGATAGCTCAAGCTGTTCATGAGATATAATGATGCTAAACGCGAGCGATAAAGACTGGTTAACCTTTTTCAGCTATGTTGGTGCCCTTGACATGAACCACGAGTGCCCATTTTCAAACTCGTCCAAGATTTTGACCATATCTTGATACCCTGAAGGTTTCATGTTGATAGCTCAAGCCGTTCATGAGATATAATTGGAACAGACAGACAGACAGACAGACAGACAGACAGACACACACACACACACACACACACACACACACACACACACACACACACACACACACACACACACACACACACACACACACACACACACACACACAAAGAATGAGAGAGACGTGGGCAAAAACATTATCGCTCCGCTTTGATAAAGACGGGCGATAAAAATGTAAGCAAAAGAAAAGAAAGGGAGGTACAGCATGATTAAAGATTTATCGGAAGAAAACGCTAGGCAAAGTAGCTTTTAGCATCAACAAAAGAGAAGGATCGTCAAAACTAAAGGTAAGTCATAATGGTGAAGATAATGATGATGATGATGATGATAAGAGAGATAAGAGACCATGAGATTGACTAGGATAGTGTATTTACTGTAAAGGTGAAAGAGGGCATGGGCAGAAGGAGACCGAGAATGAGGTGAAGGGTTGAGGTAGAGAAGTGTATGAAAATAGGAGACGTGAGTTGAAGTTAGGGCCGTCCTTCTCATCCCTATCTTCCTCCTTCCCTTCCTATCATTCCCTGATTCATTATCCTCCCTACCTCCTCTTGCTTTACATTCCTTTTTTCTCCTCCCTTCCCAGCCTCCTCTTCCTTCCTAACCCTCCCCTCTTCCATTCATGCCTCCCTCTCCTATTTACAGTACTTTCCCTTCCTCCCTCCCTCCCCTCCATCTTCCCGCCTCTCTCTCCTCATTTATCCCACCCTTTCTCTCCCTTGTTCACTCCCTCCCCCTCCTTTTTAATCTCTCCTCTCTCCCTTCTTCCCTGCCTCTCTCACCTTGTCCCTCCCCTGTCCATTCCTCCCATCCGATACCCGGTTGTCCACTAAAATGTGTGGCTGCAAGTTGGAAATTGAAATGAAGTGTGGGAAGCGAGAGCAGTTATCACCTTGTAAATCGAGTACGGAAGGGGAAAAGAATAATAAGTACATCTGTGAAAAATGTGTTCTTGAATGTAGTCAGTGAAAATTTGGTGCGTGTTAATTACTTGGCATTAATGTACCTATAGAAGTTACAGTTACAGCCCATAGATTAGAAGTTGACGGAAGACAATATTTTTTTCGTAGACCTGACGATGGAAATTAATTTGACGGCAATGAGGATGTGTTGTTGATGTATTGTTGGCATGTTTTGAGTCGGGATGGTATCTGGTGTTATTACACTCGCGCTCAGGAAGCTAGAACGCGAGAGCTGGTGTTATGTTTTTCTTGGTGTGTGTGTGTGTGTGTGTGTGTGTGTGTGTGTGTGTGTGTGTGTGTGTGTGTGAACGTGTGCGCGCAAAAGTAAATTGGGTCAGGAAAGTGAGTAAAAGCAAGTAGTAGATGATAAATAATAATTTCCAAGAGTGAGTAAAGGTTAAGATGAAGAGTACAACAGAACGCAGATTGTTAAAGAAACTGTTCTTGGCTTACGATTGAATACATGTGAATGGGAGGAACATAGCACATTAAGTGTTCGTTATTTTGATCAGTTAAGTGCATCAGCATTCTGCGGTATTGCATAAATTTTAATCTCATTACAAAAGATAAATTATTAACAGTTCATGTGGCCTTGTTATTCACAAGCAATTAACGTAACGGAGTGAAATATCTTTCAGTAATGTCAATAATGAAATGAATGATCCCTAATGCACATCCAAATGAAATTCCATTCGACGGCGGAGTCTAAAATGACATTACTGAAACTCACAGAGCCGGGGCAAAAATCTCTTGAGGTCCTCGTCTCCAAGTTGCCGTTCTCTCTTTAGGTGGATTGAAGAAACATAATTTCATCATACTGAAAAAATGATAAGCGATCGATAAGTAGATATATAGGCAGTTATATAGATAGATGTCTGGTTGTGTATTCTAGAACATGAGAAAATTGCAGAGAGAACACTGGTAGAAAAATAGGTATTGTCACACGATACTGAAAAATCCTTGATAAACTGCAAAATATGATACGACAGAGAGAAACTATGGAAGAAAGAACTGGGAATGTATAACTGAATAGGCTGGAGAGAGAGAGAGAGAGAGAGAGAGAGAGAGAGAGAGAGAGAGAGAGAGAGAGAGAGAGAGAGAGAGAGAGAGAGAGAGAGAGAGAGAGAGAAACCCCTTTAAGAAAGAGCATGGCAGGTGACAGGAACACCTGAGTAAGGAAATTACAGAGTACGACCGATACGGCTTTACCATAACCTGGATGCAACCCCGCCGAACCCACCATCACCATTGGTATCACATCACCATAACTGCCAACACGATGGGGGGGAAAGTAAGAGAAAAAAAGAGACTCAGAGAACAGGGCAAAGAAAAATATCCAGACCTCTTGCAGCCTTATGAATAACTCGTGCAGGGAAGCATGGTAGATGTTTACAAACTTTGACCTTACCCTGTGACCCAAAACTCGGAGTGTTGATCTTAAATTTTTTTTTTTTTTTTTAATCCTTGGCATTCCCCGAACCTTTTCAGTTCAGCATGGTTGGTCTAAATCGGATAAAATCTTTCTAAGTTGACCTTTCCCTGTGATCTTGACCTTTGGCCGATCGTTCTCGAAAACAGTGGGTCAAACTATTGGCTGATCTTCAGCTGTTGTACTAAGTTTGGTCCGAGTAAAATGAAAACTGATTTATTTTGTTCACATACATAGACACATCGATCGAATTTTTACGTCATCGTGACATAAATCTTTTGTCGGATCATAACACTGAGTTGATTGACCTTATCATATGACCATGATTCTTGACCATTTGTTCTAAAAAGAACAATAGTTAACCCTTTAGGTTACCCTCAACTCTTTCAGAAAGTTTGGTTAAAACCGGAACAGAACTGTTTGAGGATATTAGTAAACTACAGCTCTGCCCCTTGACTGCTTCTCGGCCACTTACCTACAACCCTGCCACTGACATAATCAGGCAGCGACTATGATATATTGAAATGCTTGTCAGCACCTAAAAATTGTATGTAAGATTTAAGTAGTAAGAAACATAAGTGAGAAAGAAGACGAAGAAAAAAAATAATAAAATGGAAGACCCCACACATGTAAGATTTCTGTGGCAGAAAAATTAAATGTCGGGGAGAGATTGCCATGAACTGTGAACTGTTTATGGAAGTTTATTGAAATGTTGATGGGGTTATGAGAGTCAGAAAGGAGACTCATGCCAACAGGATTGGGGCTGGTGATGAATATTGAGGGGTGGAATATTTCATGTCTGATGTTTGCGGGTGATCCTGTGTAGACTATTTCAGAATTTTGTGAATGTCTGCGAATATGGGCCGAACAGCGCGAGTAAAAGAGGAGCCATCCAGGTGAATACATGCTTCCAGTCACTTCACAGGCTCCTTTCTGATCTCAGTTAGATCCCAGTCAGTTTTCAGTCCAATCTTAGTGTTACGTCAGGTTTAGTTCACAGTCACGATTCAGTCAGATTCCAATTAGTTCCCAGTCACGATCCAGTCAGATTATAGTTAGTTCCCAATCAGATAGTTCCCAGTTCGGTCTGTTTTTTTCTGGCCAGGTCCCATCCATATTCCAGTGCTGCGGCAGTTACTGCATGCGTGGTGGCAGGAATGTCCAGAGTGGAGCCTGAAATATGTGTTTGGCCGCCTGCCTTTCAGTTGTTACTGATACTGGGGCAGGGGCCTCCACCACCACCTCCCCACTCCTTACCCTCAACACAACCTTCCTCTCTCGCCCTCTTCTGCTTCCTTCTTCTGTTATGTCGAAGAAGTTTTACATTCCTTTCCTATCACCATACTTACTGCCTTTGCACTCATGCTCAGTTATTTTTTTCAAATACTGCTTTTATTCTCTTCCACCTGCATTTTTTTATTGTGTTGTATTTTCCTCCTTTCTCCCCTCACCCTTTTTATTAATTGAATTTCCCCATCATCCTTTTTATTTCCTTTCCCATATGCGTATTCTCTGCCTTTGTTCTCCTACTCATAGGGTCTATCTTTTTTTCGTATTACTCTGTTTTTACTCATCCTTTCTTTTTCACACCACACGGCGGCTCTCTTGTCCTCTTTTCTAGTACTATCCTACGTTACATCTTTTATCATTGATTTTCTCATTCCCGCCCCTACGTGACTCTTCTCTCTGCCCCTTTTGTTTCTGCTTTGTCTCATATCTTCCTTCATTCTCTATTGTATATGTCTGCCTCCACCGTTACTTCTTCATGTGTTCTCTTTTATACCGTCTTTCATTATTGTTTCATTTTTCCTCTGTTGTGGCTTTCCACTTCCTCAGTTATATCTTCCTTCTTCCTCTCTCAGATCTTTCAGCTTCCTCTGTTTTCTTATTCTTACTTCCTCATTTTATTTTCCTTCTATTCTATCGACCTCCTTCTTCTTTTATATTAGCCCCCTTTCTCTATTCCAGCTTCCTTCTTCCCCTGTTATTTTTGTTATACTCCTGTGCCCTCCTCCTCACTCACTTCCTCGTAAGTTTCCTCTCTTTTCCTCCTCCCTTTCTTTTTCCAATTTTCTATTTACCTGTCTGCCAAAAAGCTCAACGGAAGTGGTGTGTTCTCCGGAATGAGTCTTAGCATAAAACATGGGACTAGGGGCGCTGTGGCGGAGGGAGACACGAGAGGAGAGAAATCTATAAACGAGAGCAGTAATGGGTGAGAAAGAGAGGCGATAGAACGAGAGAAGACAGAAGAGAAGGAAAGGATAGGACAGAAGATAGAAGAGGGTGGTGGGGAAGAGAAAAGAAAGAAACAAGAGGTGAAAGGACACAACGAGAAAAGAAATGCAAAGTAGAAGAGTGAGAGGCATGGGAAGGGAAGGGAAGAGAAGGGGAGTGGACTGGAGGGGAAGGAAGAGGAGGAGAGGAGATGAATGGAGAAAGGGGAGGGGATGGATGGAGGGAAGGAGAGGAAATGAGTGCATATTATATTCCCTCGAACACTCATTAAAAACGCAGTTTATATGATCATTATTTTCAGCTTTTTTATAATTTTACAAATCCTTCAGTGGTCGAGAGAGAGAGAGAGAGAGAGGCATAGATGCCAGGAAGTGTTATCATTCTGGTGTGACATAACTTTGTTAGGCAGGCACTGGCACACTGACGGATGAGGGACATTGTTATAGGGCGGCTGGACGCTCTCTAAGTGTGGCTCAAACAGGTCTCACTCCCTGTATAACAAGGTAACTCACTGTTTTACTAGATTATGATGAGTTTTACTGGCATTGTGAGGTGACAGGTATGAGAGAGTGGCAGGTGTTAGTTTCTTGTTTTTCTTATTTTTGTAGAGGTTTTAAACTAAATGAACCATGACCATACTAGGAAAAACATACAGTGGTCATTATCATAGGGTGTATTACTCTTACCCAGCCCTCCAGTCCACAGCTGCCCCAGTTCAACACACCCATTTCTTCCTACCTAAGTTACCCCTTCTTTCTACACTTTGACAACGAGCTTCTAGGAAAAATCTGCGACTTCCACGTTCCCACTGCAACAACCACTCTAATACAACACTAATCGTCACAGGGTGTACTCATCCTGCCCGGCCCCACCACCCACCACCATCTGAACCCATCCTACTCATCCCCACCCATTTTTACCTGTGGCGATAACCAGCAGGTCAATGAGTGGCCAGAGTGCTTCTTTTGCTTCTGGCGGATTTGTTGAAAAGAGGCCTTTGGAAACATACAAGTGGTACCATATAAGTTAATCTGACATGGAGACTCCAAATCTGCTATCAACTGACACCTGAGGTGGCGCCATCTAGCGACAACTTTAGTAAAACTGATTGATTTAAGCCTCTTGAGACATAAAAGTGATCCCAAATCAGGTTAATTGACCTGGAGATTCAAAATTTACTGTCACTTGACACCTGTGGTGGCGCAGTATAGCAGTAACTTTAGTAAAAGTTCTTAATTTTATCCCATTGAGACATAGAAGTGGTCCTTATGTTCAGTAAACTGTTTGAAACAAGAGCTTAGCCGCAGGTCACAGAGTAATTCTACTCTTGTTACTTCTGCACCTTAGACTTGCATCTTACTGGCCTACCTACAAAACATGCCTTCAAAGTACGAGCATGTACATTTTCCAGCACACTCCACCAACGTCCACCATTCCACCCACTGTGTCCACCTCCCGCACCCATTTATGGTTTGGTATTGTACAATAAATGTTACTAACTTTACTGCGAGCCATCTTAAAACACCTACATTATTATGTTCACGTACATCTACCTTATTGTGGCTCATCACTTACTACCATCCTAGCCCATTTTGCCCACTCAGATCTGCCCACCCACCCAGTCTTTAAAGTCTGATGTTATTCGTTATTTTGGTCTCCACATACTTATGTGGAGACCTGTTGTATTCCATGTTTATATCTTCTTTCTCCCTCTCTGAGAGTTTTCATTTTGATTCCATTTGTTTGTTTCTTCACCAGTTCTCTTCAGTTTTGGCAGTTTTATTTGACAATAATATCGCTTAACAAAAACACTCTTTAACAAATAACGTTCCTCAAGAAAAAATCCACTGATAAAAGCTGAAACAATGAAAAACATCCACTGATAAAAGCAGGAGCAATGAAAAACCTTGTCACAACACTACTTCACAAAAACTTTCATTAAGAAAACTTCCTTAACAAAACATGCCTTAATCCCTTTACTGTGTGACGCAAGAGGTAATCTTGTCCTTGTTGGCTGCAGATGATTTTATTCAGCACAGGAAAGACCTCCCCTACTACGAGTAAAGGGGTTAGTAAAGACCGTATCAAAGGCCTTTGTCAAAAAATGGATACCAGATATCTGGGATCCTAAAAATAGTTGCTTCCCCCCTTCCCCCTGCCAGCAGGCCCGCACCACGACTTTAGCACTGTTGGAGACCGAGACTGTGAGGTCCTGACTGCCTCCGCCCCTCCCTCCCACCTTCCTCTCTCTCTCTCTCTCTCTCTCTCTCTCTCTCCCTCTCTCTCTCCATAATACATCCCTCCTTCTCCATCTCTCTCCAGCACGATACCACCCTCCCTCCCTGTTTCCACTGTAACATTTCATTCTTCCCTCTCCCTCTCTCCAGCATAACACTTCTCGCCCCTTCCTCTTCAGCATAACACTTCTCGCCCTCTGTTTCCAGCATAATATCTCCACCCGTCCCTTTTCCTCTCTAGCGTCTCGTCACCGTCCTTATCGCTCTCTCGTACTATAACGTTTCCACCCATATCCCCCCCTCCTTTCTCAGCGACATAACACATCCTCCCCCTCCCTTTCTCCAGCATAACATTCTTTCCCCCTCCCATTCTCCAGCATAACATTCCTACCCCCTCCCATTCTCCAGCATAACATTCCTACCCCCTCCCTTTCTCCAACATAACATTCCTACCCCCTCCCTTTCTCCAACATAACATTCCTACCCCCTCCCTTTCTCCAACATAACATTCCTACCCCCTCCCTTTCTCCGACGTAACATTCCTACCCCCTCCCTTTCTCCAGCACAACATAGTCCTGTCCTGCTTCCATTCCTATCTCCAGTATAACGTATTTACCCTCTTCTTCTCCATTATCACACATCCTCCCTCTCCTCTCCCTCTCTCCATCTCGACACATTCCCTTCTCACACCCTGTCTCTCAAGAATAACATTTTCACCCTCTCCATCACAACACCCCCCCTCCTGTCTCACAACATCTCTTCAGAATACCAGTTACACTCCCTCCACCTTTCCATCATTAACACATCTCCCCCTTTTCACTTTTTCACTTCCTCTCTCCAACATAGCGTTCCCCCCTCCCCCTTTCACTTCTCTCTATCAGTCACTCTCCTTCATAAATCTTCTGACAGTTTCATGATATACGCTTCAAAAACTTAACTTGAACTTTGAAGTAATACATAGATCTTTAGTGATGAGATAAAGGTTATGGTAATCATCATCACCACGATCACCACTATCTAAATAATGATAATGATAATAATAATAATAATAATAATAATAATAATAATGATAATAATAATAATAATAGTAATAATAATAATAAATAATAATAATTATAATAATAATAATAATTATAATAATAATAATAATGCCATCCTTATATTTACACAGTTTTCCATTGTTTCATAAGGATGGATTAGATCCAGAAACAGGAGAAAGCTGTACAAAAACGTAAAACTATCAGCGGTCTACCCTGTGGAATGGGCCAGACACATGTATTCATTACTTTGTTTACTGAATGGGGAAGGTGGAACGGAAGACTTTGTGTGTGTGTGTGTGTGTGTGTGTGTGTGTGTGTGTGTGTTTTAGAGAGAGAGAGAGAGAGAGAGAGAGAGAGAGAGAGGAGGCGGGAGGAGGGGATGAAGAAAAGTAAGCTAGATTTAGAAAGTGGAGGGAGAAGAGATAGGGAGGTAGAGGTAAGTGGACAAAAACCAGCCAGCTTTGGATACAGAGTACCCGGTAAGTCAAAGAGGCAGGCAGTCAGGAAGGCAAGGGAGGGATGAGTAGAGAGGAGTGGGGGTTGGGATTTGGGCTAAGCCTAACATCATCCACTACACAAAACCACAACCACATTACCTGAAAAAACGGGACAGCTGGCAACCATAAGCAGGGTAATACGAGCCACCATAATGACGTTACATCCACCCCAAAGGCCTTTTGCCCACCGTAGTTCATATGCGAGTAGGATGCAGGCAGTTTCATGCAGAAGGAGGGACTGCTGCCGGCTGCGCGGGGGATTGGAGGGTGTGAGGGCCTGTGGGCGGGCGTGTGGGTTGGAGAGGAAACAGTGATGAGGGATAGAATGGTGGGGAGGGGTGGAGTGGGGAAAGAGTCTGGGGGATGGAGCTAATAGACTGAAGGGGAGGAGTGACCTGAAAGATGAAGAGGTGAGAGGCGCCAATAACTGGGGACAGAGTGGAGTCGGAGAAATGTAGCGGTAGTGGAAGGAGAGGGAGTGGTGAGAGGAGAGGTGGGGGTGGAAGAGGGGTTGTGGTTAGAGGAGGAGTGTAGAGTAGGTGGAGTGGGTGACGGGGTGGGATGGGAAGTGGTATTAAGTAGACTGATGGGAGAGGATGGAGTAGACTGAAGGGGGGATCAATGATGGGATGCGGAGTGGAGGAAGAGTAGACTTAGTTGTGGGCTAAGCGGGGGGACGGGGCGGTGATGAGGGCTGAGAGGGTGGAGGTGACACTGCTGGAGCCTGAGGGAGATTGGTGGAGAAGGGTCAAGTGGTGTGAGGAGGCCTGATGAATGGCAAACAGGGGATAGAATGTGGGCTAGGGGTGGAGTGATAGGAGGGAGGGGGAGGGAAGGTCGCTGTGTAGGCTATGTAGTGGGATGGGCAGTGTTAGTGTGTGCACTTCTGGCTAACCCTATCACCCGCCATGCACTGGGTTGTAATGCTACGGTTATTACCTGACTTTTACCAAATTATACCCTTTACTGCTTACTCTCTCAGGCAAGTGCATCTACAAAAGGAAATATGCCGACAGGAATTCTGTGATTATGGCTGTGAGGCAGTTGCAGGCCTTACCAACATCTACTACGGTAACCACTTTTTTTTATCAGCTTGCTGCTTTTCAAGGCTGGAAAAACAAGTTTGGTGAAAAAAATTTGGGAGCATTTGATTTTTTACGGTTTCATATTTTTTCAGGTTTTATTATTCGTAGTTATTTATGCACAAAAGTAAAATTAAGCATTTTAAACTAACTTGTCAAGATGTTGACTCAGGCTGGGCCAGTCCCTTACTAACTTGTACATCCATGATATGGTCAGGAATCAGTCTTGTTACTCAGTTTCGTTAGGCAGATCGGTTAAAACATTAACTTCAAAGTAAAGTAGAATGAAGTATTATTTTGGGGATATTATCTGGAGAAAAGAGACATGTCTATAGGTTTGGTCAATCCCTTAATACCTTGCAGTGTCAATAACAAAAAAAAAAAAACACACACACACACACAGGAAAGGTCCGATGGTATCCGAAATGATCAATATACTGTAGCTTCCAAAGTCCCAAGATTATATATATAAAATCGTTTGGATATACATACAGTAACAGTAGCAAAAAACAAAAAGAAATGCCAGCATCAAGCAATATATGGCATTCCCATTAAAGCAGGTTTACCAGCGTGGTGCAAAATCATCAAGCATATATCAATAGTCATCGTGCGTGGTGTCTGTTTCACTGTAAATGTACACCGATAGTTTTCAGCCCCACCAACCTACATTAGGGTCTCCTTGAAAAGGTGGTATCAAAGGAACAAATGCTTGCTGGAAGTAGTAGAAAAAAACATAGTGAGTGAGTGAAGTTATTGAAAAAAAAAAAAAAAAAAAAAGAAAGCAGCGTATGAAATACTTTGCTAAAAATGAAATATCTGGTGAAAAATGTAGGCCGTGATAAAAGAAAAAACACTTTAGTCCAGGTTTTTATTATTGTATTTTTGAACAGTGGTTTTGTTTTTCCTTTCTTATTGTCAGTGTTGCAACTATTGTATGATTTTATTCAGTTTATGCGAGAAACGTCTTGAAAGATGAGAACAATAGTAGTGATTTTGATTACACTGATTTTGGCCGTGGCGATGATGAGGATGATGGTGGAAATGTAGCAAGGGAGTAGCAACAGAAGAGGGATAGAAACTAAACAAAGAGGAAGAAGACTAGGAATAAAGAAAGTTGTTTATATAAAATTATTAGCAATGAAGAAAGTGTCATTTGAAGAATACAACATTTTCTAGGTGATTTTCGGGGTGATGGACCATCTTATGGTACCTGAAGGTGGGTTGTTGGGAAAATTAAGCCACGTAATTTTGCTGAAAGGAAAATTTTTAATTTAACATTCCCCATGCCATGTTGCTGCTGTTTCTGTCTCTTTTATTTATTGTGTTGTGTTGTTTTGTTGCATTTTGTTGTGTTTTTTGTTGTACTTTGTTTTGTTGTATTTTTGTTGTATTTTTGTTGTATTTTTGTTGTTGTTGTTGTTATAACAATTGCTTTCCGTTTATACGGACAGAAATATGATGGACATCTGACCATTTCGGCAGGACACTCCCGCATGGATCTTTTTTTACTGTTGTGTTCAGTGTTTGTTTGTGATGTCATAGTGCGGCACATACTCTGAATCAATTGTGTTTTGGTGTGAGGCGTTGAATTACGCTTCAGAAAGTTGTTTATTGAGGTTATATTGAAAGTTTATCTATGTTAAAGCTACGCTTACTATGTTATAGTCCATTTACCTTAACCTGACCCAGATTTTTGGTCATTAGTAGTTTGTTTCACCTCGTTCAGTGACAGAATAAAGCAATATTTCGGCTCAACATCATTTCCATAGCATTCCATAGTAGTTTTGCGCGACTAGCATCATATTCTAGTGTTCATCTATTGCTACACGGTAGCACTGTAGACGGAGAGATGGCAATTTTAGGTAGTTTTATTAAAAAGCGTGTAGGGAAGTTTGTTGTGTAAGGGGCTGCTTTACACTCCCAAAGATATCTTTTAAGTTATTTTAAGGGTTTATGTTTTCATGACACAATGAATTGCATAAGCTTTTATTATTATTATTATTATTTATTTTTTTTTTTTTTTTAAGCGTGGGGCTGCATTACTGAGAGGGCAGAGTGGATTGTTCGTGAGATTTAATTTGTGTAGGTAATGAAGTAGAAAGGGCTGATGTCTGATCAGGTGCATTTGTGTGTCTCTGGGAAGGACAGCTTTTGTGGGATCAATGTCTAGGGGAGGTTCGTGGAGGATGTTGTATGGCTGAAGGTTTTGGACGTCTGTGATGGTGACGTGTTGGTGTATGTTTGGAGCATGGTGATGGATGGTGCATGAGTGGATGTTTTAAAGACACTCTGTGTAGTAAGTAATCATAATAAGTTTAAGGTAACAGGTGGTTAATTGATGATGATGATAATGCTGCTGCTGCTGATGCTGACATCACACTGGATAGATTGCTGTTTTCGAAACATTTTCTGTAGTAACTATGGGAAAAAAAATGAGAGTGGTAGAGGTGACGACAAAACCACAAACAAAGCTTCTAATTAATAATCATAGTAATAATAGTAGTAGTACTAGTTGTAGTAGTAGTAGTAGTAGTCGTAGTAGTGGTAGTAATAGTAGTAGTAGTAATCATCATCATCATCATCATAACAACAATAGCAACAATAAAAATAATGATTCGTTTCCAAGTAATGTGCTTGGCTCAGTGGCTTCGCTTTAATCGTGAATAAATAATTACTGGCTACTGGAAAATCAGCTTTTTATATGGAGGCTAAATACTTAGTGATCCACATTTTTTGCCCAGTAAATTTTTCGCAGTAAAAAAAAAAAAAAAAAGGTAATTACGGCGCTTAAGATGAAGTGTGAGGAGGAGGGCTTGATGAAAAGTGGTTCGAGAGAGAGAGAGAGAGAGACTATGAACAGGTGATAAAGCAAGATAAATGGTGCAAATGAGCGAGTGAAAATGTGTGTGAATGAGTGAGTGAGTGAGTTAGCAAGCGTATTATATAAGATATTTTAAGAGTCAGGGATTGCTGGGTCAATAAGGTGAGCCACACATGGTCACCGAGGCCAAGAAGGGTTAGGCTACACAAGATAGCAGGGGTCATGGGTGAAAAGAGGAGCCAGGAAGAGGGAACAGACGTACCATAGTTACAGAGGTTAGTAAACTCAGTTAGATGGGTCACACGATGTCAGCATGTCACACAAGGCGTCACTGGTCAGTAAAGTCTCACACGGGCCATCTACGAGTAAGTCTCCAGGCCGTTACAAGTTTTTTTTTTTTTTTTTTTTTTTTTTTTTTTACCAGCAGCCATAGCGAAGGTGGCATTGTTTTCAGTTTGTCTGTGTCTGTATGTGTGTATGTCTGTTAACAAGGTAACTTCGCAACCGCTTATGATATCATCCCAAATTTTACAGATGTGTATAGGGAAAAAATCGATTATGAGTTCGAAAATGGTGAAAGTAGGTCAAAGTCTGTGTGTCTGTTACCACGGTAAAGTCGCAACCGCTCAAGCTATCGTTGCAAAATTTTACAGGTGTGTAGTAGGGATGAAAATCTCCTGCGAGTATTGTGCGAGTATTGTTTTCAGTTTGTCTGTGTGTCTGTGTGTCTGTTAGCACAATGACTTCATAACCGCTCAAGATATCATCACAAAATTTTACAGATGTGTAGTAGGGATGAAAATCTCGTACGAGTTCGAAATTGGTGAAAGTAGGTCAAGGTTTGTGTGTCTCTTTCTACGATAACATCGCAACCGCTCAAGATATCATCACAAAATTTTACAGGTGTGTAGCAGGGACGAAAATCTACGAGTTCGAAATTGATAAAAGTAGGTCAAGGTCAAGGTCATATTCCGACCCGCGCTAGATATATTTCGGCACGAGGCTGGTGTGATTCCTCCTTCTGGGGGGCATCTAGTTTTTTTTTTAATAGGCACTCTCTCTCTCTCTCTCTCTCTCTCTCTCTCTCTCTCTCTCTCTCTCTCTCTCTCTCTCTCTCTCTCTCTCTCTCTCTCTCTCTCTCTTAAAATGTATGAGATACACTACCAGTGTGCCGGAAATAGACTTCATATGTAACCTTTTGCACAGAGGTACTCCTGAATGGCAGCCTTAATTTCCCTTCCTTCACACACTTTCCTCTCACATTTCTCTCCCTTTTCTATTCCTTTCCTCCCTCACTGACATCTCACATTTCTCCCTTCTACTCAATCCTCCTTCACTTAGTTCTTTATCCTTTTTTTTTTTTTTTTCAGTAATATCTCCCTCGTTTTTCGTTAATGTACCTCATTCGTTCTTAATATCAGTCTCCTTTTCCCTTCCTCATCGTCAGTTATCGGCCTCTCACACTTAACTCTTTCGATCGTTTCTTCATCTCCTTCCTGTTCTTAACCATCCCTGTCTTCATTTACAATCCCTTACATTATCCCATTCTCCATCTCTTACTGCTAAATGCTTCCCATGCCACTGTGGTTGTAATGAGCGTAATACTAACATGATTGTTTTATCATTATTATGGATTCCAAAAGCAGTGGAACAGTGTTTTTCGGCAATAACTTTTTATCAAAGCGTTGAATTACGATGATATTTTACCAGGGTATGTTTCAGACCCCGACCTAACTGGCGTTAGTATGGTTTATTACCAACTGTGGAGACTTAAGGCACGTATAAGACGAAAATAAGTATGCGAGGGGATTGTTTTACCCGTTGCTGGAGCTAGGCTAGCGGGGAAATGCCCCGCCCCCTCACTCATGTCGTGACGTCACTTTGACATTGTCCATATCGACACCGCCTCCTAATCATCGTATGGGTGAAATATTGGAAAGGGTGGGTGTCTGCTTTGGTAGACGGAAAATGTTGCCTATATTTGAAAAATAAGCTTGTTTTTTCAGTATAGGCCTATAAGGAAGTTATCCATTTTTAACGCAGGGATGTGAATTATTGTAATGATATCATTTATATGGAAATACCATCCACTTGAGGTGTACAACTCCTTATATCCCCTGATTGAAGTACAATTCCAACATTACAAATGTGTGAGTGGCGAAACGTGTCATACATAAGTAACATGATAACCTTACATTGCACACATGACATGTTGCTTGTAATCGGCACAGTGGAATATATAGTTCAGTGGAGAGTAAGGACACACCTGTTTAATAAGGCTACCTGAATATGAATTGTCAAGAAAAGGTAGTGTTTACGTGGTTACCTCGCCCAGGGGCTGGATAACCAAAAATTCACAATGGTTGTATTTTACGAATGTATTTTTGGCGTTGCTATGGCGTTCCATTCTCACTCCAAAGCAATGCATTATTTTCATACCTTGAATCATTTTCTGTTCGAGTCAGTGTGACTTATAACCTAGGTCATGAATTGACATTTTCGGACAGAGTCCTGCCTTACTTGTATTGAAATATTTGGAGTATCCAGGTGGGCGGTGCCTACATAACGTCATAACTACACATCACGCTACCCTCACACGAGCGATGGCTCAATCTGTCGCCTCGCATGCTTATTTTACTCTTATAAGTGCCGTAAGTCTCCACAGTTGGTAATAATCCATACGGACGACAAGTAGGTCGGGGTCTGAAACATACCCTAGTAAAATATCATCGTAATCCAACGCTTTGATAACAAGTTATTGCCAAAAACCAGTGTTCCACTGCCTCTGAAACCCATCGTAGTACACTAACACTACACACCGTCCCCATCATGGCACTGTATTCTGTTTCCACCAATTGCGTGCTTATTGTGTGCGTCCGTATGACTGTACCCGCTATATTTCACGTACTTTGTTAGTTACGGCCTGAAATTTGAACACACTAGTGATTATATGAAAGTCCAAAATATACAGTAGGGTGGCCAATAAAAAGTGCTCCAATAGAAACTCCTGACCCGTCATGTGTTGCAGGGACGGCTCAGTCTGTTGATATGGCTGTGGGTTTTTCGAGAGGGATAAACTGACTTATAAATACATATGTAAATTAATCAGTAAATATTCACATAATTAAATGAATTAATATACTGTATGTTTAATGAGTTGCTTTAATCATAAAGATTGGGGGAAGGGGTTACGAGGTGGAGGGACCTGTACATTTAAGTATACCAAATCGTGTTAGTTATATTTTTACCATTATATAATCATTGTCGTCGTCGTCGTCTCTGACCCTTTTCCCCAAATTAATATTGGATGAGGTGAAATTCAGTCCATGTGATTAGTGAAATTCTTTTTTTTTTTTTTTTTTTTTTTTTTTGCATAACATTCAATGCTTCAGGTATGCTGGACTACCATCTCCCGAGTTTTGGTATAAATTTTGTGTTATATCAGTTATCGATGTTCATGATATAAGTAGTGATATATATATTTTTGGTGAGTTTGACATGCAAAACTCAAACAATATATTCAGCTTTGTTCACATCCGTTATAATTAAACAATATCCCACTTAAGAAACTGCAACAAATATTTAATGAATCAGCCGTTTCAGTGAGGGCCAATGGTGAGGGATCATTTTCGCTTGGAACTGAAGCCAATAAACCTTTAACGACAATGGCTCCTCATCATTTTGTCTTTTACATCCATTTTGCAACCAACTTTAGGTGATAACTCGGGCTGCTGCACGACCACAAGAGCTGCACAAAGGCATCAGCTGTGCTATCAGTGTGGCCGATAAGCCAGCCAGATACCGAGACTAGGCGGGGATATTTGCTTGCAGAGAGAGAGAGAGAGAGAGAGCATGTCAGGTGACAGGAACCTAAGTCAGGGAATTATGGAGTATGACCGGTGTTGCTTTACCATAACCTGGATCCAACCCCGCTGATCCACAATCACCATTTGTACCACACCACCTAAACTGCCAACAAGATGGGAAAAAAAAAAAAAGTAGGAGAAAAAGGAGACTAAAAAAGGGGGGGAGGGGATAAAATAAATATCCAGACCTATGAATAACTAGGTCAGACAGGCACATCAGATGTTTACAAACTTTAACCTCTCGCTGTGACCTTGACTTCTGAGTGCATGATCTCAAAAGCGAATTTTCATTCTTGCCTTACTCGAAAATCTTCCACGAAGATTGACCTAAATCGGATAAAAATAGAAAGAGTTTCTAGCCGTGTTACCTTGACCCTTGACTTACTGCTTTAAAAAACATTAGATCAATGTCCTTGGCAAACTATCACCTCTTCCACTAAGTTTAGTCCCATTCATGTTACAACTGTTTTTTGTTCACACACACACACACACACACACACACACACACACACACACACACACACACACACACACACACACACACACACACACAGGAGCTACCAAGGAGAGCAGACATGGGTCGACAGTGCTCCATACCGAGCCAGCACGGCCAGTGGCATTACCTAAATTAGTATCTTTATATGAGTCAAGCTGTGTACCAGGTTAGACTAAATGGTTTTTTATTATTTAAAAAAAAATAAGAAGTTTAAACAAGACTTCTTCAAACAGAAAGGAGAACCGAGTAGCGAAAGAATGTGCTCAATCAGCTGATTGTTTGTTTAGACTACAACTGTCCCAGGGAATGTAAGTAATCTGTGCTTTTAGTATTGCAAAATGGCCACATACTTTAGTAAAGCAAATTTGGAAAAGAAAAGGGATAAAGGTAGAAAGCAAGATGATGATTTCTACCAAGAACTGGTTGAAATGGAGACTCACAGTAAACTGATGAAGTGTGTACACAGACTGGAGATGGCTTTCCAGAATGAAATTGATGAAATAAAGAAGCAGATGCACTTGCAAAAAGAAGAAATAGAAAAACTAGGAATGGAGGTCAACAAGAAAGACACAACCATCAGTGAACTAACAGTGGAATTGAGTACACTTAGGAGGAAAATGAGTGAAATGGCAAGTACAGTAGTCAACCACGAGCGTATTATGGAAGAGTTCAAAAATGATACAGAGACAATTAGGCAAGTAAGCAGTCTGATAGACCAGAGTAGTGATATTGAGGAGAAGATAACACAGGTGAATGAAGCTGTGCAAAGCTACAAAAATGATGTGGGAACCACGTATGCTGAAATGGTGAAAGTAAAGAAAGACTTAGAAACAAGAGTGGAAGAAAAAAGCATTAAAAAGGAAGTGAAAAGAATAATCCAAAACAATCCAAAGTTAGTCAGAGATTCAGTAGATATCAACAAATCTATAGTAATCACTGGTATAGAAGAGGAAGAAGTAAAAAACAAGATCTCAAGAGACAAAAAGGAGATGGCAAATGTAATGAGCTTATTGAAAGAAGTATCAGAGGAAATCTGTAGTAAAGACATAGAGGAACACAAAAGGTTAGGGAAATACGAGAAAAGCAAGTCAAGACCTCTAAAGGTAACTTTCCAGAGTGTAAACACCGTGGAGGAGATACTAAAAAATGCAAAGAATCTTATGGAAAAAGAGGAGTTCAAAAATGTATGGATAAAAAGATGCCTAACACAAGAGGAACTGGAATTACGAAAGAGAAGAGGGAGGAAGCAAACACAAAAAATGAGGGAAGATCAGATGAGGAGAAGAACACATTTTTTTTACAAAGTAATAGAATTGCAGGTACGAAAGTGGTACATAAACAGGAGGGAATAAAAAGGAGGAAGGTAGTAGAACCAAGTCATGACAAGTATATAAACAAGATGATAAAGTTGATGTACTCAAACGTGGATGGAATGGTATCTAAATTATTAGAGATGAATGATTATGTCAGAGAAAATGAACCACATATAATATGCCTAATTGAAACAAAATTAACACCAAGGATATCAAATGACATACTAAACTTACAGGAATATTTATATATGGAGAAGAGATAGAAACTTAAAAAAAGGAGAAGGAATTATAATATTAACTAAGAAAAATCTAAAAGTCAATGAAATAAAACTAGATATACCCTCACAAGTAGAACTGATTGCAGTATAGATCAACACATCTGAAGGGAAAGTAATTGTAGCCAATTTGTACATGCCACCCAGATCAAACACATGGGAAAGAGACGAATATGAGGACCTGGCAGAGAGTACAATTCAGAGTTTAAGAGCATTACTACATAAAATGGAAGAGAAATCGGGAAGAATTATACTAACTGGAGATTTTAATACAAATATAAATTGGAATACTCTAGATATAATAAGCCAAGAAAGCTGTTGGGACCAAAAGCTCCTGGATCTCGTGGAAGGGTTTTTCCTAACGCAACATGTGAGGGAAACCACCAGAAAAAGAGGACTCGATGTACCTTCAATGCTAGATCTCATATTCACTAGGCAAGAAAATGATATTGACAGTTTAATATATCACCCTCCACTCGGCAAAAGCGACAATGCAGTACTAAATTGCAACTACAGGATAGCATATGACATAGTTAACAGCAATGAAAGTTACAAAAAGAGCCTAAACTATAAGAAGGGAAATTATCATGACCTAAAGAAGTATTTCTTAGAAGTTGATTGGGAAAATGAGCTTAGAGGACAAGATTTAAATGCTGTATATAAAAAATTCTGTGAATTTTATGAAATAGGAGTCCAGAAGTACATCTCACAGCACAAAGAAGCAGATAAGAAAATACAGAAATGGTTCAATAAAGAATGTAAAAAATCAAAAGAAAGAAGAGATTTGTTGTGGAATAGATACAGAAGACACAATAGTGAAAGGGCAGGCAAGAAACGATTATACAAGAATAAGGAGGGAAGCCCAAAAACAGTTTGAGGAGGATATCATAAATAAAAGTAGTGATCAACCGAAGCTATTTTACAGCTACATCAGAAGCAAAACCAAAGTAAAAGATATAATACAATCCATTACGGACGAGGGAATCACCTATACACAAGAGAAAGATATTTGTGAAGCACTAAATAAGAATTTCCAATCAGTTTTTACAGAAGAAAAAATTTTTGAGAGGGACTATGTGGAACATGCATGTCCACAAATACTACCAGATATACAAATATCAGAAAAAGTAATACAGGAAGAGTTAAGTAAACTAGATAGAGGAAAAGCAAATGGTCCTGATGAAATTTCATGTTGGGTGCTACGAGAATGTGCAAAGGAGTTAAGTTTTAATTTTCAAGAAATCCTTGAGTCAAGGTAAACTACCTGATATTTGGAAGGAAGCAAATATTATCCCCTTATTCAAGAAAGGGAATAGACAAAATCCACTCAACTACCGACCAGTATCACTGACCAGTGTTGTAAGCAAGGTATTAGAAAAGCTTATAAGAAAAGCTTGGGTGCACCAATCATGTTTTTAGTGTATATAAATGGTATAGACAGTAACACTGGAAATGAAAGCTATCTAAATATGTTTGCAGATGATGCAAAAATACAAAGGAGAATTACTAACACAGACTTTTGTAAAGAGCTACAAGAAGAATTAAATAAACTTCATGAATGGAGTAATATATGGCAAATGGTATTCAATGTGGACAAGTGTCATTTAATCAAGTTTGGTAAAAGTGGAAAAGACCTGACTGGGATTATACGTTAGGAAATAAAACCCTACACACATCAGAAAGAGAGAAGGACCTAGGTGTGATTATCAATAACAGACTATCTCCGGCTGACCGCATCGGCGAGAAGGTACGGAACATGTATACACTGCTTGCAAATATGAGAATAGCATTCACATACATAAATGAAGACATGCTAAGAAGGATAAAAACATCATTCATCAGACCAACCCTGGAGTATGCATCAGTAGTCTGGAGTCCTCATCTCAAAAAACACATAGACAAGATTGAAAAAGTTCAAAGGGCCGCTACAAGATGGATACCAAGCTTAAGGGATCTAAGCTACGAAGAAAGACTAAATAAACTGAATCTAACAACACTACAGGAGAGAAGGAAAAGAGGTGACATGATAATGCTATATAAATGTATATCAGGGAAGGAGAAAATAGACATAAATGATTACCTAACATATGGGGAAGCATCAGCAAGAGGACACTGCTAAAAACTGCAAAAGAAGAGAGGTGATAAAGACGTGAGGAAATTCAGTTTCCCAAACTGAACAATTGATCAGTGGAATGCGCTACCGAATGAAATAGTGTGTGCCAAAACAATTCACAAATTTAAGGATATGTACGATGAATATGGTTTAAGACACGGGACAGTACGAGCTTGACTCATTCCTGTAAAGATACAGTTAGGTAAATTAGGTAAGGTAAGCACACACACACACACACACACACACACACACACACACACACACACACACACACACACACACACACACACACACACACACACACACACACACACACACACACACACACACACACACACACACACACACACACACACACACACACACACACACACACACACACACACACACACACGCACGCGCGCGCTCGTGAGGAGGCGGGTAGTGAAATTTCTTCTTGCCCTTTGGTGTTGATCTGTAACTGTTCTCAGAATCGATTCCTTCGTTTTTGCCTTACCTTCAACTGTTGCACCAGGTATGGTCTAAACCCGGGCATAGCGGTTGAAGTTGAACCAGACATGTGAGGTTGTTCTTTGATAATTATCGTTCCAAAATACGATAGGTCAGCTTCTTTGGTAGCCCTCAACTTCTCCAAGTTGTTTGCATAAAACCAGATCGAAACTGATAATACGGTACTACTTTCATTATCAGTCAGTCACAGTGAGATACTGTGGTGCTTGTTAGCATCTGAAAGTTGTCTACTGGGCTTACTGGTTTAAAGAGCGAAAATGGAAAGAAAAATTAAAAGAGAAATAATGGAGCGGAAGCGTCTTGTACCCACACTTTCTAATTGGAAACTGTGTATATAGGATTCTGTTGGTGGAAAAAATGTATGGTTGGGAGTGCAGTGGACTGCAGACTGTTTATGGGAAATATGGGCAATGTGCTTTAATGTGGATGGGATTATCAGCGAAGTTAAAGGGAAGAACTGTGCCGACTAGAGTGAGGCTGGTGGTGAATGATGAAGGTTGGAAAGTTTGATGTATGCTGATGATGCTGTACTGTTTACAGAAAGTAAGATGGATTTGTTCAGATTATTTATGAATTTTGGGAAAGTTAACACGAGCAGAGCAGCTGTTGTAAAGGAGAAGCCAATCCAGGTAGCTATATCGTTCCAGTCAAAAAGATGGTTCCAGTCAGATCTCAGGTCCAAGTCAGTTTTCAGTATGGTCTTAGGGCTTAGTCAGGTTTAGTTCCCAGTCAGCAACTAGTCAGATTCTATTTAGGTCCAAGTCATGTCTGTATTTTTCTGGTCAGGTCCCCTCCGTATTCCAGTGATGCGCCAGTTATTGAAGCCCTGGTGGCAGGAATGTCCAGAGTGGAGTCTCTGAAATATGTGTTTGGCCGCCTCGCTTTTTTTTCAATTGTTGCCGATACTGGGGAAGGGGCCTCCACCACCACCTCCCCACTCCCTTACCCACAACACAGCCTTCCTCTCTCCCCCTCACTTCAGCTTCCTTCCTCTGTTATATGTCAGTTTTATGTTCGTTTCTTATCAAGTGTGCTCACTGTGTCTTTTCATTCATCATCTGCGGTTATGTCTTTCTTCCCACCTATGCATACACACCTTCTTTCCCATACTTTGATTCTTTTCATCTGCTCAGTTTTACTTGTTTCTGTGTTTCATTTTATAAACAAAATGTTTTAATTTCATCTTCATTCTCTTTATTCCCAATTCTCACATCCGAGCCCTTCTGTGCATTTCTTCGCCTACTCATATACTATATCTTTAAACAGTTTTGTATTTTTTTTTTAATCATAGTCCTCCCTTCTCACCCATACGACACGTCTGTTGTTTCTTCCTCTTATCTCTTTCCATCCTGCAGTACGTCTTTCTGTCATTGCTTTCTTATTCCCTTCCCAACACCCCTCTTCTTTCTGCTGTTTCCTAAATCTTCCTTCTTCCCTTGTTGTCTCCCTTCATCCTTTGTTATATATTTTTGGTGCCTTAGTTATTTCTTCATGCTTTTTGTATTAAATCCTCTTCTTCGTTTATATATTCCTTCTTCCCCGGCTATACCTTTTCGATTCCTCTGCTACTTCCACATTACGCATTCTCTCTTATCTTCCTTTTTCCTTTCATTTTTAAAATGTGATTTTACATTTTTTTTTTCTTATTTCCTTTCCCCCTGTTGTGTTGTCTCGCTTCATCTTTTATATTTTCCTTCATCCTTTTTTATGTCTTTCTTCGTCCTCTGTTATCAGTTTTCATAAACCTTCCCTCTTCTCCTCCTCACTCACTTCCTGAAGTTTCTTCCCGTCTCCCTTTCCTCTGTATACCTGCCTGCAAAAAAGCTCGGGAGATGTGATGTGTTTTCTAGAGTGCATCGTCTAAAAAAATAAAAATAACTGAGAAAGCTGTGGAGGAGGGAGACTCGACAGGAAAGAAAACTATAGAGGGGAAGAATGATGAGTGAGAGAGAGGGGTAAACTGAGAGAGGAGAGGAAAGGAAAGGATAAGAGAGGAGGGGAAATAAACGAGAAGAGAGAAGCAGAGCAGAGGAGAAGAGCGAGATGAGAGGATGGAAGGGAAAGGAAGGGAAGAAAAGGAGAGGGGAGTGGAGGGGTAAGAGAAGTGGATATGACTGGAAGGAAGGAGTGTGAATGGTTAGAGGGAAGGGAGAAGAAAGAAGAGGAGAGAAAGGGGAAATGAAAGAGGAGAAAAGATAGGATAAATTGACGATTGGAGAAAAGATGAATAGAAAGACAACAGACAAAGACAATATATGGACAGAGTAGAAGAAAGCTAATATTAAGAGAGAGAAGAGAAGAGAAGCGTGGGCATTCGAGGAGGGGGGGAGGGGTGGTGGGTAAGGAAGAGGAGGGTGACAAGGATGAAAAGTACGAGACGAGGCAAAGGAGAGAGAGAGAGAGAGAGAGAGAGAGAGAGAGAGAGAGAGAGAATCTAACCAGAGAAAGGAGGGTAGTAGAAAAGAGGGAGAATAAAAAAGAAAGATATGTGAGGCGGGACAGAGGAGAAACTGTGTAAGAATTAAAAGAAACTGAAAGACAGAATCATAGAAGGAAAGGGAGAAGGAACTATGTTGGTGAGAGTTAAGGAGGGAGGAGAGGCCATGTGAATGGAATTGGAGATAAAATGGTAGAGGAGGGAGACAGAGACGAAAGTAAAAGTGGTTGGAAGGAAGGAAAAAAAATGGGAAAAGACCGAATGGTGGAGTGAGTGATTGACGAGAGAAGAAAATGAAAATAATAGAAAGCCAAACACCACTTGGAGTGATGATAGTGGGGAGTCGTGTAGTAAATAATAAAATGGTAGACAAACTTGATGGAAACAGGATAAATATGAAATGAAACAGAAAAGGGGATAAGGAACAAGTATACCTTAAAGCCTTTAGAAAAAGAAGTAGGAATAATGCAAAATTGAAAGAAGGTCGAAGATATAGAAATGAGTGAAAGTAGGAGTGAAATGGAAATGAAGAAAAGAACATAAAAATTAAAAGTGAAAGAAAGAAGGCCAAGTATAATAAAAAAGATAGAGTAAAATGAAATAGAAACAGAAAAAAACGCCGAATTGAACCAAGGAGGAAAGCTGTGAACAGAGTAGGGAAAAGAATAGTATTAGGTAGCTAATAGTTATTAATATCCATTACTGGAGATGACGATGACGATGACTGATGACGACGATGGCGGATGATGACGATGACTGATGATGACAATGACTGATGATGATGATATGATGACGATGACTGATGATGATGATGACTGATGATGACGATGACATGATGATGACTGATGATGACAATGACAAATGACTACGACATGATGTCGATGACTGATGATGACTGATGGTGATGATGACTGATGGTGATGATGACTGATGACGATGATGACTGACGGACTGATGATGATGACTGATGGTGATGATGACTGATGGTGATGATGACTGATGATGACAGTGACTGATGATGACGATGACATGATGACGTTAACTGACGATGACGATGACATGATGACGATGACTGATGATGATGACATGATGAGAATGACTGATGATGACGATGACTAATGATGACGATGACTAATGATGACGATGATTGATGGTGACGATTACTGATGATGACGATGACCGATGGTGACGATGACTGATGATGACGATGACATGATGGCGATGACTGATGAGTACGATGACATGATGACGATGACTGATGATGACTGATGAGTACGATGACATGATGACGATGACTGATGATGACTGATGAGTACGATGACATGATGACGATGACTGATGACGATGACTGATGTTGACGATGACTGATGATAACGATGACATCATGATGGTGACTGATGATGACGATGGCTGATAGTGACGACTACAAAACAGAAAAACACGAGAGTTTATGAGAAACAAAATAGGAAGAACTGTGAACAAAAGAGGGGATGAAAAGTAAATTCAAGAGCTAACAACTACAAAGGCGAAAGCAAAATTTCGAATAAAGAAAAGGAAGTAATGAACAGAAAGAGATAATTAACTTTATGAGCGTGGTTATGTCCTTTTTTATTACATTTTTTGTATCTCCATATTGTATTCAATTTAGGGAAGATTTTTTTGAATTGGAAGGGGTGTACTAACCAATACTTTCTGAGGATATTTTCCCAGGAGGAATAATATCATTAGGTGGTAGCCAGTATAAACCAGATGAAGACGACATCGTGCGGAAGGCGGTAAGGAAAACAGAATTGAGGAACTCAGGAAGAGTAGAGAGAAGTTGGAAAAAACAGGCTAAAATCATGAAAAAAAAAATGAGATGAAAGAGAAACGAGGAAATAATTGAGAAATAAGTAAATCATGGACAAGAAAAAAAGGGGGGGGGGCCACAGGAATTCAGTTTCACGAAGTAACGAGTTTACGACGAAGATTAAATAAATAATCCAAGAAAAATATATGCAGGGACTTGAAAAAAGAAAGGGAAGAGACAGGAATTTAAATAGATAGAAGTGACCAGATCAGAGAGAATGCTAAGAAAACAGGAAAATAAATGTAGAAGTCTAAATAAATTAAAGAAAGGTATTAAAAACAATGACAAATATGAGAAAATCAGAAAAAAAGAGATGGAAACCTAGTAGAAGGAAGAGGCTTGAAAAAAAAAAAAAAAAAAACAACAGTAAGAAGAGACAAAAGGGAAAGACAGGTACTGAGGAAGATATAAATAAGGAAATGTTAAGAAATACAAAGGAATTGGAAACATATACAGATCCGCAAAAAGTATTAAAAAAGACAGGAAAAGACAATGTTTACGAATGACTCTAATGTGGAGAATACACACACCCACACACACACACACACACACACACACACACACACACACACACACACACACACACACACACAAAGGGGGGGCGAAGAAAAGTGGAGAGGTGTAGATTCTGAAATAAAGAAAAGGAAGGCTACAAAGTAAAAAGTGAAGAGTGAAGACAAAAACGAAAGGGAAAACGATAATTCGAGAAGACAGAAGTGGAGTAAGCTGAATAAACAGGGGTGTGAATGTGGAAAAAAGATGCTGGAACAAGGAAAGGGAAGACGAGGACGATGATTAAGGAGAGAGGACTTATGTAAAAGGATTACAGTTACCTAGAAACCAGAGAAAGGGTGAGGGAAGAATTGTTAAGGGGAGCAGAATATATATATATATAAGAGAGAGAGAGAGAGAGACAGACAGACAGAGAGACAGACAGAGAGACAGACAGACAGGACAGACAGACAGACAGGCACAGACAGAGGGGGGCGAGAGGGATAGGGAGAAGCTAAGGGTGGGGAGGAATAAGGGGAAAGGTTAAGGGGAGGAGAATAATAAAGGAATGGAAGTAGGGAGTCAGGTGGGTTGAAAATAGATGAGGACAAAAACAAAGATAGAAATTTGAACAAAAGATGCGGAGACAAGACTTTGTAATGGTATGGAAAGAAGGACATGCAGAAATATATTTTGAAAAGAGCAACTGATGAGGGATGTTAAGAAAGAGGGAAGCATAGCAGGAGGTAGGATAAGAAGAAGAGATTTTTTGCGGGGGAGTGGAGAGGGGGATAAAGAGAAGAAAAGATACAATTAAATTAAAAAGAGAGAAGAGAGGGAACTATTGTGGAAGAAAGGGTACAGGAATATTTAATGAGAAAAATAAAAGGAAGGAGAATGATGTTAAGAAAAGAGAGAACAGAATAGCATCGGTAATAGAAAAGTAGCGGAAAAAAAAAGGATTGGAAAGATTATGAGACTGGATGCCAGAGAAGTAAATCAGTGAGGTGAGACGAGTTACGAGAACTTTAGCAGGGCAGGAGCTGAAGGCAAGGTGACGATGGAAAGGAAACAAATGATGTGACAGACTGTGTGAGAAAAATGCAACAAGGAAGAAGTGATTGTTTGTGTGTGTGTGTGTGTGTGTGTGTGTGTGTGTGTGTGTTTGAGAGAGAGAGAGAGAGAGATGAACATATGATGGGGATAATTTTTTTTAACCCGAGGCATCCCGTCGACGAGGCATCCCATTGAATTATGGGTAGTCGCAATGTTTTGTCACAGCTAGACCCGTCGATGTACTGGTACGTCGCGCAATTGCAAGGTTCATAATTTGCACAATTTTCAATTTTTGCACGTGATTTTTGGTAAGTATACACGGGACACCTTCCTCTATTCCTCTACAAGATGCCAGGCAGGGACAATGCCTTACACCGCATGACCTCCCACCCCCCGCACGCCATTGTCTCGGCAATTCACCTATTACCAGTGGCCTGGCCAATAAAGGCATTCAGAGCCAGAGTGATTCCCCAGTCGATGATACTGTGGAGGACAAAGTTTACGTAGCATTAGAGGAAGAAACAGTCAGAAATGATGATCAGGTAATGTTGCCAAAAAAGGTCAGGTACAGGTATGTTGATGTGTTAGTGAGTGAAACAATGCTTTTATTGCCTATATTACTGTTTGAAAACCAATGTACTCCCATACTACATATAAATTCGTACCAAATAAATAAATAAATACCGTTTATGAGTGGTGTGGAATAGTTACCCAACCATAGAACTCGTTTTCTTTGGAGCCAGCCTGATAGAAAACCCAGTAAGGTAAGGCGTACTGCTATCTGTATCAAGTATTTAAAACCTCATGTGAGCAATTTCTCTATGAATTGTCGATGTTTCTCTCCAAAAGCGGAGGTTTGAGCCAAAAATATTTTTTTCCAAAATTGGTCGGGACTCGGGGGAGTCAGTGGTGGAAAGTCGGTCGGGACGTGATGGGTTAACAGAATTGTATGAAAAGAAGGGTGAAACAACGCTGAAAAAGTGAGGACAGATCGACAAACAAAAGGAATGGAATAAGGGAGTGAAGTCAAAGGTGTGTATTGCGATGCCTTGAGAATACTTTGAAACTATTCTTGCTTAATTATTATTTTGTCTTATATCTCCTTCCCCATCCCAAGATTAAGTGATCCACAGATATTGAAAAATCATGCACAAAGTGAAGGAAGAATGAGAAAGAAATGAAGAAAACAGAGTGAGGAGAAGGAAAAAAATAGGACAGGGTTATGTTTGAGGGTGAAGGGAGAATAGATAGGAAGACTGTGGGGGACAGTGTAAGGGGAGAATGAGGGACGGAGGCAAAGAGTGGGGGAGGGAGAAGACAGTGATACAGAAGACAGCAAAGAGTGAAGAGAAAGAAGGGAGAGATTTGAGGAATGAAGGAAAGAAAGGGAGGTTGAGGGAGACAGTAAGGGAGTCCAGACCTCATATTCTGGTCGGTTAACGAAGCTCCCTAATACATCTTTCTTGGCCATTTACTTTTGGACATGGTTGTTGAGTATCCTTTTCTAAGTCATTTATGCTGCGTATTGTATTATCGGAAGTGTTTATGTAACAGACGAGGACAGTATGGTGGAATAAGCAAAGGAAATCGCTCAGGAAAAGGTGTTAGGGTGCCTCCTCAAACAAAGAGAACAGAGGCCCAGCCGTCATGGGGCCGGCCTTGTTTTATCTCTTGATCTTGCCTCATCCCACCTCCCTTACACAATATGCCCCGTCCTATATACCTCTCATTCCTTCTGCTGTACTACTTCGTCTTTCTGCATTAGGCTACTTCTCCTTCCCTAATGATTTCCTATCTTTCCAGAAGCCTTTATCCCCTATACTCCTTCTTAACCAAATCAGTTCGTACACTTTTATTCCAAGGCTCTTCTCCAAACTTCCTACCTCTAACACTCCTCTCCTTCCGTGTCGTATCCTTCTCTCTATACCTCCCCCCACTTCACCGCACTCCCCCATAATGCATGACTGTAACACTGACAAGGCCACCACGACTATTTCATTCCCCTGCTGTTCCACTGCATTTTCCCGAACAAGCATACCAACTCATCCGGCCCTGTCCTACCCATGCTGTTATATGCACTCACATTATCATTCCACTTTTCTTTTATTCTTTTTTCGCCTCTTCTCTCTTTCTCCTTTAGACATAAGTTTCCATTTCCACTGCATTTTCTTTTCCATTTTCCTCTCTACTATTCTCTCTTTTCATGCACAGTATTATATTCCCGTCACCGTTTTCCTTTTCGTTTCCTTTTCTCTCTTTCCACATCCCTTTCCCTCACCCTCACCCTTTTTCCATCTACCCTCTCAGTCTCATCTTATCTCATCTTATCACATCTCATCACATCTCTTCTGTTCTTTTCTCTTCACTTTTCTCTTTTCTTCTCTTCTCATCAGTTCCCATCTCCTCTCATTTCTTTCTGCGGCTTCAGGGAATTTGTCCCAGAATCATTCCCTACATAGCTGTCATGGGGGGATGCGAAATTATGTATTAAGAATGCTAGATGTTACCTGAAAATAGAGACAAGGATTTGACTTGTGAAAATCAAGTAGTAAGTTTTACCTTATGCCAGCTTACTTCACCGATTCTCTAAAGACGAGAATTTATGAACTTTCTCAACTGTACACAGCAGAGACTAATTACTCACGAGTGCTGTTTGTAGTACTGTTAGCCTCTCGAGAAAGTGACTCCACCCCTGACAATCAATAACTAATGCTAATAATAATAAACAGGTTCTTGCCGGTGCTTAACTCCTGGCTGGCACAATGGATTTAATTTGATACAAAGGAACTGGCCTAAGTACTAGTTAAGGATAATGTAAAGAGTTTGTGCAAAGTAGGAGCAGCAACTAAAATAAGCTTAAGTGGAGAAATAAAACACAAGTTTAATTACATTAAGCTCAAAGAAAAGAACTGTAAATTTATTGATTACAATGAAATAAATTTACATTATATGAATCTCAAAAATGAATTCAAAATAACAAGGAGAATACACTCACTAGCTCATTCAAAAGCTAAACACACTTAAGCCTAGAAAAAACAAACAAAAATACTGGTCAGTGGAGGGGAGCCAAACGAGTAGTCTGGGTGCCTGTGATGAACATCAAAACGCTGCTATTCGCTAAGCCCGCTTCGCCAATTCACCGTCTAGGTGGCGATTCAGGAATTCGCTGTACAATGGAGGAGCTGCTCTACTTTGGGCACAAACGGTCCTACCCTCAAGGTGACTCAGCCCTGACTAAATTCAAACGGGGAAAAGAGGTAGGGGCTGGCCGTGTTTGCCGGAAGTAGGGCATGGCCTAACTTCAACGGTCAATGGAAAGAAAGTGAACGATATAGGCTCACAATAAATCACTCAGTGAAAGCTCTAATGTTGTGGATAAGAATGGTCACAGTTGAAAGAGTGACAAATGTTCTGAAAACCATCCCGATCAAAGTGAATACAAGAACGGTTGAACTGAGTGATGCCCAGTGGGAAATTCACTAGAGTTCGTGGTTTTCTCACGAAAGTACAATGTCACGAATTTATAAATACGCTCGTGCGAATTCGTGACATTACACCCCATCAAAATCAGATATTTCTTCAGAAAAGTTTTCGATATACATGCATATAAATCCTAACTCAGTCACACAAGATTCACACTGTGGTGTGTGTACTATCCTGCTACAGGAGAAAATCACAGTTGCCCATGAGCGTAAAAACCTCGTATTTACATTAATAGAAGCAAGCTTGAGGAAAAAAAAATCCATGATGACGGTGAAAAATCCTGAACTCAGGTCAAACTGAGTGAAAAGTTCGCTACATTTACATTAACAACTAATTGTTATGTAGCGCGATGTATGTAATACACAGTCTAGGTGTGACAGTTGTGGTGTAACTGTGCCTACGTGTAAAATTATATAATACAAATCGATAGTAAATAGAGGCGACAAGGCAGAAGAGAAGAGGCAGCAGCATGTGGCAGAGACGATCAGCTGATCTCCACAACAAAATTGCTACACCCACCAGCTGCACCTGCGAAAGCAATCAAGGTGGAGCATCAAAAGTGTTAGTGCGACAAACATTCTTTATTAAATTACAATTTCTCTAGCTAATAGTCACTACTTATGTTACAAAAAGTATATCCTAGCTGAAAATTTTAAGTGACAGCTAAGCTTTGTACATTCGAGGTAGCCATTATTTTCGTATTGGATACATTATTTACCAGGAAACGTGGTCCCAGGACAGAATCTCAAAGGACCTTTATAGTTTACTGGTTAAACCCTACATTATTATTAACCAGGAAACGTGTTCCCAGGACAGAATCTCAAAGGACCCTTATAGTTTCCTGGTTAAACCCTAAACCTGCATTATTATTAACCAGGAAACGTGGTCCCAGGTCAGAATCTCAAAGGACCCTTATAGTTTACTGGTTAAACCCTAAACCTGCATTATTATTAACCAGGAAACGTGGTCCCAGGTCAGAATCTCAAAGGACCCTTATAGTTTACTGGTTAAACTCTACTCTACACTTACGATTAACATTGGGAAGCTTAGAATCCCTATGCAATCTCGGACAGGTCACATTTTATCACCCACCATGGGTGTGAACACTCATGTGGATAATGTGCATTCTCCGGGAATCCTCAGAGAGGCCCACAGCTCGAGACACCACAAGGTAATTCAAACGCAGCCTCAGACTGTCCTTACGGGAGTCTCGAATTTCCTCCTTAACCTATGGTACATATGTATGTACAGGCTCTGGACATAATGTGTCCCGTGGGGTCAATGGGCGAGATGTCATGCATCCACATTACCACTGCCCTCTCTTTCAACTGACTCAGAGATTATGTGCGTGGATTCAAACGGCATAGGAAGGACGTGTTCCTGATTGGTGGTACGTTGACACACACTGCAGGAACGCACAAAACTATCTATTTCTTGTCCCATTCCTGGCCAGAAAAGACAGCACGGATACGGCCCTGGGTTTTCCTTTTGCCCATGTGCCCTCCTGAGGCTGAACAATGACCCCATTCTAACACTGCTTGGCAGTACTTAGCAGGAGCGACGAACTGCAGTCGAACCTCGCCCTGGGGTGTTCGTGATTCACGGTACAGCCATCCTTGTTTACGAAGGAACCTGGCTTGACCTCCCCGTGAATACTTAATCACTCTACCTTTTTGTTTCTTCCACACGGCAGCAAGTGTCGGGTCAGAATGTTGTTCTTGGACAACATCTTGGCTACAAATCAGATCTTGCGGCGATGCAATGGACACAGGGGTGACACAGATAATTTTACACACTTAATGTAGTTTCCCCTGGACAGAAGAGGCTGTAATCAGTGGCCAGTAAACTCCTTGACGAGAGACTTTCTCTTTGTAGAACAAAATCAGTTGAAGATAGCTTAGTAACAACAGAATGGGAAAACGTCCTCGCACTGAAATTGTTATTTCATTCCCTGCAAGCTGCTAACCCCCTCTTTCGTGTATCGTCAGATGATTGTCTTCAGCCAACTGTACCTTATGAAAACAGTTTTTCTTTACACTTTGACCATGAATTAACAAATCTGAACTTTATCGTACCATACCACAGGCGGTTTTATTACCGGTAAATGCCCAGACAGCCAAAGGGTTGAATGGATATCATGGGTTATGGGGTTGATGTCAGCATGATTAAATTTACACGACTGACCGCCGCCACTGCTTTACAGTGGCCATTAAACAACATGATCTCAATCTCACCATCCATTACGTGGATCTATTCTTGTTAGCATGAGTTCACTTGAACCACTCGTATCTCAGGGGGAATGAGAGCTTCCAGATTTCGTTCCACTAAAGTATAATAAAGACATCATTCATCGTATCGAACGGTAAAATTACTGGGGTTAATCGCGGATGTATCTCGTAGATTATCTCTTCGGTTTGGGAAAATCATCTAGAGGTAGAAGAACTACGGTGAAAATAATACTGAATAATTACTTTTGATAATTTGAAATTAATGTCCGTAGACATAATTGGAAAATTCTCTCTTTAAGATGAAAATAATCGTTTGAGGGTACCAAGACTAAGATAAACAAGACATCATCGTACTGAAAAGATAAAACCGTGCCGAAGTAAAAGATAAATACCCATGGATCTACTTAGAAAAATTATTATCTAAGCTAAGCAAAATCATCTGAATGTAAGACTTAACTAGATGCCCGCCCAAGGGGTGAATGACACCAGCGGCGAGCCGATACATATTTAGCGCGGCTAGGAATATGGCCTTGACCTTGACATACTTTCACCAGTTTCGAACTCGTCCGAGATTTTCATCGCTACTACACGCAGCTGTAAAATTTTTTGTTGATATATTGAACGGTTGCAAAGTTATCGTGCTCACAGACACACAGACAGACGGACGCACAGACAGACAAACTGAAAACAATACCAGCATCGCTATCGCGGCTGGTAATAACGATTATATAGGAATCAATACAAACAGGCTTTTATGGCTCGCCCAACTGAATAATGTTTGTCATTAGCTGGATTGAATACTAATGTTGCCACGACGATGTGAGGATTTGTGGTAAAAGTATTAACACTCTCAGGCTAAACCAGTCACTCATCTGAATGCATTTGCTTGTGTTAGTTGAAATATCATACTAGAAAGGACGCGACCATGAGTGTTAAAAGTTTGTTTAACACTAAATAGCAATGGATACCCTCGGATCTAACTACAGTGTAGCTGAACTAGCAACACTGTTCCCAGCCCATCCGCTATAGACAAAGGTATAGTTAATTCAGTCGCTAAATGTTATCACTAGATCTGCTTTGGGGCCAGACCTTGCCAAATATTCTCTCTCTCTCTCTCTCTCTCTCTCTCTCTCTCTCTCTCTCTCTCTCTCTCTCTCTCACACACACACACACACACACACACACACGCAGGATCGAGTTTATACTGACCGCCTGCCTGCGTCGTGACTCACATGTCAGAAGGATCACATTCACAAAGACCTGCTATTCTTCTGCTTGAATTAGTAATGTAATTACGGTAGCTTAACTTAGGATCATTAATTAGAAGTTCATGTCAGGTCAGTGCTCGTCCAGTTAGGTCAGCTGAGGTGCGGTCAGGCCCTTTTGGGTCTGGTCAGGTCATAGTAGGTCCACTTAGGCCACTTCCAGTTCCCTAAGGCCTAATTACTTCTGTTCAGGTTCAGTCAGGTTAAAATTGATAATTGGTCAAGTAGTTAATTGTTCGGTGATGTTCTGTTCGAGAGGACGTGAAAGCGATCCCTGGCTGGGCAGGGCAATTTGAGATCTTCAGCAAAACTCACCAACATGTCATAAACAACCTCTTCGAATAACATCACACCAATCCTGCATGAGACAACCCTAACATGTATGCATTATAGACAGTGAGTACAAGTGCAGCATGAAAGTCTACGAATAAAGTCAGGAACATAATAGAAGAAAGAATATTGCATGTATTCAGTTCATTCAGGTAATTTCAAATCCCGTCGGCCTAGTTGATCCAAGCCATTTGGGCTCCAGACAGGTCGGTTTGGACCCATCACATCCATTCCGATGTAGTCATTTCAGACTAAGTTCATTTAGATCCAGTAAGGTTACTGGGAGCAAATTAAGTTAGTTCAGAAGGATTGAGGCTGTTGTGATCAGAACTTGGTGTACCTTTGTGGAAGTGTGCGTTTGCGGGATATGAGAGAACGGAGTGGATGTAAGGGGTGAGCTGGGTAGACGGGATGTTGCTATGATGATGGATGGTGGGGTACGGTAGTATTAGGATGAAATGAGTGGCCCGAAGCTAACAGAACTGGTTGGGATGGTGGTGAGTGGTGGAGCAGGATTGAAGGAGGGTCAGGAGGTGGAGTACGCCCTGAGGAGTTGACCTGCCAGTTAGGGATGTATATCGTGTGCTTGTGGAATCCCTTAAAACTGTGACACTTTTAATATATTCTGCCGCCGCAAGGTGATGTTATTAAGTTTAGGAAAACTTAATAATCCTTCACTTACTCCGTCACTACAATTGGTTACGCCATAAGTTGAGTAGTATAGTGTGAAGGTAGCAAGAATTCACCAAGGCAAATCATACTTAAAGGCTTACTGTACATAAAACTTTCCCCAAGCAGCACTGAAAGGACAATATGAAGAACGTAAGCAGACACGTTATTCTTACACACGTTGCCACCCAGGTAAAAATTTGCTTGCAGGCCACTCATTTCTCCTGCATCGTTGCGCTCAATACATGCTTTACATCCTTTCGAAACCTGATGATGTCTTTCATCACAAACCAGTAATATTCAAGCGGGTTGCAAGGGATGGAATATCGATCCGTTATTTGGAACCCCAGAAATGTGATAAATATTAATCGCAATTGCACAGAGACATAAGTTTCCCCGCTGTTCCACAAAGTTTATGTCTTACTAAAGGCATGTCTGTCACCTTCCTCACTAACGAACCATATCAGACACTGAATCATTTATTGACAGAGAAACATACCAACTCACTGTCAGCTTGGGTATGTTAACTCATACAGGAAATTGTGAAGATGAAGTGAAACACTGTGTGTACTTTTGTCCTTAGTTTTCATAATACTTTGGATGTATATATTTCTCTATTTGGCGTGGGATCCCAGACATTACGCAAAAGGCCAATGGGTAAAATAAATGACAGCTTAATTGTGTTTTGTCACGTAATAACACTTACAGTAATGACCAGTGCTGTGATATTGTTTTTCGTTGACGTGATTGATTGGTAATGGGTAATGTCAACTGGGGTAAAGCAGAACTAAGTAGTGTAATGAAATACAGGGTTCCATAAAATAACATCTTTGATCTATTCTCTCTCTCTCTCTCTCTCTCTCTCTCTCACTGAAAAAAGTCATCTGACTGTAGCAATAATAAAATATAACGTTCCTTTACTGAACGAGTTACCCGCCGTCTCACTGTGACTTTATTTGTGGTGTCTTCGGTCGATTTTTTTTTTTTTTTTTTTTTTTTATGTGACCGACTCTGGACATAGGCTGCACAGCCTGCTTTCAAGGCCCAGTAGTCCTCCTACGTACCGCACACCTCTACATGTCACCACTTCGGCGCTAACACCCACCGTCCATACTGAATACATGCTAGGGCTGTCTCATACAGGACTGGTGTAATGGTATTAGCGGGGGTATTTTTACATGTCGGCGGGCCTTCTGGTAGATCAGTAAAGTCTGATTTTTCTGAAATTCAAATCCTTAAACTGTTCCATGCCTCAGCGGAATTTGAACCCGGGTCCGTCAGGACTGCAGGCCAACTCTCTACCGATTTGGGGACGCCTTAATTAACCCCATTACCAAAAGAGATCCTAAGTTGAGTAAGACAGCCATGACGTAACATGATAAAAGCGAAAATATTCATCATACTGAAGGGATTAAATAAGTCTGGTTATAACTCTTTCAGTCTGAGTTCTCTTAACATAACAGGAATAAAAGAACAAGAAAAAAAGACATCACAGAACGGGTTTCTTGACTCGAATTAACTCTAATAAACAATAAACGGTGATTAAGTATTCCTGTCATTTTTGAAAATTAATTATCGTTGTCAAGGGAGGGAATTCTGAAGTGACCCTAGACGTGAAGTGCGGTCCTTGGTGTGTGGAATTTGTAAGAGAGTATAGTACAGAGGTTAATTGCTCTCACAGTTTGTATAAATTACGTTCTGAGAGGGCCAATGGAGTAATATTATAGTGATGTGTTGGTAGTGGTGGAAGTTGTTTTATGTTGGTTGTTAAGATGTGTTGATAGTGGTGATTATGGCATGGTCGTTATAGAGAGAGAAAGAGAGAGAGAGGGAGGGAGAGAGAGAGAGAGAGAGAGAGAGAGAGAGAGAGAGAGAGAGAGAGAGAGAGAGATTAATAAGAAGTGACATTTCACAACAAAACCTAAATCACGTTAGAAAATACGTAGGGTGAAAAGCACGTCATTCTTCTCAGTTACTGCATTCACTCTCTGGGTCGCCTTATTGTTGTACACCGGTAATTTCTTTATCTTGTTATCTTTGTATTAATTTCAGTAATGGTAAAATGAATCTACGCCTGTCCGTTATCTCTCCTTATTTCTATACCCATAACTAAGTACATTATTATAAGTAAATACTTATAACTTTTTTACGTCTGTTGTCTCGCTCCCAGTTATAATCTCGTGTCTGTATATTAGTACTTTATGTAGTGACAACAACGCATGTCTTTAAAAGGTCGTTGGCTTTTGGGAGTCATTGGCACGTCGGGTTGCTAACTGTGGTGTCACGTTTGGCTTCTGACACTTACTTCTGTGAGGCAGAATCGCCTAGTGTATCTGAAATGCTTCTAAGAAAGGGGTTGATTGACTGACCCATTAATGTTATTCAGCTGCAAGAATTTGTCGTATCTCGTCTAGTGAAATTCTAAAAAAGATTCTCGGCTGCGTCTGTGTTAAGGATGGGGTTCATCGAGATTGCCTGATCTTTCTACGCACTTTCATCCTGTTGTGTAAAATCGTATGGCGTTAGCGAATATAAAAAGATCCTCGTAATAATGAGGTTAACAGTGCATATTTTGGGTCGTACGTTCTCACTAAGTCAACTGCTGTTCCTCTAGTTTCTTATATTTCTCCCTGTAAACCCATTCCTTAACCTCCTGATGTTATCTCTTTCCCAACTGTCCCTCCTTATGCCTACTTTACCACTCCATCCCGCTGCCCTTTCCATACTTCACATATCTGTATTCTAGTCTATATCAACTCCTGACCTCAGCATGTTCGTATTTCTACTATTCTCTTATCCAGAGGTTCTTAAACTGGGGTCCGTGAAGGTCAGAATAATTGAGAACAATTTAGCGATACTGCGTGATGCCGTTTGGCATCATTAGCTGCAAGAGTTTTAGGTGGAAGTCTGAGTCTGGTGAATGTTGATGGTGGAGAGTGGAATCTGAAGCAGCTGCTGTTTGCAGATGATACTGCACTGGTGGCTGATTCAGAGGAGAGATTGAGACAGTTGGTAGAGGAGTTTGGAAGGGTGTGTGAAAGGAGGAAATTGAAGGTAAATGAGAATAAGAGTAAAGTGATGAAGTGTACGAGGTTGGTAGATGGTAGGGGGATGAATATAGTTTTGAATGGTGAGTTGCTTGAGGAGGTAGAGTGTTTTAAATATTTAGGGTCACATGTTGCTGTGGATGGAAGAATAGATGCAGAAGTGAAGTTTAGAATGAATGAAGTAGGTAAGGTGCTGGGAGGAATGCAAAAAGTGTTTAGATGTTGTTCGCTTAGAATGGATGTAAAGAGAAAGCTGTATGAGGGTGTTGTGGTACCGACTGCCTTATATGGGGCTGAAACATGGAATATGGATGTAGCAGAGAGGAAAAGTTTGAATGTAATGGAGATGAGGTGTCTGAGGAGTATGTGTGGAGTGACGCGTATGGATCGAGTGCGAAGGAGAACTGGAGTTGTTCGGGAGATGGCAGATAGAGTTGAGCAGAGGATGTTGCGATGGTTTGGGCATATGGAGAGAATGGATAATGAGCGATTGGTGAAAAAGATAACTAGATCTGATGTGAGAGGTGTAAGGCTGAGAGGGAGACCACGAATAGGATGGATGGACAGTGTGAAGAGAGCGCTGGATGCGAGAGGGATGTCTGTTGAGCAAGGGAGAGTGGCTGTGCGTGACAGAAATAAGTGGAGAGAAATTGTGAATGAATAAATGATGACGCAGCCCTGAGGGGATATTCTCCCGCATTTGGTCTGATCAGCTAGTCGGGTCAGGTGCTGGTAAGGGGATGGGTCTATTATGATGTGGCAGTTCTGCTGTCGGGCCCTGCTGCGGATGTCACTGATTGCACTGCGCAGTTGACCCTTGTGCGGTGTGGTGCGGTGAGGATCTAACTCTTCTCCCCTTTGGGGCTAAGATGCGAATGAATGTGTTTGAATGGATTAGTAAATGGGGTGTGTGTCGTCCTGTCTCGGCTTCCTTCCTTTCCTTCGGGGAAGCAGCCTAGGCATATAGATAGATAGATAGTGGCCAAAATAATAAATAAATAAATAAAAAACGAAGAGTCTTGAATTCTGCTGTTCGTTGACACAAGCCTACCCTTGTTTGGCAACGCGAGCTATGGGTGCTCTGATTCAGTTTGCTGCTACATACCTTTGTGAGTCAGGGTTTTCAGCGCTTGTTTCTATCAAAACGAAAAGTCGAAATCAACTGGATGTCAGTGGTGACATAAGTGTTTCCTTGTCAAAGACCACTCCACAATTTCATCTTCTTGTTCAAGCCAAACAACAACAACCCTCTCTTTGAAATGAACTTTTGAGCAGAATTAAAGTTTTGTTTTGTTTAATTTGCACAAGTTGGATGTATTTCATTTTTTCATCGAGTGGCCATTAATTTTGGCATGAAGAAGAGTAAGAAAATAATTCTTTGTAAAGACTGTTTTATACTTTGTGTATGTCATACGCTGCGTGAGGTAGTTTTCCAAAAAATAAAGTATATTCATTGCATGCAAAATGCTGTGTTTATGTGTTTATGTGCATTTTTGTAGGGAAGGGGTTCATAGCTTTCACCAGATTCTCGAAGGGGTCCGTGACTCAAAAAGGTTAAGAACCACTGCTCTTATCTTTCTTGCTCCCAAAATAATTACTTTCCGTCTTTGACATGTTTGTCAGCCGTGGTAGAATTTGTTGTATTCATTTTCTTAAACTACCACATTCCTACCTCTCTCTGCCTCATTTCCTCCCCCTATCACCACTCTCCATTGTTAGCCCCAATCCCTTGTAGTCCTTCCTTATCCCTTACCACTCATTTCAACCTTTTACCATGCATATACTTCTCTCCGTTCCCTTTCATCCCCTGCCATCCTTCCCCTTCCGTCCTTCGTCACTCTTCCACCTCTCTCCATCTTTCGTCCTACTCCCCTACCCTGACTCACCTCTCCCACACCTTACCTATCTAGCCATCACTCAGACCAGACAACCTGAGGGCCTGTCTTGTTAATCAGATTTCCTTGTGTTGTTGCAAGAAATGGTGAACCGTCCTGTCTCACGCGACGCTAAGAGACGCCACGCAGGGTCGCACTTCCCCTATCGCTTTGGTCCATGTTTTCTCTCTCCTCCACAGTTTTCACTTGGATACAGCGTGAAAAAGGGTGGCTGTTGCCGCGTGTGTGAATATAGTTCGATGCTTCAGGTTGCATTATCGTCACCTACTGTGGCTACATGAAGAGATGGCACTATACTTTGTTTCTCGCAATTTCTAAAAATCACCAGCATAGTTTTCGTTTATGTATAAGTCTGATAGGCTACATCCACTGCAGAAATTAACAGGCAACCTCAGGACCCCAGAAATACAAGTAGGATTATGCATGGGCAATTTCTCCTGCTTTATATCAGACCAAATTAGAACACCGCAAGACCCGACCTTCTTCTTGAAGAGAGAGAGAGAGAGAGAGAGAGAATAACACTTCCACATGCTGACGGAGTACGAATGGGGAAGGGATGAGTGATGTATGTGAAGTATGAGTATTGTAGTAGCTATTGTGTGTGTGTGAGGGGGGGGGTAAGTTATATCCTCGACACCAGGATCTTTTCAGCCCGAGTACGTCATATATATATATATATATATATATATATATATATATATATATATATATATTATATATATATATATATATATATATAATTCATGCCACGGCCAGACGAATGTACAGTTGTGTGAAGAGACGTTTCGAAGAGGAGATACTAGAAATGGCTTCGAGTGGGCCCCCCCGGTACTTGGGAAGCCTTCATAAGCTGTAATCGTTTGGCAGCAGCACGAATGAAGTGTAAAATTTATGGACTGGAATGGTTTTACTGCACTGCTTTCCTTTTATGTGTCATTACTCTGTAAATTGCATCACAAAATAGCGTAATAAAATCCGCCCAGAATACCCAGGCTGAATTTCCACTTAAGTTTCCGGTGGCAGAGGAAAAAACCCGGAGTTCGATGTTCCGGCCGGTTAGACTAGTGGGCCTACTTTGTTCGTCCCTTGTCGCTATTCACACAGCTGTATAGTTGGGGATGTGGATATACTGTAAATAGGATATTGCAGAAGTTGGATATTAACTCTGCAAAACTCTTCTCACAGCACTCTATCTTCCCTATCGAACTATTACACCTAATCTTTACCTCGTCCTCGAACCGCCTGACCTTCTCCCAAGAACCTCACTCTTTTACTCTCCTCTAGTCGGCTTCTCCGTCTCCACTGGGTGCATGGCGTGAGATAAATAGCAGACTGTTTATACTGAAGTGACCTAATTGTTTTCGGTGCATTGGTGGTGTTCAGCCTGGTACGAGAGTTTAAACCTTGTCCACCCCTCCCCTCGTTACGAGCGAGTGAGCGATGCGAGCGAGAGATGTTTACTCTAGGTTAAGTTTGGAAATAAACTGCCTGACCCGACCCGACCCGACTGTCACGCTCAGCAGAAGCTAATAACCTTGCTCCTATGCAAAGTATTGTAGAGTTGAAATTCATTCATCATGTGATAAATTCTTTCAGTAACCTTTGTTTTCAAGTAAAAACTCACCCATAAATGCGTAGGAACCCCTTGGAATCTCGAGTTTTCCAAGGGAGTGTTCGGCTGTAATTGGTGAACTCCTCAGTTACTAAATCAAATTTTTAAAGATTTTCCGTCGTAACACTATTTTTTTTTCTTTGCTATAAACTCTAGCAATGAAATATTGGAGATTCCGCCTATAATTTTGTATCAGAGGGAAATTGTGATAATCTGGCGTCTGCTCGCTCGTCACGAGCTCACAAAGAGCACTTTCCAGGTAAGTAGTACCATTCACCTCCCACTTGGCCCTTACCCCAACCCCTTATATCCCGCCTTTCTCACCTGCACTCGTTTTCCCACATCGCTGTCTTGTTTACGTCCCTTTCCCTTTCGTTTGGGATGAAAAGTCAGAGATCGAGCAGGCCTTCAATATGAAGGACTCGTCAGGGCTGGATGACTCTGGGGAGGTAACCTTACGGTGTCCCTCGTACCACTACCAGCTTAGCACCACAGTGCTCCCACCACGACGATCCCTGCAACGAGGATCACAGTCTGCCGAGGGAAGCAGCTCGGAAATCTACGAGACAGTTCCGACAGACGGCTGTCTGGGTGACGACCTAGACGAGCCGCTGTCCCCTGGCTTGCCTGATGACCAGCCTCTGTACACCATTGGACGACTCGGACATCTACTCCCACATAGACAACGATGAGGAGGAACAGCTCATCAAACCTGTCACCGCCAAGAGCTTTGGCACGGAACTTCAGTATCGCATATAATTGACCGAGTAATCTTTGCTGCCAGCAAGGAGAACCAGTGAGAAATTAAAGTTACACACACACACACACACACACACACACACACACACACACAAGAGTAATAAAATAAGTAAAACATGGCAATAAAGGATTTACGGATACTCTTATCCACTTCACTACAGAAGATCCCTTGTACCGTATGCTAAAATTATACCGTCTAGGAGCATTAGAAATAAAAGTTAAATGACATCGCCCTACTGAAATGGTCAATTGCAGTTTTCGAGCAAGATATTATGTTTTGGATATCATGAGTCGTGTAGGTTGAAGCGCTTTATTAACTTTACTACTATTACATCTAATTATTATTGCTACCGCCAGGTGGTTTTATTCAGCCGTCGAGATACCATTCGAAGCGGAAGGGATAGATTTAGAGTCCGTTAATCCCCAACGCTCTTAGACTAACTTCTTTAATTTAATAAATTGTCAGCTACTGACCTAGTCGCAGTGGAAAAGACATTATTCTCGAGAAGGAAATGGTGATTAAATACCCACTTAAATTTAATGGCATTATTTCGAAAGAAGACAGGAAGAAAGCTATTTTAATACAATCAGAACAGTCAAAATACTCGTATAGAGTGAGAGTACACTGTAACAGAAAACAGCCGTAGCATATCAGAGTATACAGTATAATCGCTTACAGTCGTAGAACATAATTCCAGCCTACAGGGTATAATCGACGTGCACAGTAAGAATTCACAATCGCAGAACACAACCACATCATACAAACAGAGCTGATAATGCTAATATGCAACCATTGAATATACAAAGAGTGCAAACTCTCTGCTCACAGGCACAGTAAACAGCCATAGCATACTACTGTATATAATGAGATGGAACAATCATCGTTCACAGTCACAGATGGCAGTTTTAGTATATAATGAGAGTGGACATCAGAACTTACTATCACAAAACAAAACCACAGCAGATAATTAGAGCTCATAGTCAGAGTATACAATCAAAATTATCAGAGGCTTTAATAATACGTTACGGTAATTGCTCACAAGAACAGCACACAACTATAGCACACACAGTAGAGTCATCGTTAACATTCGCCGAACGAAACCATAGTACAGCAGATGATCTGTCTACTGTATTTATCTATCTATTGCCGGACGCCTTAATCCCGTAAGGGGTGGTCACAAACAAATCGTCTCCATGTCACCTTGTCCCCCGCCATTTCACTGCTCTCCCTCTAGCTCACACCCCTCTCTCATATACCTCTCTACTCCAGCCTTTCATCTCATCTTCGGCCTCCTACTCCCTCGCACCCCCACCACTTTAGTCACAGAGCCTCGTTAGTCTCTCACTCTCCATCCTCTCCACATGGCCAAACCACCTCTTAGTATTTCTCCTAACGCTTCCTATGGCTTCCACACCCACAAGACAACGCTCCTTCACTTCCTCATTTGTCAGTCTCTCTCCATGTAACTCCACATCCTCTTCTTAAATAACTCATTCCAACTGCTTTCACTCTTGAGTCCTTCCAACAAGGTCCAAGCTTCGCTTCCATACGTTAGAGTTGGTATAACAATACTGTCGTGCAGCACCCTTTTTTACTTCCGTGCCCACCTCCCTATTTCTTATCATTGCTTTCAAAGACCCAGCAGCCTTTCTCCCCTGTTGCACCCTTTCAAGCACTTCATCCAAACTTTCATCCTTACTTATCACCCCACCCAAATACACAAATGCACTCACATTCTATTTCTTCATCATCCAACCTTACTGTTCATTCAGTTACTTCATTTTTCTTGAAGACCACAACTTTTCTCCTCCCTATATTCACCTTTAGATTCCATTTCTTACACACTCTCCCAGATTCATTCGTCTTCACTTAAAAATACATAATCACCTGCAGACAGCGGTACAGGAAGTTTCCAAACACTGCCCTCACTCATTTGGGCCTCTCCAACATCCACTGCCCTACGTTGCATCTCTTTTATAGCCCCATCCATATACAGATTGAATATCCATGGATATATGACATATCCCTGTTTCAATCCAACATTCAGACAGAAAAATTCACTTAGTTCACCATCCACACTCACTGCAGTAGATGATCATAGTGGAAAAATTATCATTCACATTCACTGAACACAGCCATAGCATGTAATCAGCGTATACTCACTAAAAAAAAAAAAAAAATCGGAATTCTTTTAGCGTGATAAAAATCTGACACATCAGACGAGAGACCTGAAAATAAACTGAGTTAATATGGCTGGTTGGTACCCCTAATCTGCTGAGCCTTAGGTCCATATTCATAGCGGCATCGGAGGCTTCATACCACCGCTTACTAAGCAATTTGCTTTGCTTATTAATTATCATTGCCTTTTACGTTACTCAGAGAGTTTGAGTATCAACATATCTTTCATAAGAATTATAAGCGCGGACGTTGATGAGTAATGTGAGGAATAAATTACTAGCTAAAAGTGTTACAAAAGAGCCCGAAGCCACTTTGAATATGAGCACTGCTCATTCGATGCTCAGATTGTCAAAACTGAAGCAGTTTCGTAGGCAACACATTCCTCACATTATATGCAAATCGAGAACCGTCTGAGGCAAAAGCCTATCGTAGAATAAATAAATATGCCTACCGATCACCACCTCCTTGATGTTATCACACTTGTCAAACTGGTGATACACCATTCACAGAGTCATAATCCATGCACTACTACATTCAAGTGTCATTAATGTGGTTAATATTATAGCAATGCTGAGATGCATACTGCATATACTTTACATCAGTCGTTCATGGGGTGTTGTAAATACTGGAGAGTTAGCCCTATAAGGTTTTCCATCAACCCATTCTTAGAATGTTAATGGTGGTGGTTATTGTATCAAGACGTGTACGAAAATTACCTCGGATACGATGGTTGCCAAGCACGTAAATAGCACTTTGATCTCCATACCGTCTAGTGGATAATGTTTTGCTGTTTTGATATCTTCTTTAGAGCATTATATTAATTGCTATAAATTATTCTTTATATACAACATGAATCTACGGGAGTTACTGCACACTACGTCTGGAGAGAGAGAGAGAGAGAGAGAGAGGGGGGGGGGCGAGGTAGAGGCATAAAGATTAGGGAGGGAGGATAAGGTGTACCAGCCGTTACCGCGTTACACGGCTTCTGTACCAGTGATAGTTGCTAAGGGTATCGAAGCAAGGAGTGCCGATAATTACGAGTATTATAGTGGGTGTACAGTGATCACTAATAATCAGGGATGGTAACAGCACAATGGCCCTCACCTGGCCGTTCAGTCAGGTCAAAGAGCAGTTGTGACTGGACATTCAGTCATTTAGCCGTACAGGAGAGAGAGAGAGAGAGAGAGAGAGAGAGAGAGAGAGAGAGAGAGAGAGAGAGAGAGAGAGAGAGACTGGGGAGAAGTGTGGAGAGTGGAAGAAAGATGAAATGGCTGAGAGATAAGAATTTAATAGGTTCTTGGAAAAAGACTGAAAATGAGCTCTGTGAGGCGAATAAAAGTGAACGAATGAGAAATGAGCCAGAGAATTGGTTAATTAGTGTGAGAAACTGAGTCTGGGAAAATTTTAATGAGGGAGGGAGGGGAGTTGGTTACTGGGTGATACCGACTGATTGGGTGGTTTGGTTTTTGAGTTAGTGAGTGAGAAGTTGAGACAAGAAGTGAGATAATTAGCTAGGGAGTGAGTGTGAGTGAGAAACTAAGTGAATGTGTTGGTTATAAAGTGAGTGAGAAACTGAAAGGAGAAGCAGGTTAATGAGTGAGTGAGAAAATGAGTGAAGGGGTTAGTTAACGAGTGAGTAAGAGAGACATTGAGTGAAGGAGCCGTTAATGAGCGAGTGAGAAATTGCGTGATTCATTCAGTGAATGCTTGATTGAGGAAATGAGTAGGATACATGAATGAATTGTTGAAAAATTGTGTGTTTGAGAAACTGAGCTGGTGAATCAGGAGAGAGAGTGAGCAAAAATACCGGAATGAATGAGCGAGTGAGTGAGGGAAAGTGTATGTGATGGAGTAAGGATTAGTGTATTAATATGAGGATGAATAAGTACGTGAAAGCGTGAATATGCGAATGTCAGAGTGCGTAAACAAGCGCGTTAATGGGTGGATAGAAACTGAACGAGAATGAGAGTGAGAGTGCATGAATGATTGAATGAGTGAGAAAACGAAAGCAAGTGAGAGTGCTTGCATATATACAGTATATAATATATACTGTATATATGTAAGCACTCTCACTTGCTTTCGTTTTCTCACTCACACTCATTTATATATTATATAAATGAGTGTGAGTGAAAATAAGCGAATAAAAGCAAGTGAGAGTCTGAATAAGCATATGAGTGAGAGTAAATATGAATGAAGAAGTGTGCCAGTAGGTGAGTGAAAGAACGAGTGTATGCAAGTGATAGCTTTTGTAAATGGACGAATTAATGAACGTGGGGGTAAGTAAGAGAATATGGCTGGGTGAATCAGTAAACAAGTGACGACGAGTGTGTGGCTGGATGAATAAGTGTGAGTGAAAGTAAGAATGTGTGTCAATAGATAAGTCAATGGATGAATGAAGGCAACTGACTGTGAGAATGGGTGATTAAGTGAGAGTGACAGTTTAGGCGTGACTGAATAACTGTGTGACTGAACGAGTGAAAGCAAGTAAAAAAAAAAAATGTCAGTTAATGACTGGGTGATTCCCTGAGGATAAAAACAAGTGAGAGTGTGACAATTTGAAGAGATGATAAAGTAAGATAGAGTATGGAAATGAGTGAGTGAGGGGGTGAACGAGTGAGTGAGTGAGTGAGTAAGCAAGTGGATAAGGCCAAGTGAGTGTATATATTTTACGAGCCAGGTGTAATCTTCTGGTAATGGGGGTGCTGTGCCATCAGCGTCCTGACCGTGAAAGTAATACTGAATGATTGATTGCACGGGTTGGAGGGGTTCAGAGGTGAGAAGGGGGAGGAGGTGGCTGAATCGGTAGAGAGGCGGCCTGCAGTCCTAATGGACCCAGGATCGAATCCCGGCTGGGGCAGGGAACAGTTTAAGGATTTGAATTTCCTAAAAAACAGACTTTCCTGATCTACCAGATGACCCGCCAACATGTCGTAAAAATACTCCCGCTAATACCAGTACACCAGTCCTGTATGAGACAGCCCTAGCATGTATTCAATATGGACGGTGGGTGTTAGCGCCGAAGTGGTGACATGTAGAGGTGTAGGAGGACTACTGGGCCTTGGGATAGATGACTGCCCCCAAGAAATAGGTCCTGAGCATTTGCCCAGAGTCGGACACGTAAAAAAAAAAAAGAAAAAAGGTCGCAGGGATCAGTAAGGTCAGTATGAAGACTCATACCAGGTCACACGGCTGAATAGGTCAGGAAGAGGGGTTGCACAAGGCCACAGGGGCTACTAGGTCAATAATCTGATCCGCACAGGTCACAGGTCATGGGTCACGTATGGTCGGTCGCAGAGGACAGTAGGGTCGATACGAGGGATCACACAGGATGGTGGGAATCAGAGATGAGAATAAGAGTCAGAAGGAAGGGTCAAACGTGGTCTTACTGCTCAGTAAACTAAATACGTCGGGTCACACGTCAGGGGTTGCACTAGGTCACAGTGGTCGGTAAGGTCACAGACGATGTCACAGGAGTCATTCAAATCACTGAGCGGCCAAAAAGGTTTTTATGTATAGATATTCTCTCTCTCTCTCTCTCTCTCTCTCTCTCTGTCAGTCTGTCTCTGTCTCTGTCTCTGTCTCTCTCTTTCTCTCCTGGATTTCCATCAGAAGAGATAACTTTAAACAGATAAGATCATGTCTTACGAGGAGGAGGCAGAGGGTTAGTGGGAAATATGAAGTCATGTCATGTTGGCGTTTAGTATTTAATGGTGTGCCTCAGGGTTCACTTTTCTTCCCGTTATTTATTTTTTGCATTAATGGTTCTAGATTAAGATGTGAATAGTAGTAGTGGTAAACTTGCTGATGACACTAAAATATGTAGAATTATGAACACAGCTAAGGATTATTTCAGTCTTCATAGGATCTAGGCATGTTCTTCAGGTGGTCAAAGGCATTTCAAGGTGTAGGAAATGAAACTTAATGTATAAAAAGGTTAAGTACATAATGTGAGCAAACTTATCAACACAGCCCATTATGAATAAGATAATGAAAATATCAGTGGGATGAATTGTGAGAAGGATCTGGGAGTCATACGTAACAAGGATATGAAAGCTAAGCAGATCAGTAATAAAAAAAATAAAACAAACATGATCTTGATCTTGATATCAAGATATGTGAGTAGATCTTCAAAAAAAATACTATAGCGTTACCTACCTTTAGTGACGCCACACTTGGACGTCGGCAGTTTCAGTATTAATAGGAAAAAATATAGATTCTTTCAAGAGGTGCAATGTCACAACGTTAGTAGTACGATTCCTTATGAAAATGAAATATAAACATTCGGCAGCCAAACAAAGGTAGAAGAAAGATTTACAAGCTGGAGAGAGAGAGAGAGAGAGAGAGAGAGAGAGGTAACGGTCGGAACGTGTGGTTCGATGCTGCTCACGTAGTACTTCAGTTATGGAAGCCTTTGGTGGGCTCATGCCACTTTTCACTTAGCAAATTATTGAAGCGATATTACAACCCTTACAACCCCTTAGATTTCAGATGATTTCTTTAGCCAGGTGACTTATTTTTGACAAAGCTATAAAAATGAAAAGGAACTGTACAACGCGACTGTACATATTGTTGGCAGAGACTGTTGTGCTGCTGACACAAGTGTAGAGAGTGTCAGAGGAAATGAAAAATTTGGTGGGCAGGAATGTGGTTTAGTGTGTTGTGGACAGGTGAGGTGAAGTGAAAAGAGGTGGAGAGAGATGGGATGAAGAGGTTGGGGTGAGGTGGAGGGGTGAAAAACGGTGGAACGAAATGGGATGGAAGGCAGAGAAGTGGAGGGGTGAAAAACGGTGGAACGAAATGGGATGGAAGGCAGAGAAGTGGAGGGGTGAAAAACGGTGGAACGAAATGGGATGGAAGGCGGAGTGATGATGTGGAAGTGAAAGGGTGTTCAGGTGGGGCGGATTGGTGTTGAAGTGAAATGGAGAGGAGCTGAGGTGAGATAGAGGGATGTTGAAATGAGGCTGAGAAAGGGCGGTTAGGTGGGTAGGTGAGGTGTACAAAGGAGGGCAAGCAGCAACAAACCTATGGGTCCTTTCGAGGCTATTTGTCATACGGTAGATAAACGTAACTATTTTTGTAGTTCAGTGCCAAGGACAGGAAAGCAGGAAGATGAGGTGAAGGGGTGGTACGGTGAGATGCAGGGATGATGACGTGGAGGAGTGATAAGGTGAGACTAACGTGTGGAATAATGAGGTGAGGTGAAGAGGTCGTGAGATGAGGTTAAGCGATGGTGTGAGGTGAGGTGAGTACGGGTATCGATACAGCAAATGGGAGTTCACTAGTACAGTGAGGCTCAGGACACTTCTCTGTCCAAAGGAAACACTTGTCACTGTGTACGCGCGTCTGTTGTCCATATCTTATTGGTGATCTCCTGCGGACTCCAGGGAAAATCGACTCTACGTGGTGGTGGACCTTTTCCTAAACGATTTAGTTTTGGATAAGGCTAGTTAATATTAATGTGTATGTTATTTAAGCAGAGTATTTAAAAGACTTTAATGACACAGAAGAGGATAGTACGGTGTAATAAGCAAAATAGATTGTTTACAAAGAGGAGTAACAGAACTTAACGGACTTTCCAGACTTCTTGCTGGAGTTTGGCCTTTTATTTGAATTGACATGGAAGGGGATATATTTATCGTGGCCCATGTGAGACTTTTGGCATGAAATATTATCACTTAATTAGCCCAGTATATGTTTTGAAGATGCCATATGATGGGAGATCATTTCGTTAACCAGCCTACCAGATTATTTCAAAGTTTTAATGAATTTACTCCTAACAGTTCCTCACAGCTAACGTGATTCTGAAAGTGTAGGGTTATTCTGTTAAGTCTGATTAATGCTTTCCTTGGAGGGGTTATTCATGCATTGAAGGTGAGACGTGAATTAAGCAGTGGTTAATCGAAACTGAAGTGTTGAAGAAAAAAGGGAAATAGCCGCTTGATAAATTATGAAATGGCGCGAAGGGCTGGGGAAAAGCTGATTTAATTGCAGATACGGGGAGAAGGAGAACGATAGGGCCAGTATGATGGAGAGCTGGAGGTGACGAAGAAGCAGAGGGAAAGTTGTAAAAGAGTGGAAGAAAGTGTTGTTTGAAGAAGGGCAGGGATGGTTATATCGGGTAACGTGTAGGGGTGGATGGTCGTCAAGGAGAGAGGGGAAAGATAATATGGGGAAGTAACCTCTTCATTAAAAGGCTTCTCTCTTAAGCCAGTAAAAAGAATCATCCGAAGGGTATAAATATTTGAATAAAGACACCCAACATACGAGAGAGAGAGAGAGAGAGAGAGAGAGAGAGAGAGAGAGAGAGAGAGAGAGACTATGTGCGATTAACTGTATCGAAGGTGGTCGGGGATAGGTTGAGGATAGGAGGGGGGTGGGGAGTAGGGACGAGGGGTATGTAGATAGGGGACGGAATTGAAGATTTAGGGGCAGTATCGAGTTATTGACAGGCAAGGAACTGAGGCAAGAGGGAGGTGCAGGGAGGAGGGCGGATGTGGAGAGGCAGTGGGAGAAGTAAGACAAGGATGTACAGGCAAAATGGAAGAAAAGGTGTTGTGGTGGGAGGCAGGAAATAGGAGGAAAATTAGGAAGGAGGAGGGATGAGGCTGGGAGAGCCAAGGCGATGAAGCAGAAGACTAGGAGGAGGCAGAAGGTAAGATGATGCAAGGAGGGAAGCTAGCAAAGTCATAGGAAGAGACAGGGGAAGGAGAGAGGGAGGGTAGGGGGAGCAGAAGTAGCGAGGAAGGAGTAGGACGAGGAAAGGTAGGAAGAGGAAAGAGGGGAGGGAAAGGAAAGGAGGGCTAGGCTGAGACGGGAGTAGGGAAGGGAAAAGCTGTGAGGATGATGGAGGCAGGTACTTTGAAACAGAAGGCAGGTAGAGGAAGGAAGGGAGAGGCAGGGAAAAGAACAAGAAAGGTAGAGGGGACGCAGGGGGAGGGAAAACAAAGGAGTTCAGTGGAAAGCAGTCAGCAATATACCCACTGGTCCTTTAAAGTCTAGTAGGCGGAAGACTATAATATTTAAAGTTAGAAATAAAAATATGAATAACAAGAGATGAAGGCTTCCTCTCCCAGGAGTCTCTCCAACAGAAGACGACAAAGAAAAGTAGAAAAAAAAAGTTGGGAGGATTTCACATGCAATCATAATTATCAGTATCATTTTGATTCATGTGGTTTTTGGCTTAATAACTTTAGGGAGCACCTGTGTTTGCTGAAGAATAATTCATATCATCACTCTCCCACCAAAAGGCTTAATATTTTTATAGGTCGTCTTTTACGCATTGGGAATCATGCGTCAACAGATTTCTTATGCATCACTAATATCTGATGTCTGAGTTGTTGGACTCCAGCAGTGCATAAGATCAGAAAGAAGTGGAGGGAGGTTAGTGGGTGGCAGGAAGGAGAGAAGGTAAAGATAAGAACAAGAGAGAAGTAAAGGAAGGGGAAGGTAGGCAGGAAGGAGAAAAGGGGAAGGTAAGAGAGACCTGATGAAAAGAGAAACAGAAGATAAATGAAAGTAAACGCAAGTAAACGAGAAGCAGGAGGTGGGTAAAGCAAGAGAGAAGAGTTGAGGGATTGCTTAGAGAGTGGCATTACCTTTCTCATGTGACATTATCTCTCTCCCGCAGGTACTGGCACACTGATTGATGAATGGGGGGCATTGTCCTATGCGGCCTGGACCTTCTCTGCGTTTGAGGCATACAGTTTTCTCCCGCTGAACATTAAGGTACCGTAACACATTTTATTGCATCGCCGCGGTAACGCTTATTTAAATTCTTGCTCTGGCTGAGCGAATTCAATTAGGGAGACTTTATAAGGATAAAGTTCACGGAGATAAAGTAAATCGTATTCTTTGTTTGAGATGTCCTTTGTGGTATGAAGATTGTTTTGATGTATCCAGAATAAAATAAATATATAGACATCGTAGCACGAAAAAAAAAAAAAAAAGTTTTTCTTAAATAAAGCCTAGTTCACCTTATTCTTTAGGTGAGGGGGTGAGTTGTTGTGTTTGGTTGAACTGAGCATTATCAGGTCCATTTGGCTGTTTGCCGCCAACCCATACATGTACCAAATGGTATTAGTTCAGATTTTTATTCACATACAACATGCTTGAACCCTGTCACCACAAGACTTGATGGTACCATCGACAAGTGATTTGGCAAAATAATATTTAGAATCTTGTCATAGTTGGGAAGTTGGAAGTAACAGTTTTACATGTGGCAACATTGCCCTTCATAAATATTCTTGCATCTGTTGTCCCTTTCGTTTCGTCTCTCTTGGTAGCAGAGGAAGGTAACCCGTTGGCTGTAACTGGGTTGACTAAAGACGTACGCCTCTTCCTTAATTACGAGTACAGTTTATATTTTGCATATCTCACCTTCTTGGTCTCATACTTGTTATTTATACCTTTATAAATAGTGACTTTGATTGCATGAATTACATGGAAGACGGTTAGGTATAGGAGTTAGTGGACCTCTTAAGATGACGAGAGGACGGCCCTCAGTGTCAGCGTTGGGAGCTGGAGTGTGGACATAGAAGGCAGGTGATGATGATGATGGTGACCACTGCCGAGAGCACATAAGATCCAGGAAGAGAAAAGGTAGTATCATCATAAGAGATCTTTACAAGAAGCGCATTTATCAAAATGTTCCCTTTCAATGGAGAGGCGATTTTATTTTTTTCCTTCTCCCCTCTCCTCTCCCCAAATTTACTATTGTCCTTTCCTCTCTTTTGCCTCCAGTTCCCCTTCCCCTTCATAAAGATGATGATGATGATGATGATGATGGTGATGATGATTCAATAATAATGATACTAATAAAAAAAAAAAAATTAATAATGTTACTTATAATGATAATATTAATAATAATAATAATGGTAATCTCAGTAATAATAATAATAACAACAACAACAACAATAATAATAATAATAATAATAATAATAATAATAATAGTATTATTATTATCATTATTGTTATTATCAGTAACATTATTTCTGAAAGAAAAGGGATCTATTCATAATAATAATAATAATAATAATAATAATAATAATAATATTTTAGTATTATTGTTATCATCATTATAGTTATTATTATCAATAATATTATTATTTCTGTAAGAAAAGGGATCTGTTCTTTGTTTTTGTTGAATAGGAGAATGCCTTTGACAGAGTCCCTAGGGAGGTGGTGAAGTGGACTATGAGAAAGCTTGAGATCATGGAGTGGCTGGTTTGAGTGGTTATTGCTATGTATGTGGGTGCTTACACCCAGGTGAGAGTGAATGAGGATTTGAGTGATGAGTTTTCGGTGAGTGTTGGTGTGCATCACGGGGTCAGTTTTGAGACCCTTATTGTTTTTCCTGGTGCTTGAAGCCTTCTCACGAGATTTCAGAAATGGACTCCCGTGGGTGATGTTGTATGCCGATGATTTGCTGTTGATTGCAGAGAATCAAAAAGGAGGTGGAGGAAAGATTAAGGAAGTGAAGAAATGGTATTTGACACAAGGGCTTGAAAGTAAATGCAGATTAAACAAAGCTGATGGTATCTAGGGTTGGTGGCGGTACTGCCAAAGATGAGTTAGCGTGGCCATGTTCAGTTTGTCACAAGGGCAAGGGAAGCAATTCGATACTATTCAGTGTTTGTGATTAATGGGTGCATAAGAGATGCAGTGGTATTAGATGTAAACAAGATAATGCTTATTTCATGTGTGCGGTGTGTAGGGAAGATCATATGGAGATTGTCGGGCGTGAAAGGATTGATCTTGCTGGTGAGTCTCTCGAGTGTGTGTAAGAGATTGTAACTTGGGAGACATGTTATGTGCTGGAGGTGGAACTGGAGCTAGTTGTGTGGCTAGAGTGAGGAGTAGTTGGAAGAAGTTCAGGGAGCTGTTGCCTCTCCTGACATTGAGAAGGCTCTCCCTCGGTGCTAAGGGATTTTTTTATACAGCGTTTGTTGGGAGTGTAATGCTGTATGGAAGTGAGACATGGGCAGTAAAGGAAGAGGATATTCGCAGGCTTAAACGTACAGAAATGACAAAGATTAGGTGGATGTGCAGTGCGTCCACTGATACGAGGCCTAGGAGGGCTAAGTTTACGATGGAAGAGTTATGAAGAAGGACGGGACTGGAGTGTACTGGTGTTGTAGACTGAGATGGTTTGAGCACGAGGGATGACAGTTGGATGCAGAAAGTGAGAAGTTTTAACGCTGGGTGTACGGTTGCGAGAAGCAGACCGAAAAAGACCTGGAATGAAGTCATAGAGTGTGACCTCAGAGATAAAGGACTGAACAGGAAGGTTGCCAGAGATCGGGCAACATGGAGAACAGCCATTAGGTGACCAAGGCCGACGCATTCAAGCATGTTGGAGCTTTTATATACGAGACGAAACGAACTACTGTTGTTGCTGCTGTTACAGTACAGTCATATAAGCGATAAGTTGAATGATGTACATGTTGGTTGTGTGTAATTATAATATTTGCGATGTGTGCGTTGTTTGTGTAAGCAGTTGTTGCCGTTTCAGGCCGAGACCATACAGACAACCTGGAAGGGACTGGTAGCTGTGTGTGTTTGTGATGATGCACTGGATGGTGTAGGTAACCCCCCCCCCTCCCCGTCTCACAAATCATTCCGCCTGACTCAAAACTTTTAGCCTCTTTCTCTGTTGCCGCCACCTCCATCACACCGCTTCCCCCTCCTCAACCCCCCCAAACCTATTGCTGGAAGTCTATCACCTACCTCCCCTCCCCAACTCCCATGCCTGTTGCTGAGACTCCATCACCTCCTACCCCCCCTCACCAACCCCTTCCAAGCCTGATGCTGGTAACTCATCACCTACTTCTTCCCTCCCCAACCCCCCCAAGCCTGTTGCTGGGATTCCATCATCTTCTACACCCCCCTCCTCCCCAGCCCCCAAGATTGTTCAGTACGTGATCGTACTGAATGAGTCAATGGAAATTGTTGCAGCCCCGCCAGCCGTAGAGTTCTTTAAAAAAAAATCACCGCTTTGCTAAAGTAAGAATACAATAATAGACGTCATGGTATTAAGGAGGATATATACTGAAAAATTTCTAATCCCATCAGTAGCCTTAAATAGATGTTCAGCGTTGAATAAAATCATTTGACAATAGCAAAAAATAAATGGAGAGAGAGAGACAGAGAGAGAGAGAGAGAGAGAGAGAGAGAGAGAGAGAGAGGCATGCCAACAAGAGATTAGAGAAAGGGTCATAATATCGGAAGGGAAGGCAAGGATGGGTTTGAAAAGTTGTCTCCTTAGGTGAAAATATCTACATGGATTCAACGGCTTGATTATAAACAGGTTACTTTTAATTAGCTGTTTCACGTCTTGACTTCGGTGGGGGGGGGGGTCTCGGCTAAGCTGTGTAATTCGTTTGAGAGTAGCTGGAATTACCTCTGCCCCCCGTCCTTCAAAAAAGGCTATCTTAATAGTTAATAGTTTCTAACACAGTTCACTGTGGGAGTTCATACATGGCTGCATAAAATCGCCTGACGGGAGCAAGAACCCTAAAAAGGAAGTCATTGTCCTCGAAGGTTTAATGGGAAGTGTTTGTGCCCCTCCTAAGCTGAACATGAACGGTGCCATAGCACAGCAAACCCGTCCCCTGCAGTCATTTTAGTGCTGACGTACAAACACAACAGGATATCAAGTCAGAGATGTCACATATCAAATTTGGAGTAAATTGGGTGAAAACTGACGATTTTATGCCCATTTGAAATTTTAGGCCTGACCCACTTAACACTGATGTAATGAGGCATGTTATTGGATGCACATTTGAAAGATGCACCTTTAGGTTTTGTTTACATGTCGATCTGACGAATTTGAAAGGAGTTAGGCTATGGCAAGAAAACGATTTTAACATTTTACGTTTTGGGGGCCTGCAACCTGGGCCGTGCCCATTTTGGCCCAAAATTTATTCAGGTGATCAGAAGATCATAGCCCAACGTCCCTGTAATTTTAGTCAAAATCGCACCACTAGTTTTCGAGTAAAGTTGTTAAAAGACAGAGAGAGAGACAGATAAACAAACAAATAGACAAGCCGAGTGAAAACAATACCCATCCCTGAGCTCCTCCGGTGCGGGGACGGCTAATAATGGAATGTGGCTGCAGAAACAGTAAATAACAGCTCGTCATCGTCTTGAAAGGGTTAATGGGGATTATTTGCAACGCCTTTATCGTGGACGGTCTCTGAACTGAATAAAATCATCAGACGGAAGCGGGAATGAATTAAACTTCCTTGTGTCAGAAAGTTTTAACTGTTTTCACTTCCCTGTTATTTGTTTTCACAATTCGGGTCTTGTATGACGAGACGCCTTGTTTAACCTTTTAAACACGAGGATGAGTTTTCTATTTTATTCTTGCAATCTGCAAACAATATTTTTGCAGCTAAGGAGAGACTTTATCTTCTGGAGGGTTGACGTCATCATTAACTCTTTCGCTACTGGGGTTCCTTCGCTGTTTTCATTTCCATTATATTCTCATTTTATTACCTCAGCCTCATACACTCAGTCGTTACAGTACTGCGAGGCTTATCTTGAAATTATTCCATGAAGTATGTGTTATCGAGGACTACACTTACTGAGAGGGAGTTAAAGTATCGTTCCTTAATCCTTTCACTGCCATGACGATTTTTCTGCTTCGATCCTGGTACCACCAAACGAAAATATTCAGCTCAGGTGGGATCTGTCGAGTTATGGGGTTAAACTTATCTTTATGATCATAATCCGTGTTTCTTATATATTTCTCTTCTCCCCATCCTAACCTTGGCTGTCTTCTCTCTGTGTAATTTTTTCCTCAATTCCATCTTATTCAGTCTTCCATCAGTTTTCTCTCACTATAATCTCATTACTGGTTGGCTCCTCTCCTTGTCACTCTGTAGCCTTTCTCTAAGTTCTCCCCTTTTCCTACCTTTCAATTTTCCTAACTCATTCTGAGGTACTTAACTGTCTGCAAATTCCATTCTTACTGCAATGTCACCTCCATCCTCCTACATCATCTTCCCTTCCTCTAAGATCTCTCACTCACTCCAAGCTATCCCTCAGTCCTAGTCCTCATTTTTCTCTTCTTTCGTCTTTCACACTTTAAACGCTCACTTCATTTCATGATACTCAGTCCTCTACAAGTCTCTCCCTTAATACAAACTCACAATACTTCCCACTTCATCCACGACTTTTTATATTCTCATCTCGTCCTGCATTCCATTACGCCTATATGATTATATGATTTTCTCTCTCACTATAAGGTCACCAGCCTACCCCTTTCTTCCTTCCTGACCTCTGACACTTCAGTTTTTACTTTCCCCTCTTGGTGGTGGTTGTTGTTGTGGTGATGGTGGTGGTTGTTGTTGTGGTGGTGGTGGTGGTTGTTGTTGTGGTGGTGGTGGTGGTTGTTGTTGTGGTGGTTGTTGTTGTGGTGGTTGTTGTGGTGGTGGTTGTTGTGGTGGTGGTTGTTGTTGTTGTGGTGGTTGTTGTTGTGGTGGTGGTTGTTGTGATGATGGTTGTTGTGGCTGTTGCTGTGGTGGTGGTGGTTATTGTGGTGGTGGTAGTGGTGGTGATGGTTGATGTTGTGATGGTGATTGTTGTTGTTGTGGTGGTGGTGGTGGTAGTGGTGGTGATGGTTGATGTTGTGATGGTGATTGTTGTTGTTGTGGTGGTGGTGGTGGTTGTTGTTGTGGTGGCGATGGTGGGGGCTGCTGTTGTGGTGGAAGTGATAATGGTTGTTGTTGTGGTGTTGATGTTGTTGTTGTTGTTGTGGTGGTGATGTTGTTGTTGTTGTTGTGGTGGTGGTGGTGGTGTGGTTATTAATGTTGTTGTTGTTGCTGTTGTTGTTGTTATGGTGGTGGTGGTGGTGGTGGTGATGGTGGTTATTGTTGTAGTGGTGGTGGTAGTGGTGGTAGTGGTTGCTGTAGTTGTGGTGGTGGTTGTTGTTATGGTTGTTGTCGTGGTTGTTGTTATGGTGGTGGTTGTTGTGATGGTTATGGTGGTGGCTGTTTTTGTTGCTTTTTTGTTGCTGTTTTTTTTTTTATTTTTTTTTTTATGTTTTGGTGGTGTGGTTGTTGTTGCTGTTGTGTTGATTGTTGTTGTGGGGTTGGTGGTGGTTGTTGTTGCGGTGGTGGTGGGTGTTGTTGTTGTTGTTAAGGTGGTTGTGGTTGTGGTTGTTGTTGTAGTTGTTGCTGTGGTGGTGGTGGTGGTGGTGGTTGTTGCTGTGGTGGTGGTGGTGGTGGTTGCTGCTGTGGTGGTGGTGGTTGTTGCTGTTGTGGTGGTGGTTTTTGTGGTGGTGGTGGTGGTTTTTGTGGTGGTGGTGGTGGTTGTTGTTGTGGTGGTGGTGGTTGTTGTGGTGGTGGTGGTTGCTGCTGTGGTGGTGGTGGTTGTGGTGGTGGTGGTTGTTGTGGTGGTGGTAGCTGTTGTTGTTGTTGTTGCGGTGATGGTGGTTGTGGTGGTTGTTGCTGTGGTCATGGTTGTTGTTGTTGTGGTCGTGGTTGTTCTGGTGGTGGCTGTTGTTTTAGTGGTGGTCGTGGTTGTGGTTCCTGGCTCATCTGAAACGTGAACTCGGTGGACTGCAGGCTTAAATTTCCTTTCTCCCGCAACCCACCATCCTCCTTTCGGGCGATAGGGAAGTAGCTGAGGGACACTTGCATAACCAGACAGCTGAGCCCCTCGTGGTCTCGGTTCCACCATAGATATATTCTGACAATTTTTACACCCCAAAGCAGCATTGCGGCATTTCTAGGTAGATAATGGCCAACTCTGCCGCTTGTCAGGAACACATCGTCTGCCTTGACCGTTCCAAGATGGCGGCCGCGCAGACCCATCGAAAGCAGTGTCATGCGGCATCTAGACTTATTTATATCTATGGGTTTGGAAACAGCATACCGTCTCATTTCCGGGAGGATTTTTTTTTTTTTTTAGCTCATTCACCAGTTAACCACTCTGACTCATACTCTTTCCTTACCATTTCAGTATGTGAAAAATTAACATTCATAAATCTGTATACAGAAATAATATAAAGACATTTAAATGTAAAATGTCAGTAGAGATCAATTTAAGATTGTCTGCACCGACCTCTTGCAACACTGGTTAGGCTTATTCGGCGCCCGCAATTTCCCCAGGCGGTTTCGTCTTCCCATGTTTTCGGTTTTGACAGTTATGTTTTTTTTTTTTTTTTTTTTTTTTATGCAACATTCGGTATATTCACTTCAGCTTTTACCAGACGCAACAGTAATCAGTTTGAAAACTACGTGACAAGCGTTTCAAAATAAACATGCAGCGGGACTTGTAATATTATGTGATGAATGCTGTTCTGCATTGGTTTTCTTAGTTAATCATGTCTAGAAAACTTGTATAATAACTGATGATTACATTATTGCAGAATTTATGTGCTGTTCACCAATGCTTATCATGAAAGGTATTTTAGAAAGCATGCGACTGTGTGAGCCAGGAAGAGGTGACCGACATCAGTTATAATTGTTTTATTCCTTGTGTTCATATTCTGTAAAAAAAAAAAAAAAAGAAAAAAAAAGAAAGAAAGAAAGAAAGAAATCAAAAGAGAGGTAGTACAAAAAGACATTTATTTCAAAACAGCTGGATAGGTTGTTTTTATCCCTTTCATTACGATGAAGAATTTGTTTTATTTTTACTACTGTCAGTCACTTCTTTCAGCGTAACTCACTGGCTGAGACGATTTTTTAAACATAATCTATATAATGCCTTGTTTGTAAATTGAATAGTAATACAAAGAAATTACACTGTTTGACACTAGAATGTTGATTGTGATAGTTATACACACATTGATGCCTAATCTTCCTCGTGCGTACTGAAGTTGTCCGACGTCAACCGAAATAATATACACAGTAGTTAGTACACAGCCAGTCGTTTAAGAAAACATTTCGTATTTTATGGGTTGTTGAAAGCTGCGGTATATCTAAGATTTCCAGTTTAAATAGATTTCCCTAAGGTGAATTAAATCGTCTGCTAGAAGGCAAAATATCATACAAAAGAGGATATCGTAGTGAATGTGCCATGTAAAAGAAATGGCATGCATACAGAGAATTCAGAGGAATATTATTTAGTACAGCATTGTGGCTGCGATATATGTGCATACAAGCTTCTCCAGCACAGTTCATCACCACTGTCTCTCACCACTTCCGAATTACTCTTCCCCATGTATACCTCCATGTTATCCTTCAAACTCTCTCCCTGTCTTCCTCTCCTCGGTCAATACAACTTTAACAAAATTCATTTACGATAATGGTATCTGATTTACTTATGCAAATTAGCCATCCATCACCGGAGCCCCATTTCTCACTAATACGTGGAGTGCTGGGTGAGGGATCCAGAAACAGGAAGAGGAATGCTTGTAAGAAGGAGAGTTATCAAGAGAGTAATCAGTGAAATGAACCATACATCCACCCACTCATCATTCAAGCCTTACCATTATCGGATCCATCTCACAGGTCTAATGTTCCACACATGCAAGGAGAGTTGCCCTCCATAATATTTGTGAGGTTGAGACCATTACGTTGACGACCAGGTTAAAAAGGGATGCAGTCTTTGTCATGTGCATTTCTGTACATATTTCATCCTCGCATGCTAGTCAGCTGTCTGTTCCTGTACTTCATCAACGTTCATTCTTTGCATACCCCTACATTACTTACCAGTTATAGTCAGCCTCCGTAACAATTATTCTTTGTTAATGCACACATTCACGTAGCATGTCCATCCACATTCTTGATCTTCTGCATACCTCATAACTTTCGCACTCGTTTATATTCATGGATATATCCTTTTAACAAGTCTGTTCGTATTCATTCTCAGTATGACCATACCATCTTACTAAAAAGAAAATTCAAATTAAAGTTGTCCGCCCTGAAGTTTGGAACGTGGAGTTCGGCGCTTCTGGCAAAGTAGTTCGCTTTAAGGACTTTTCATTAAATAATGTTGTTCATTCAGCAGTCGTGTGATCGTCTTGGCATGTACTCCTAACATGCCGAACTGAAGAATGATTGGTTAAGTATACTTTTAAAAAAGGGTGGAAAATTTATTACCTCATCCTCCTACATAGAGGTTATGGTGGAACATAAGGGGCAAAATAGTGTGCGTGTTTTTTATTACACTTTTAAAGAGTTTGGAAAAGCTTAGAAAACAAAAGGGAAAAAAAAATAAAGACGTGTTAATGGTACTGTGTGTGTTGGTTGGTAATTTGGGAGCGTTAGTTAATAGATAAACAATGTCTGTGTTTAGCGTCCCTCTGAACAAGACGCGCCCCGCCCCTTGTATCAACACCAGCTGCCCGTGGTAGGGGGCCGGGGGAGAGGTGGAACAGAGAAGGTGGAAGACTAGAACAGGTGGGAGAGCGGATGGAAGGTGTGGTGGAATATGGAGGTGGGAGGGGGAGGTTAGGTTAGGTTTTCTCTGAGATGAAAAATGTGGAGCAATGAGTGAGAAGAGGGTGGAGCCTTGAAGTGACTGAATATGTGGTGGAAAAACGTGGGGAAAGGATGGTGCAAAGTTGAGATTAGATTAGGTTCAATTCTGCTAGAGGGGGTGGGAGGAGGGTCAGGAAGATGGTTGAAGTGATGAGGTGGAAAATGGAGTGTCAAGTGGAAGTGTATTATGTAGTGGTAGAAGTGGTGTAAGATGAGAATAGGAGATGTTGAAAATAAGGCTGGGAGGGGAAATGGAAGACGGGATGGCAGGTTGAAATGGAAGATTGAGATTGACCTGGGGTGGAGAACGGTGACGCGGACGGTAAAATTGATGGTAAAAGTATAAGTGAAGACAAAGAAAAGTGTATGTGGAGACAGGAGAAGAGAGCGAGAAAAGCTGAGGTGAAGAAGGAAAGAGTTGAAAAATCTAATGCAAAAATGGAGAAGTGTAGAGACTGAGAGTAGAAGGAGAAATTGGAAGGGGCAGATTGAAAGAGCGGTGGAGATGGAGGGTGATGAAGATAGTAGCGGAATGGAGAGTGTAAATAGAAGCTGAGAAGGGTAGAGGTGGAAGAAGATGAAAGGGTAATGGAGGATATCAAAAGGCAGGTGGTGGGGAGGGAGGAATGGGATTAAAAGAAAAGCAGGGGAAAGGATAAATTAACTAGACGTGGAATGTTGTGTGTGTGTGAGAGAGAGAGAGAGAGAGAGAGAGAGAGAGAGAGAGAGAGAGAGAGAGAGACAGACAGACAGAGACAGAGACAGACAGACAGACAGACAGACAGAGAGTGAGTCTGGTACTAGATTCACAGATGGATGGATAATCAATTTCTTCTAACTAAGACCTAATTTTGCTGGAAAAATAAGAGATGTGGAAATATTCTCCACTCTCCTTTACTTGACCTTCCTGGAAAAATAAATACTAAGTTACGACAGAGAACTTTTTTTTTTTTTTTTCAGGAAGACCAAGATACATAGGATGGTTCTGCACTTCTTTTCCTAGTTCTGCAAAAACTCATTATACATACAACAAGGGATTGATCATGATTTATTTTTCACGAACATGAAACAGTGAACGACCCTGCACTTTAATATGACAGGCATTTGATCGTAAACTTGTATTTGCAAGAGAAACGAGACATGGACAGATTTGCACTCTCCTTTCATCGTCCATTCTGCAAAAACAATCCTAAGTTACTTGAAGGAACTGTTGGTAAGTGTGTTTGTGAGTCTGAACCGTGTTGTGTTAGTAAGGGGCGTGGTGAGGTAAGCCTCAGGACTCATTATTAAGGTAAACACACGTACTCGTATCTTGCCCTGCCTTGCCTTACACTTGTCAGTCCATTCTTGATGGCTTTCCTTACCTATCTTTTCAGGCTGTTTGTCCGTACTGTCTCTCCTAACCTCTGCCATTCTGCTCTTCATCCCTTTATGCTGTCGCCGTTCCTGTTGTCTGTTCTTTCCTATTGTATATCTCTTCTTGATGTTTTTCCTCACCTATTCCTTTGTGCTGTCTGTCTCTACTGTCTCTCCTTACTTCTACCTTACTGCTGCCTGTCCCCTCCTGCGGTCTCCTTTCCTACTGTGTCTCCTTACTTCTACTTCTTGCTGTCTGTCCCTTCCAGCTGCCTGTCCCCACTGCATGTCCTTTCCTGTTCACCATCCCTTTCTGCCGACTCTCTCTCCTTGTCTTAATTCCTCCTCCTTATCTCCTTAGAGTCTCCTTTCCTCCTCCCTCTTCCTCTCGTTCTTCCAGCCCTCCTCAACTTCCCTCACACAGTTACTTTTTCGCTGTTCTCTCCTCATTACGCCTCTCGTTCTCCCCTTCCTCATTCTCATCACTTTCCTCATTCTTTTCTTCTTCATTCATTTCTACATAGGTCTCCACTTCCAAATTCTTTTCCTTCCTTCTTTTTTTTTTTTTTTTTTTGCCCTCAGACATTTTTTTCGTTTCATCCTCATTCTTTTTCCACTTTCAACTCATTTTTTTTCACTTATATTCTTATTCTGTCATCTTCATTATTTTCTTCTTGTTTGCTATTCCTAATTCTACTTTCTTCCTTATTTTTCTCCTCTTCCACGTTCTCCTTCCATTTCTCTTGTCTTTTCACTCTCACCTCTCACTTTTGCCTGCATCGCAAGACGTCGGGCATGTGTGAGCTATGCGAGCTTAGGCTGAAAAAAAAGAAAAAAGAAAAAAAGAAATAGGTGGTGGAGACAGCGGATGGTGATGGCAGTGGTAACGAATGGTGATGTGGCAGTGATGATGGTGGTTGCGACGAATGGTGGAGAGTGGCATTGGTGATGGTGGTGGAGAGAGGTAGGTGTAGAGGAGTGGACGGTACACGGAAAAAAGAGGTGCTGAATAAACATCCCCCCTTCTGTTGCTTGATGAAGAGAGTTTGTAGAGACAGACAGTGGTCAAGAAATACATTGATTGTGGAGAAGGATGTGACATTAGAGAAAGAAGAGAACGAAGCTAATTAGAGAAGGGAGATTCCCTCCGAACTCTCTCCCAGTGTCGCACAGTGGAGGTAGGTGATAGTGATGCAGCAGTGGTTGAGGGACTTAGAGGAGCAAAAGGATGTTACTGAGAGATGGGAAGCACTTGACAGATGTGTCTACAGCTTTCTTATAGCGAAGAAACCTGCTGGGGAAAGAGGTGGCGAGACGTGGAAAGATGACGAGGTAATGCTAGGGGTGTCGGAGGAAGTGGTGGAGATGACTGAGTAGGAGAAGGTAAGTAGGTCGGGAAGGCAGCCCGTGTGGTGAACAATCTCTCCTCCTCTGTGTCCCCCTCACACCTCAGTAATGCCAGTGTAATAGAGTCGACAGAGTGAGGCCTCACCAATGGGGATGGGATGCTGCCCTTACCTTACCCCCATGACATACACACACACACACACAAACACACACACACACACACACACACACACACACACACATACAGTGATGATGGTGGTAGATACGGTATTTGATGGTTCAAAATTGAATAAAGGCTGTCTTTAACTTTTTAATACTGGTTTCGCTATGATGATATTTATTTTAGTTTATCCAGGCTACCTCTAGACGAGTGTATCTTTTACTGTAGCGAGTAAATTATCTCCATTAACCATTTTTGTACGGAAACATAGCCCCATTTTTTTTTTTTTTTTTTTTTGTCTAGTCTTGCCTTAAAACGCATTTGCTCGTCTCAGAAAGGCTCTCATATGGAAAGGATTGACCTCTCAGTGTGATGTCCCTCGTATATTATTATCATTTCCTGAAATTTTCATTCTACTAAAAGAGGATTATTTGAACTGTAGGGTTAGTCCTGAAGATAGCAGGAATATAATACGTCACCGTAGTGAACGGAATTACGCCAAAGAGAAAAACTTCTGTAAGCCAGCAAAATTCAGCAGTTATAAATGAACAACCTCCCCCACAATTAAGACGGAATATTACCTCCCTTGCATTATTTTACAAATAATTTTATGACAACAGCGCAGACGAAGTTGCATGTCTTATGCCACCTCTCCACGCCTTCCCCCGTGCTACATAGGAATCTGGTAGCGTTCATGACGGGATTGTCACAGTGCTATATTGGAGAACTTCTGCCTATCAGAATTTATTTATTCCCAGAACTACTTCTCTTTGTAAATGGCTTTCCCAGATTAGTTTCCCCTCAAACTTCAACCTAAAGCAGTTTAAGTAACTGTTACACCTTTTATTTATATTTATTTTTTTTTGAAAAAAAAAAAAAATAAATAAATAAATAAATATAAATAAAAGGTGTAACAGTTACATCCACTCACTTGATGTAGTGCTGCCTACTTCTTCCTCAGCCTTTATCATTCTTTTTCTGTGCCTGCCCTCCTCTCTTCCTGTTTCTCCCATCTTTCCTGTCACTTCTTATTGCTTTTCTTTCCTTTACAGGTGGCTTTACATTGAGTGACAAGCCTAATGGTTTCCTGTAAGCCAAGAAACCATTTACAACGCTGGGTGGTAACCATATCACCAAACAATTACGTGCTCCCTACGTGTCATCAAGTGGGTTGGTGGAGGGTTAGTGCCCCTTCCTGTAAAACAAATAACTCAGAGTCAAATGGCCACCCCTAACGGGATTATGGCATCAGGCAATAGATAGATAGATTTTTTTTGAACAGGACACTTGTAATCTGGTATGTTGATTTTTTTTTCATAGTTTGCTTTTATTTCTTCAATTCATCTTATGTAAAAAAAAAAAAATGAAAAGAAACTGAAATTCATCAGAAGAGAGGCATTACAAGGAGCCATTTATTTAGATACAACTGAATAGGTTGTTTTTATCTTTTTTATTTCGATGAAGAATTTGTTGTCTAACTACCGTCAGTCACTTTTAGTCAGCGTAACTCACAGGCTGAGACGATTATTTAATAATCTCGTTTGTAAGTTGGATACTACTACGAAATAATTACACACTGTTTGACACATGAATGTTGACTGTGATAGTCTTACACACATTGGTGCCTAATCTTCCTCTTGCGTACTGAAGTTGTCTGACTTCAAAAGAAATAATATACAGTAGTTATGCACAGCCAGTCGTCTAAGGAAAGTATTTCGTATTTTATGGATGGTTTAAAGCTACAGTAAATCTAATGCTTCAAAGTTACATGCATTTCCCTAAGGTGAATTAAATCGTCTGTCAGTAGGAAAAATATCATACAAAAGACGTTATCGTAGTGAATGGGCTATCTAAAAGAAATGGCATGTATACAGAGAATTCAGAGGAACACTGTTTAGTACAGCATTGTGGCGAAGAGAGGGAAACTGAAGGTGAGCTAGATGTCCAGTCCAAAGTTCATTTATGGTGGCTGCGATAAATGTGCGTACATACAAGCTTCTCCAGTACAGTTCATCGCCACTCTCTTCCACCACTTCCGAATTGCTCTCCACTATGTACTCTTCCATTTATTCTTCAAACTCTCTGCGTCTTCCTCTCCTCGGTCAATACAACTTTAACAGAATTCATTTACGATAATGGTGTCCGATTTACATATGCAACTTAGCCATCCATCATCCGAACCCCATGTCCCGTTAATACGTGGAGTGCTGGGTGAGGGATCCAGAAACAGGAAGACGAACTGTAAGTAGGAGAGCTACCAACAGAGTAATCAGTGAAATGAATCAGACTTCCAGCCACTCATCATTCAAGCCTTTACCATTATCGGATCCACTTCACAAGTCTGTTGTTCCCCACATTCAAGGAAAATTGCGCTCCATGATATCTGTGTGGTTGAGACTATTACGTTGACTTGCAAGTTGAAAAAAGGATGTAGTCTTTGTCATGCGGATCTCTGTGCATATTTCATCCTAGCATGCCAGTCAGTTGTCCATTCCTGTACTTCCTCAACGTTCATTCTTTGCTTACTCTCACATTTGCTTACCAGTTAGTCAGCCTCCGTAACATTTATTTTGTGTTAATGCACACATTCACTTAGCATGTCCATTCACATTCTTGATTTCTGCATACCTCTTAACTTTCACACCCATTTATATTCGAGGATATATCCTTTTCACAAGTCTATTCGTATCCATTCCCAGTATGACCATGCCATCTTACTAAAAAGAAAATTCAGAGTAAAGTCGTCCGTCCTGAAGCTCGGAAGGTGGAGTTTGGCACTGCTCGTAAAATAGTTCGCTTTAAGTACTTTTCATTAAATAATGATGTTCATTCAGCAGTGATGTGATCATCTTGGCATGTACTCCTAACATGCTGAATTGAAGAATGATTGGTTAAGTAATTTAAACGGTGCGAAAAAATTTTTCCCCATCCTCCTACATACAGTAGAGGTTACGGTGGGATATAAGGGGCAAAGTAGTAGGTGTGTTTTTTATTATAGTTTTAAAGAGTTTGGAAAAGCTAAGAAAACAAAGGGGAAAAAAATAAAAAGAAAAGCAACTTAAGGACAGGCTGTTTGACATGATAATGGTAATGCCTGTGTTGGTAATTTGGGAGCGTTAGTTAAGTAGATGAACAATGTCTGTGTTTAGCGTCCCCCTGAACAAGACGCGCCCAGCCCCTTGTATCAACACCAGCTGCCCGTGGTGGGGGGCCGGAGGAGAGGTGAAACAGAGGAGGTGGAAGGTTAGAATAAGTGGGAGAGGGGATGGGAGGGTGAGGTTAAATTAGGTTTTCTCTGAGATAAAAAATGAGGAGCAACGGATAAGAAGAAGGTGGAACCTTGAAGTGGCAGAAGATGTGGTGGAAAAACTGGTGGAAAGGATGATGTAAGGTTGACATTAGATTAGTTTTGCTTCTGCAACAGAGGGGTGCAAGGAGGATCTGGAGGATGGTAGACGTGATGAGGTGGAAAAATAGTGGTAAGTAGATGTGCATATGTAGTGGTAGAAGTGGTGGAAGATGTGAATAGTACAAGAAGTTGAAAATAAGGATGGGAGGGGAAGTGGAAGACATGGCAGGTTGAAATGGAAGATGAAGATTGACCTGAGATGGAGAAGGGTGACGTGGACGGTAAAATAGATGGTACTGTAAAAGTATAAGTGAAGACAAAGAAAAGTGTATGTGGAGATAGGAGAAGAGAGCGGGAAAAGCAGAAGTGAAGAGAAGGAAAGAGTTGGAAAATCGAATGGAAAAATGGAGAAGGGTAGAGACTGAGAGTAGACGGAGAAATTGAGAGGGACAAACTGAATGAGCGGTGGAGATGAAGGGTGATGAAAATAATAGCGGAGAGGAGTGTGTAAATAGAGGCTGAGAAGGGTAGAGGTGGAAGAAGATGAAAGGGTAATGAAGGATATAAAAAGGGCTTGTGATGGGGAGGGAAGGGATTAAAAGAAAGGTGGAGGAAATGATCAATAAACTAGACGTGGAATGTGTGTGTGTGTGTGTGTGTGTGTGTGTGTGTGTGTGTGTGTGAGAGAGAGAGAGAGAGAGAGAGAGAGAGAGAGACAGACAGACAGACAGACAGACAGAGTAATGTTTGGATGTGGGTTGTTGTTGTTAAGTAATCCCTGGGTGTCTGGCCGTTCAGACCCATCAACTGTAGGCAAACAGTCACCCCCATAAAGTCGCCCAATGCAATGAATCGATGTTCTCTTGCGGCAGACACAGCGAGGCGCGGGGAGGAGTGTGGAGGCTCGGTTTCTTGGATACACGCTGCATTTTCGTCTCTCCACACAGACACCATAATAGGTTCCACATTACCCCGTTATTTGGTTATATGGTTACCACCCAGCGTTGTAAATGGTTTCCTAGATTAAAAGAAATCAGTAGTCTTGTCATTCAGTACAGACACGTGAAATGGAAAAAAGGTGAAAGCAAGGATGGGAGAAAATAGGAAGAGAGGAAGGCAGACACGGAAAAAGGATTACAAAGATGAAGGGAAGGATGGCAGCACTTCAGGAAGTGGGTGGATGTTGGTCGCCACCACCTACCACCTGTGGATGTGGATAGTGTCTAGATGTGGATAGTGTGTAGGTGTGGGTAATGTGTGGATATGAGTAGTGTTTGGGTGTAGTAGAAGTAGTGGGTGTGCAGGTAGCACCTCCACACACACACACACACACACACACACACACACACACACACACACACACACGGACGAACAAGAGGTGGTACTCAGGTTGTTTTCTGTACGTGATGTTACTCATTTCGGAAGGATATACTCTCCTACCCAAGGAACACACTGAAATTAATCTGTGATATGAAAAAATAAAAAAATATATTTACAATCTCTGGTAGTACTCTTTGAGTGAAAATGTCCATTCACCACTCAGGCCTAAGATATTGTAAGTGTAACATACTAAGAGAAGTAGAATGTTACCCGAACTATATATTATTCTGGAACATTGATTTCTAATGCAGATGTGGCTGGATTGAAGTCCTATCGTCATATTCGACTGTAAGTGTAGAAATCGTTTAACAGTACCTCTACGTGCAGCATTGCATATGTTATCACGTGCTGTTCTCCATGCCTGTGCATAACACACAAAACATGCATTAAAGACTGAGTTGGTGGGTGTCTACATTGTGTGCTACTTCCCACTGCGTGATCAGTCACCCGAAGTCTTTGAACAAGATGCATGGACGACGCTTATATTGCTTATCTTATGGCTGTGAAACTGATTGGCAACCATTAAAACGGTAAAAATATTGGAGAGAAGCATTCTGTGATACGTCCCGTGGCAGACACCTGCTGAGTGAGGTGAGACTGGAAGTTGCTTATCTTATGGCTGTGAAACTGATTGGCAACCATTAAAACGGTAAAAATATTGGAGAGAAGCATTCTGTGATACGTCCCGTGGCAGACACCTGCTGAGTGAGGTGAGACTGGAAGGACCTAAGTCTGTCATTTTACCTGAAGTTAGACCATCGATTTTGAGTTACATGTGCGGATTGTCAATGCAGATCCGTTGGAAGAGAACACAGATATGCGACACTCTTCACCTCAGTATGTTACTCTGATGTGATATTGATACCTGGCAACTGGATTTTTATATTAAAAGTTGATGGATAAAAAAAGATGTGCAAACCTGCACACAATCCAAGATCCTATTCTCTTGCCATAAGGATGCTTCGTATCACCAGTTCCTTACCAGTTTATTTCTGCACATGGCACGAGCAAGGCGTCGTGTGTGCTACTTGTAAAAATCACTGTGTTGATATTAAAAACATAATCATTTACTGCCAAGTAGCAGATACAATCAGTAACAGATTAATATCGTAACCTAACAATAATGATTTGCAGTGTGCATAATGTGCAGCGCTAAAGAATTTCATGAACCCTCGGGAATCTCTCTCTCTCTCTCTCTCTCTCTCTCTCCTCCTCCTCCTCCTCCTCCTCAGCGAGGGTAAAGTTTCCTTGACGTATTTGAGAGGATTAAATATATTATAACCACAAGAGTTTTCGGAAATGGTGAAGGAGGAAGAGGGGGAGGACGGGGAGGAAATGGAGGAGGAGAAGAAGGAGGAAGTAGAAGAGGAGGAAGAAGAGGAGGAGAAGGAGGAAGTGGAGGAGGAGGAGGAAGAAGAAGAGGAGGAGCTGGTGTAGGAAGCACACAAAAGAATGCCACAAGCGCACGGAAAAGAGGGAAAGGAAGGGAGCTGACCCAGAGGATCGCAATAGGAGGTAGAGGGGAAGGAAGGATGCCATACACAGAGGAGGTTGTGGATGAGGATGAGGAATACTTTGAGTGAAGGAAGAGGAAGTGGAAGAAAAATGAAAGCCAGGAGGGGATGAAGCAGAGAAAGAGAAAATGTAAAGAAGTTCGGAACATGCAAAGGAAATGCAACGAGGGAGTGGAATTCTAGGAAGGAGGAGGAGGAGAAAGAAGAGAGGAGAATGAGAGGACTAGGAGGGAAATAAGGAGAAGAAAGGAGAGAAAGAGGATTAGGATTAGGAGGCGGAGGAGAATCAGTATTAGGTTTAGGAGGAGGACGAGGACGAAAAAACTGGAAATTATGAGGAATAACTATGATTAAGAGGAGAGTGAAAAACATGAAAGGTATGAGAAACAGCGAAGAGAAGGAAAAGGCACAGAGGGAGAGGGAAGATTAGGAACAATACGGGAGAGATATAGAAGAGGAAGAGAAGAGGGTATATAGAGAGAAGGGAAGAAGTACAGAAATGGCAAGAACTAGAGCAGAAAAAATACCCTGCAAAAAATTCAGACCCCTTTAAACCAGGCACATCTTGTTTTGCACACACACACACACACACACACACACACACACACACGGAGTCAAGGAGGACAGACGTGCGCCGAAAGCGCTCCATACCGAGCCAGCACGGCCAGTGGCATTACCTAAATTAGTATCTTTATATGAGTCAAGCTCTGTACCAGGTTAGACTAAATGATTTTTTTTAATTAAAACAAAAAAAAAAAAGTTTAAACAAGACTTGTTCAAACAGAAAAGAGAACCGAGTAGCGAAAGAATGCGCTCAGTCAGTTGAGGTTTGTTTAGACTACAACTGCCCCAGGGAATGTACAGTAAGTACTCTGTGCTTTTAGTATTGCAAAATGGACACATACTTTAGTAAAGCAAATTTGGAAAAGAAAAGGGATAAAGATAGAAAGAAGATGATGATTTCTACCAAGAACTGGTTGAAGTGGAGACTCACAATAGACTGGTTGAACGTGTTCACAAACTGGAGATGGCTTTCAAAAATGAAATTGATGAAATAAAGAAGCAGATGCACTTGCAAAAGGAAGAAATAGAAAAACTAGGAAGGGAGACCAACAAGAAAGACACAACCATCAGTGAACTAACAGTGGAATTGAGTACACTTAGGAAGAAAATGAGTGAAATGGCAAGTACAGTAGTCAATCAAGAGAGTATTATGGAAGAGTTCAAAAATGATACAGGGACAATTAGGCAAGTAAGCAGTCTGACAGACCAGAGCAGTGATATTGAGGAGAAGATAACGCAGGTGAATGAAGCTGTGCAAAGCTACAAAAATGATGTGGAAACCATGTATGCTGAAATGGTGAAAGTAAAGAAAGACTTAGAAACAAGGGTAGAGGTAAAAAAACATTAAAAAGGAAGTGAAAAGAATAATCCATAACAACCCAAAGTTAGTCAGAGATTCAGTAGATATCAACAAATCTATAGTAATCACTGGTATAGAAGAGGAAGAAGTAAAAAACAAGATCACAAGAGACAAAAAGGAGATGGCAAATGTAATGAGCTTACTGAAAGAAGTATCAGAGGAAATCTGTAGTAAAGATATAGAGGAACACAAAAGGTTAGGGAAATACGAGAAAAGCAAGACAAGACCTTTAAAGGGAACTTTCCAGAGTGTAAACACTGTGGAGGAGATACTAAAAAATGCAAAGAATCTTATGGAAAAAGAGGAGTTCAAAAATGTATGGATAAAAAGATGCCTAACGCAAGAGGAACTGGAATTACTGAAAGAGAAGAGGGAGGAAACAAAAACAAAAAATGAGGGAACATCAGAAGAGGAGAAGAACACATTTTTTTACAAAGTAATAGGATTGCAGGTACGAAAGTGGTACACAAACAGGAGGGACTAAAAAGGAGGAAGGTAGTAGAACCATATCATGACAAGTATATAAACAAGTTGATGTACTCAAATGTGGATGGAATGGTATCTAAATTACTAGAGATGAATGATTATGTCAGAGAAAATGAACCACATATAATATGCCTAACTGAAACAAAATTAACACCAAGGATATCCAATGACATACTAAACTTAGAGGAATAAAATATATGGAGAAGAGACGGAAATTTAAAAAGAGGAGGAGGAATTATAATATTAACTAAGAAAAATCTAAAAGTCAATGAAATAAAACTTGATATACCATCACAAGTAGAACTGATTGCAGTAGAGATCAACACATCTGAAGGGAAAGTAATTGTAGCCAATTTGTACATGCCACCCAGTTCAGACACATGGGAAAGAGACGAATATGAGGACCTGGTAGAGAGTACAATTCAGAGTTTAAGATCATTACTACATAAAATGGAAGAGAAATCGGAAAGAATTATACTAACTGGAGATTTTAATACAAATATAAATTGGAATACTCTAAATATAACTAGCCAAGAAAGCTGCTGGGACCAAAAGCTCCTAGATCTCGTGCAAGAGTTTTTCCTAATGCAACATGTGAGGGAAACCACCAGAAAAAGAGGACTCGATGTACCTTCAATGCTAGATCTAATATTTACTAGGCAAGAAAATGATATTGACAGTTTAATATATCACCCTCCACTCGGCAAAAGCGATCATGCAGTACTAAATTACAACTTCAGGATAGCATATGGCATAGTTAACAGCAATGAAAGTTACAAAACGAGCCTAAACTATAAAAAGGGAAATTATCAAGACCTAAAGTAGTATTTCTTAGAAGTTGATTGGGAAAATGAGCTTAGAAGACAAGATTTAAATGCTGTATATAAAAAATTCTTTGAATTTTATGAAATAGGAGTCCAGAAGTACATCCCAAAGCACAAAGAAGCAGATAAGAAAATACAGAATTGGTTCAATACAGAATGTAAAAAATCAAAAGAAAGAAGAGATTTGTTGTGGAATAGATACAGAAGACACAATAGTGAAAGGGCGTAAAATAATTACAAACAGGCAAGAAACGATTATACAAGAATGAGGACGGAAGCCCAAAAACAGTTTGAGGAGGATATAATAAATAGAAGTAGTGATCAATCAAAGCTATTTTACAGCTACATCAGAAGCAAAACCAAAGTAAAAGATATAATACAATCCATTACGGACGAGGGAATCACCTATACACAAGAGAAAGATATTTGTGAAGTGCTAATTAAGAATTTCCAATTAGTTTTTACAGAAGAAAAAAATTTTGAGAGGGACTATGTGGAACATGCATGTCCACACATACTACCAGATATACAAATAGAAGAAAAAGTAATACAGGAGGAGTTAAGTAAATTAGACAGAGGAAAAACAAGTGGTCCTGATGAAATTTCATGTTGGGTACTACGAGAATGTGCAAAGGAGTTAAGTAAACCATTATTTTTAATTTTCAAGAAATCCTTGAGTCAAGGTAAACTACCTGATATTTGGAAGAAAGCAAATATTGTCCCCTTATTCAAGAAAGGAAATAGACAAAATCCACTCAACTACCGACCAGTATCATTGACCAGTGTTGTAAGCAAGGTATTAGAAAAGCTTATAAGAAAAGCTTGGGTAAATCATCTAGAAGAACACAGTATGGTAACAGAAAGACAGTTTGGTTTCAGAAAAGGAAAATCATGTGTTACTAATCTGTTGGGCTACTATGACAGAGTAACAAACACAATACTGGAAAGAGAAGGATGGGTGGACAGTATCTATTTAGATTTCAAGAAAGCATTTGACACAGTGCTGCACCAAAGACTTTTATGGAAACTGTACCATCAAGGAGGAATTCGAGGCAAACTGTTTTGTTGGATGCAAGATTTTCTCATGAAAAGAGAAATGAGAAAAGTACTAAGGGGAAACTACTCATCATGGAAAGAAGTGACTAGTAGAGTACCACAGGGTTCAGTGCTGGCACCAATCATGTTTTTAGTGTATATAAATGATATAAACAGTAACACTGGAAATGAAAGCTATCTGAATATGTTTGCAGATGAAGCAAATATACAAAGGAGAATTACTAACACAGACTCTTGTAAAGAGCTACAAGAAGAATTAAATAAACTTCATGAATGGAGTAATACATGGCAAATGGAATTCAATGTGGACAAGTGTCATGTAATCAAGTTTGGTAAAAGTGGAAAAAGACCTGATTGGGATTATACGTTAGGAAATAAAACCCTATACACATCAGAAAGAGAGAATGACCTAGGTGTGATTATCAATAACAGACTATCTCCGACTGACCACATCAGCGAGAAGGTACGGAACATGTATACACTGCTTGCAAATATGAGAATAGCATTCACATACATAAATGAAGACATGCTAAGAAAGATAATAACATCATTCATTAGACCAACCCTGGAGTATGCATCAGTAGTCTGGAGTCCTCATCTCAAAAAACACATAGACAAGATTGAAAAAGTTCAGAGGGCCGCTACAAGATGGATACCAAACTTAAGGGACCTAAGCTACGAAGAAAGACTAAATAAACTGAATCTACCAACACTACAGGAGAGAAGGAAAAGAGGTGACATGATAATGCTATATAAATGCATATCAGGGAAGGAGAAAATAGACATAAATGATTACTTAACATATGGCGAAGCATCAGCAAGAGGACACTGCAAAAAACTGCATAAGAAGAGAGGTGATAATGACGCAAGGAAATTCAGTTTCCCCAACAGAGCAATTGATCAATGGAATGCACTACCGAATGAAATAGTGTGTGCCAAAACAATTCACAAATTTTAGGATATGTACGATAAATATGGTTTAAGACAGGGGACAGTACGAGCTTGACTCATTCCTGTAAAGATACAATTAGGTAAGAACAATTAGGTAAGAACACACACACACACACCAGTCAGTGCTGCTGGGGTATGGCAGGTGTATTGCGTTCAGGCACAGTGGTAGAATATGCGATATCTTAGGTACGTGGCAATTACAGCTTGTGGTCTGGGCGGCAAAAACACAAGCCTGGGCAACATGGACGGCCACACCACTGGAGGGGCACAGGGGAACTTATACCACGGCTAGCGATTTTGTCCTGCTTGGTGTGAAATACGTCAGAGAGAGAGAGAGAGAGAGAGGTGCCTTTAAATTTATGGATGTCAAGCTCCGGTAGAGGGTCACTGAACAGCAGGCGAGAAGAAATAAAGGGAGAGGCGATGAATTAAAAGATGGGGTAACTGAGGAAGCAGCGAGACTGAAGGGAAGCAGAAAGAGGAGGAAGGGAAGGAAGGAAGGAGGGAGGGAGGTAAGAGGGAAGGATGCTCCATAAGAGGACTGTGACCTTCCCACATGACTCTGGTAGTTCTCTCTAGTGCTTTTGTACTTGCTATGTTTTGTGTGTTGTCACGGTGAAATTCATGGGATTATATATGGTTCTGATTTAATGAGGCGACCCACTTTAAAGCAGCTGATTAGTTTAGCATGATGACATTTGGTTTTGGCACGGTTTCTGAGAGTGTAAGGAAGTGTTGGAAGAAGCTTTACATAATGTTGGCAGGGACTTCTGCTGCCGGCAGAAGGGTCGGGAGGCTATCAGAGGTTATTATGAAAAATGTGGAGGTCAGGGAAGTGGGTTGGTGTGTCAAGGACAGGAGAGGTAGAGTGAAAAAGAGTTGGAGAGACATGGGCTGGCGGGAATGAAGAGAGGCAGAAAGGTGAACAAGAGGTGGAAAGAATTGAAGTGGAGGGTGGAGGGATAAGGTGGAGATGGAGGGATATGCCGGTGAAGTGAAGAGATATTGAGGCAAGATAGAGAAGTGGAGCGTTGCTGAAGATAACAGGAGCCAGTACACATCCTTGCTTCACTCCTAACCACTCTCTCACAGGTTTGCTTGTTACAAAAAGGGCAACAATCCGTCATGCATTTAATACCCGTGCCACCCAACCCAGGTCCCTTGTCTCATCACAAGGTGTAAGTGCTTCACTGTAATTACTGTACTTCTTGAGTTTAGTTTTTTCTTCTATCGTGAAATGCCAAGTATATGGGAGCGGCACTTGCTTACTGTCTTCTAGTTTTTCTTTTCTTTGATCAGCTTGAAAAACATGGATTATTAGCCACACCCCCATAGCGCTATCTACAATGCTCGTGACCCACCATCATCTCAGGCAGTCTTGACCCCTGTTTTCCACCTACCTCTCCCGGCTTTTTATTCCACCCCCTACCCACACCTACATACCCATCATCTATAAGTGTGCGACTTCGACGATTCTGCTACTAGTACTGCATTGCCCTCTACCACCATTTACCTCATCCCACCCACCCCATACACTCCATTTCGCTCACCCCACCAAGTATTTGCTTCCCTATCTTCGTTTTGCACCTTATCTATCCATCCTGGCCTCTCCTCTCCACCCTCCCTACCTACTTCTGCTCTGATGTAGTAAATACCATACAAACGACAGCCGTGACCACCAGCCCACCTAAAACTCCCGTTCCCGCCCCGGAGGGACGCAGGTTTTCACTCGGTTTGTCTCTTTGTTTGTTTGTCTGTGTTAACAGTTTTACACGAAAACAACTGGTGTGATTTTGACCAGAATTACAGGGAAGAAGGGTTATGACCGTCTGAACTAATTAAATTTTGGGCCAAATTAGGCCAAGGCCCAGGCTGTAGGCCCCCCCAATATATGTATACATATATATATATATATATATATATATATATATATATATATATATATATATTGTTACATAGCTTATGATTTCATCATCCTTTGTGTAATTCTAACGTACAGTATGCTGCATGTTTGATCACGAGCGTGTTCTACCTCACTCCCCCCGTCCTCCCTTATAGTAGAGTAAGTCGTTCTTTCTGTTGTTCAGAGCAGGATTGTCAACTCTTTGTCACCATGGCTTCATTTGCGCGTCCTTCTTACAAGTTGTATCAAGCTCTGCCGGCCCCTATATAATGAGCTCAGTCTCTGCATTAATTGCCACTTAGATCTACTCCTCATTTTGTTCACATCTCTGTCCTCCCCTGTACGGTTATTATTGTGAGTGCTCAGGAAGTCTCCAACCATCTAGCAGCTGTGTAATTTGAGTATAAGTGCTGTTGCATTTTTTCTTGTACTGTGTAACATAAGTTGTTAATTCTTAGGCCTAGTGGGGTTTTTGTGATTCATGTGTTTTTGTCAGCCATCATTAATATTATTTTGTATCTGTAATAATATATCTTGCATTCACTGAGTATTATCTGGTATTGTCAGTTTATCAGGGCTGACTTAGATAAATTTACTCTTGCTAATTTCGTGTTAATAGAGGCTATTGCAGTTAACCATATATTTAACCTGTTTTTTGCCATTACATTATCCTTATGAGTCCTGAATGTTTTGTTGTTAGTTTGAGCATTAAACTTTAACTTGTAATTTTACCTAACTCTTTGTTTTGAACCTGGAACTTTGCGGGACAGTTTTCTCTGTTCCGTAACATAAATTTGGCGACCTCTTATTAGGATATTCAGGATATTATCATAAGGATATTGCTTGATATTTTGTGACTGTGATTTATTCATGATGTCTACTATTACTACGCTTGATGAAGCCAAAGATTTTTTGTCAAATGTGCAAACAGTGTGTGATGTAGAAAACAGAACAAAGAATGAACTTAAGCTTGTTGCTCAACAGTAGGGAATTGCTGTTCGCTCTCATCATTCTAAAGATCAAATTGTTGACATAATTAATGAAAGCTTGTTTAATGTAACTCCTCCAAATGAGCAAACGCAGATTGAATTAGCTAAGTTACAGCTTGCCCTGCAGGAGGCTCGTGTTAAGAAGGCTGAATTTCACGCACAAGTTGAACTTGCTAGGATTCAGGCAGACCATGAGTATCGCATGAAACAATGTGGAACTGGATCAACAAACTCTGATGATTTTGATGTGGTTAAAAATGTTAAACTTGTCCCTCCTTTTAAGGAATCTGATTTAACAAAGTATTTTCAGTTGTTTGAGAGGGTAGCTACAGGTTTTAATTGGCCCAAAGAGTATTGGCCAGTACTTCTTCAAACTGTTCTCACCGGTAAAGCTCAAGTAACTTATGCATCTTTTCCTCAGGATAAATCTGATAATTATGATGTAGTTAAGAGCTTGATTCTTAAGGCCTATGAGCTTGTTCCTGAAGCCTATAGAGTAAAATTTAGGACAACTTATAAGCAAGATAAGCAATCCCATGTTGAGTATGCAAAAATCAAAGAAGATCTGTTAGAGCAGTGGTTAAATTCTAAGAATGTGGATTCTGATTTTGGTAAATTTAAGCAGATGATTTTGCTGGAGGACTTCAAAAGGTGTATTTATAAAGATGTAAGCCTATATCTTGATGAGAAAAGAATAGATAATTTGTCTGATGCTGCAGTTTTAGCTGATGAATATGTTATCACTCACAAGAGATATTCTAGAGAAAAAAGGAAAGCTGAGAGTAAGTACGTTGCCTCTACTCAGAATACAGGTAACAGGAAAGAGAATAAAGATGATGTTTCTCAGGGAGTAAATACCAGCTTCACCTCTAGATTTCAGAAATGTAAATGTACTTATTGTAGTAAGCTTGGTCATACTACGGAGAAATGTTTCAGGAGACAGCGTGATGTGAACAAAAAGGAGTCTTTAAATATTCAGTCAATTGGTCTAGTGTCCACCCTTGAGAATTCCCAGAATTCCTTAACTGAGATAACTGAACCTGCTTTGAGGGGTAACTTAAATTCTCATGATAGAGCTCCTCTTTTGAGCAGTAACGTGGGAGACACTCTCAAGAGTTCATGTGCTAATTTCCTGTCTGATGGCTTTGTCAGTCCTCTGGACAGTAATGACAGGAAATCAGTTAAAATATATCGTGATACAGGTGCTTGCCAGTCCCTTATGCTGACCAGTGTTCTAGGCTCTAATGTTAATTCCTCTGATGAAACTGTAATCTTACAAGGTGTAGGGAATAATTACTTCTCTGTCCCTCTGTGCAGAGTGAATTTAGAGTCTGGTTTTGTTAATGGTTCCGTTATGGTTGGGTTGGTTGAGACACTCCCAGTGTTAGGTGTAACTTTCTTACTTGGAAATGATATTGGTGGAAGTCAAGTGTGTCCAGCTCCTCAGTTGTCTAGTGAGCCAGTGGCTGCGGCCCAGGATTGTGATGTCCCTGATGTGTTCCCTGCATGTGCTGTCACTAGGGCTAAGTCTAAAGTTACTGGTGACTTAGAGGATAATGATGATGATGATGTTATCCTAGCTGACACTTTTCTTGCTAATTTGGACCACTCACCAGATGAGGCAGTACCCCATAGTGTTGATAATTTGTCTCGTCAAGAGTTGGTTGAGTTGCAGGTTGCTGACCCTGAGTTGAAAGGTCTAGCTAACCCTGCTTGCAGTGAGGAAGAGTCAGCTGGTGCTTCTACTTGTTATTATATAAAGTCAGGAGTACTTATGAGGAAGTGGAGATCCCCAACAGCATCAGCCGACTGTGAATGGGAGGTTGTACATCAAGTTGTCATCCCTCGTGTTTGTAGGCAGGATATCATTAGAGTGGCTCATGATTCCAGTTTGGCAGGACACTTTGGAGTGAGGAAGACTGTGGCACGCATTTTGAAACACTTCTACTGGCCAGGTATCTTCGGGGATGTTTCCTGGTATTGTAAGTCTTGTCACACCTGTCAAGTTGTGGGGAAGTGTAATCAGACCGAAAAAATTGCACCTCTAGTTCCCATTCCTCCTTTTGAGGCGCCTTTCACCCGTGTGTTGGTGGATATTGTGGGCCCTCTTCCTAAGACTTCTTCAGGATTTTCTTATGTGTTGACCCTGATTGATATGGCTACTCGTTATCCTGAAGCCATTCCACTTAGAAATATCTCAGCAAAGAACGTGGTTAAGGAAATGCTAGGGTTCTTCACAAAGTTTGGTCTGCCCAAGGAGGTACAGTCAGACCGGGGAAGTAATTTCATGTCAAATGTTTTCAAGCAGTCTCTGAAAGAGTTGGGCATCACCCAGATCACGTCTTCAGTTTACCATCCCCAGACCCAAGGAGCGTTGGAGAGATATCATCAAACACTCAAATCGATGCTCAAGAAATACTGTTTGGAACATCAGAAAGACTGGGATAAAGGTCTTCCATTCGTTGTATTTGCCGCGAGAGAATCACCAAACGAATCACTGGGCTTCTCACCTTTTGAACTAGTGTTTCGCCATGAAGTAAGAGGACCCCTTAAGTTACTCAAGGAATGCTGGCTGTCGGAGGAAGATGACGTCAACCTGCTGGAGTATGTGATGAAGTTCAAAGAACGGCTGTCCACTGCTTTACAGCTAGCGAGAGAGAATTTTGGAGCTGCGCAGGAGAAGATGAAGACTTGGTATGATAAGAAGTCCAGGTTATGCCACTTTCAGCCAGGAGATCAGGTTTTGGTTCTGCTACCAGTGCATGGGCAACCTCTTCAAGCCAAGTTTAGTGGTCCTTATTTCGTGGAGAAGAAACTCAGTGATGTCAACTATGTCATCGCCACACCAGATCGTAGAAAGAACAAGCAACTTTGTCACATCAACATGATAAAGTTATATCACAGGCGGGACGAAAATAACCCAGTCTGCACTGTAGCTGTTCCACCCAAGTCTGCAAGTGAAGCTCTCCCATGCAGTATGTGCCTGAGTGATAGTTTGGGGAAGAATCCTGATATCATGAATGATCTCCAGACTAAGCTTTCTCATCTACCTCCCGAGGAAAGGCAGGAGTTTTCGGCATTACTGCAGGAGTACCCGCAAGTGTTCCGTGCCACTCCAGGAAGAACCACTGTGTTGATGCATGATGTCGATGTTGGAGACGCAAAGCCAATAAAATTGTCTCCTTACCGTGTGAACCCAGTGAAAGTTCCTCTCATCCAGAAGGAGCTTGGCTACCTGTTGGACCACAAGATGATTGAGCCCTGTCAGAGTGAGTGGAGTTCTCCGTCACTCTAGTCCCTAAGCCAGGTGGGTCACAGCGGCTTTGCATCGACTACAGACGTGTTAATCAGATAACCAAGACAGACACTTACCCTCTCCCTCGCGTGGAAGATTGCATAGACAAGATCGGAAAGGCTAGGTACATAAATAAGTTTGATTTGTTAAAGGGATACTGGCAAGAACCTATGACTGATCGTGCTAGGGAGATCTCATGTTTTGTAACACTAGGAAAGACTTTTGCATGTTCTGTAATGCCATATGGTATGAAGAATGCACCAGCCACATTTCAGAAGCTCATGAATGTTGTAACAGAGGGTTTGGCAGGGTGTGTTGTTTATATTGATGATGTATTAATCTTCAGTGACAACTGGAAAGATCACCTATGCCATGTCAGTAAATTTCTTGAGCGTTTGGTTCAGGCTAATCTTGTAGCTAATTTATCAAAGTGTGAGTTTGGTCAAGCTAAAGTTCAGTACCTTGGGTACGTAATTGGTGATGGACATGTTGCACCACCAGGAGCTAAGGTTCAGGTTTTAAGTGATCTTCCCAGATCTAAAAGTAGGAAAGAGCAACAAAGATTTTTGGGAATGGTAGGTTATTACAGGAGATTTGTTCTTAACTTTTCAATTCTTGTATCACCACTTACAGACCTACTGAAAAAGGGAGTTAAATTTGTCTGGACCGATAACTGTGAATCCTCTTTCAGCAAACTTAAAGCTATCCTATTAAGTCAGCCAGTGCTCGCTACTCCAAATTTTGCTAACCCTTTTAAGATGGCTGTTGACGCAAGTGATACAGGAGCTGGGGCTGTTTTGCTGCAAGAGGATGATCAGGGTATTGAACACCCTGTATCTTATTACAGTAGGAAGTTCACTCCACCTCAAAAGAACTACTCAGCTATTGAGAAAGAGCTTTTGGCCTTGATTTTGGGTTTACAGCATTTTTCATTTTATTTGTGTTCTGGTTTTGACCCCATAGTCATTTATACCGATCGTAACCCACTGAAATTCCTTGGTAAGTTTAAAGATAAAAATCAGAGATTGACAAGATGGAGTCTACTTCTTAAGGAGTATTCATTAGACATACAACATGTCAAGGGGAAAGAAAATGTTATTGCAGATTGCTTATCTAGACTTTAGACAGATTGTTTTAGAGTAATAAGAAATTTCCTTTGTAAATTTCTTTTTCTTTGTGGGGAGGTGTTACATAGCCTATGATTTCATCATCCTTTGTGTAATTCTAACGTACAGTGTGCTGCATGTTTGATCACGAGCGTGTTCTACCTCACTCCCCCCGTCCTCCCTTATAGTAGAGTAAGTCGTTCTTTCTGTTGTTCAGAGCAGGATTGCCAACTCTTTGTCACCATGGCTTCATTTGCGCGTCCTTCTTACAAGTTGTATCAAGCTCTGCCGGCCCCTATATAATGAGCTCAGTCTCTGCATTAATTGCCACTTAGATCTACTCCTCATTTTGTTCACATCTCTGTCCTCCCCTGTACGGTTATTATTGTGAGTGCTCAGGAAGTCTCCAACCATCTAGCAGCTGTGTAATTTGAGTATAAGTGCTGTTGCATTTTTTCTTGTACTGTGTAGCATAAGTTGTTAATTCTTAGGCCTAGTGGGGTTTTTGTGATTCATGTGTTTTTGTCAGCCATCATTAATATTATTTTGTATCTGTAATAATATATCTTGCATTCACTGAGTATTATCTGGTATTGTCAGTTTATCAGGGCTGACTTAGATAAATTTACTCTTGCTAATTTCGTGTTAATAGAGGCTATTGCAGTTAACCATATATTTAACCTGTTTTTTGCCATTACATTATCCTTATGAGTCCTGAATGTTTTGTTGTTAGTTTGAGCATTAAACTTTAACTTGTAATTTTACCTAACTCTTTGTTTTGAACCTGGAACTTTGCGGGACAGTTTTCTCTGTTCCGTAACAATATATATATATATATATATATATATATATATATATATATATATATATATATATATATATATATATATATATATATATATATTTCGCCATGACTCCTTTCAAATATATATATATATATATATATATATATATATATATATATATATATATATATATATATATATATTTCGCCATGACTCCTTTCAAATTATTCATATCGACATGAAACCAAAACCTGAAGGTGCATCTTTCAAATCTGCATCCTATAACATGCCTCATTACATCAGGGGGGTCACGCCCCAGTTAGTGGTTGGGGGTCAGTGTCAGGCCTAAAATTTCAAATGGGCCTAAAATCGTAAATTTTCACCCGATTTGCATATTTGACTAGATATCTTGTTGTGTTTATACGTCAGCACTAAAATGACTGCCCGGGACGGGTTTGCTGTGCCTTGTCAGCATTACTAGTCAAAGGGTATAGTTGCTTCGTTGCGTCACGATATACCACCGTCCTAGCCCATGATGAACACTCGTCCCCATCCAGTCCTGAAAAACCTGCAAGGTAGGTGGAGGTGCTCACCATCCACTCACTTGATGTAATGCTGCTCTCGGGTGAGTGCCCTTTCTTCTCTCCCTTCCTTCCTTCCTTCCTTCCTCTTCTGTCTTTACTTCCTTCATTATTTCCTCTTCCTTCTGCCTACTGGTGACTTTACACTCCGTCTTCTTTCTTTCCTTCATTCTTTCCTCTTCCTTCTGCCAATGGGTGACTCTACACTGAATGACAAGCCAAATGGTTTCCTGTACACCAGGAAACCATTTACTATGCTAGGTGGTAACCATATAACCAAATTATGGCGCCTGATGGTTTAGTGGGCAATGAAGGCGTTCTAATCGGATTGACCCTGTGCAGGTGTCCATCCAGTGGGTGGTTGGGGTTTATTACTCACGTAATGCCACTCAGGGATGAGTGAAGCTGGTCAGTCTCATCTTACTGTAAATGTCAGGACCAACTTACCTATCTCCGGACTCCTACGCTGCTCATGGGGAAACACAGGATTAGATGACGATGATGACGATTATAGGCGTAATAAAAAAAAAAACGGGAAGGAGTGAAAGGTGGGAGATGAATGGAAATAAAGGCAATTTTGAAGGTAATAACATCTGTTGTGATGGCTAATTTTTTTGTCTTTAATTCTTCTTATCGACAAAATTTGGTGATGTTTGAAGATTTTTTTTTTTCCGACTGTGGATAAATGCAAACTTCTTCAGTCCCTTTACTATCATGTTGATAAATTTTTAATTATTATGACGTATAGTATCTTTTCCAAAAATTTAAAAATCTGGATGGGATAATGATCTTAAGATACAGAGGGGAAAAAGTAATTAATGGGAAAACTACAAAAAAAGTTGAAAAGAAGGAGCAGCGAAGGAAAATGAATTAAAGATATAGGAAGAAGAAAGAAAAAAAGAAGGAAAAGAGGAAACAAAATATCTCCAAAACTGTAAAAGTCTTTCCAGGGAAAGTACTGTTCATTAAGAGGTGGGTGGAAAGAACCTCTTATGAAGGCATGCTGTTGGAAAACTGGTAACGACATGGGAAGAGGAGACAGAGGAATAAAGTGAACTGAATTATTTAAGTGTAATAGGAAAATGAAATGCAAAGAAACCGTTTCTCAGCATCAAGAAATCAGGATAGGAAAGGGATACTAAGGTGTGGGAAAAAAGGAAGTAGACGAAGTGGAAAGAGAAAAAGGACAGGAAAAAGGGGAGCAGGTGAGGAAATTGAACTGAAGTGTAGAAAAAAATGAAAAAATCAAGTCAGGATGGAAGGAAAAAGAATAATTCCCAAACTGTTAATTTGCATAGAAAGTTGATAATATGAGATCAAGGGGAAGAAAACCGAGAAAACGGTAGAACTAATAAAGAAATAATGGGCTGTCGATAAGCAGTAGAGATGGAGAAAGAAGAAAGAATAGATGAAGTTGAAAGACCTCACTTAAATTACCAAAAAATCAGAAGTAACGGACGAGGAAAGTGAGATGGACGTAAAGCAAAAGTAAAAATCAGATTATATATATATATATATATATATATATATATATATATATATATATATATATATATATATATATACTGTATACCCGCTGGAACAGGGGAAAGTTTAAGGATCTGAATTTCATGTTAAGTAGACTTTACCACTCTACGAGAAGACCAGCCGACATGTATAAATACCCCCTCTAATACTAATACACAGGTCCTGTATGAGACGGCCCTAGCACGTATTCAATATGGACAGTGGGTGTTAGCGCCAAAGTGGTGACATGTAGAGGTGTATGATATGTAGGACGACTACTGGGTCTTGGTAGCAGGCTGTGAAACCTATGCTCAGAGTCGAGCACATTAAAAAAAAAAAAATCCGTTATAGTTGGAATTATACATTCGTTCTATACTTTTCATTTCATACAAACTGGCAAGCTACTTTTCATAATATCTCTGTTTACCGAAAGCATTCCATCCAATTGTAATGCGTCTTTATATTTCGCTATCGTCCTCGTTACGTTTAGTATTTGTCCCAAGTAATTATGCTCCTAGACTTCTTCAAGAATCTCTTCGCTTATTCTGATGACTCTCTTTGATTTTTGTGGATTAAACATTACTATAGTTTTACTCTGGTTCATCTTTAGCCCTAGTTTGAGACTTTGTCTGTTCAGGTCATTTAACATTTCTTGCAATTCTCTGCTGTTTCTGAGATTAGGACAATGTCATCTGCAAATAAATAAATAAATAAATAAATTTATATACTGGAGAGAGAGAGAGAGAGAGAGAGAGAGAGAGATGCAGTGTGTATGTATGTATGTAAAATAGTGTTTTTTCAACTCTCACTGTTTCTTTCTCTTTTGATGTTTTCTGTTCCCAGTGATTGGATTGTGATATGAAACCACGAACCCCATGTGTGGAGATGTAGGGGCTTAGGGGAGGAGAGGGGAGGGGAGGGATAAGCTGCTCTACTGTACTGCGTTTTCACTCACCCATTTTTTCTCTCACTCTTTCACCCAATGACTCTCTTGTTCACTCAGTCAAGAAAAGTGATTATTTACCTTCGCCGATTATGATGAAAGTTTTACATTTTTACGGGAATAACCATTCCTATGAATATGCAATGGATAATGGTAGATTGTGGATGGGAGTGAGCTGAACAGGCATGGATAATGATAGACTGTGGGTAGGAGTGGGCAGGATACAAATACAAAGGAGTACAAAGGAAAGCAAACAGCAACAGACCTAATGGTTCTTTCGCGGCTGTTAGTTACAGAGAAGCCCATCACTGTCCTATCTAATTCTACAATTTGAAGGTAAAGATAGTAAAGCAAGAAGGCTCTCCCACACCCACCAAACCCTGCAGTCGAAGCTGGCAGGAAAAAAGTGAGGACCACCATGAAGCATGGAAAAGCTGACATGGAATTTTCATAGGAAAGACTCAAAAGTGATAAACTACATCCTGTCCTACTCTATCTATACACTACAAGTGTCAATAGGTTACAGTTATCATTATCATTAATTACACAGCAAATAGTTTCATCACGGCCTGAAATGGAGAAAAACAGCTTACCTTATTATTCATTCATGAAGGCGTTTAGCTGGGGATTTGAAGCGAGATACTCATCTAAGTGATTTTTTAATGTCATCACTGTACTTTAGTCAACGACATCCCTGGGTAGTTTATTCCAAATGTTAACAACCCCGTTAAAGAAAGAAAAAATGTTCGACTTCATTAGACTGGAAATGCTTCTCAACAGTCTTATACCCATTACCTCTTGTGTAGTTCGAACGACCAGTTCCAAAGTACTTGTCAACATCCATATTATCAGTTCCTTTGATAATCTTGAATACCTGAATCAGATCCCCTCATAGTCTGCGCTTTGAAAGGTTAAATAACTTTAGCTCATTTAATCGCTCCTCGTATGATTCGTACCTCAGTCTGGGTATTATTTTTGTTACTTGTCACTCTCTCTAATTTCCCTATTATCTTTCCTGTAATACGGTGACCAGAACTGCACACAGTGCTCTAGAATCTCTAGATGTGGACGCACTAAGGAATTGTACGAGGTAAGAATTATGATCTCGGATTTGAACTCAAATGATCTACCTATAAATCCAACTAGTTTGTTGGCTTACAACATAGCTTCTGTACACTGTTTACTTGGCTTCAGGTCATCTGTTACAATTATTCATCGATCTTTTTCATGGTTTACATTCATAAGTTGAGAATGATTCATTGTATAACTACATTTTTCATTTTTACTTCCAATATTTAGAACTTTGCATTTATTAATATTAAAACCCACTTGCCATTTTTTCCGCCCAATTAAGCAGTTTATCATTATCCCATTGACTCGGTATTCTTTGTTCTGAGGTAACTACACTATTACCACCATTACCAATCTTCTTACCGATAGCAAATTTTGATATTTTACACAAAACACCTTCATCAATGTTGTCTGTATAAATCAAGAACAATATAGGACCCAAAACTGAGCCTTGCGGTACTCTGCTTATAACAGTTTTCCATTCTGATTTCTTATCATTGATTACAACTCTCTGTTTACGATTCATAAGCCAGCTTTCGGTCCATCTTAGTACATTGCCACCAATAACATAGATGCACAGTTTCTCAACAAGTCGGATATGTGGAACTTTATCAGATGCTTTTTTTAAATCGAGGTAAATGACATCGACTGATTTAGTGCTGTCGTACATGTTGGTCATATCTTTGAAAAAATCAAGTAGATTAGTAAAACATGAACGCCTTCTTCGGAATCCTTGCTGAGAGTCTTTGATGAGATTGTTCTGTTATAAATACTTGACCAGTTTATCTCTGATTATGGCTTCTAACAACATGCAAACAACTGATGTCGAGCTTATTGGTCAGTAATTGCTGGGTTGAGATTTGTCTCCCTTTTTGAATATCGGAGTTATATTTGCTATTTTCCAGCCTCTTGGTATGGTGCCGCTTCTGAGAGAGATATTGAATATACTGTATGCGTTAAGGGTTTCACTATTTCGTCTGTTGCCTCCTCTAAGACTCTTGGAGATGTTCTATCTGGCCCTGGTGTTTTATTTGTTTTACAGTAGTTTATTTAACGCAAGGAGGACATTTCGCTCACTGATAATAATTTCTTTGAGTGTGTCGTCTTCATCTATGCGTGCGGTGGACAACGTTTGGATCGAACATGGACATTCTTCTGTAAATACCGATGTACAGAAAGTATTAAGAATTTTAGCCATCGCGGTTTCATCATTTGTATGCTTACCATCTGCTGATACTAGTGGTCCTATTGTTGGTGTTATTATTCTCTTATTTCTGATAGTAGATTATGCATATAAGTTTGCAGGATAGGCCTGGATAATGGTAGATCGTGGGTCAGGGCAGGGAAGATACATTCTGAAGATTGGGGTTGTATGTTGTCTAGTATGGATGCGGCAATGGTTTAATTCAATGTTTTCAGCAAAGAAGAAGGAAAAGGCAAGTACGCGCCACTAGTATATCAAGCTTTTCCCGACACAGGTAAAGGGAGGTCATCGTAGTGAAGGGATAGGGTTTTCTTGTAATGAAGGATATTTATTAAGTTTTCAGTATGTCCATCAGTCATTAGTCAAGTAAAAACACACATACTGTAAGAATCCACGCAAAACCGTTTATATTATTATTTAGTTTTTATTTGCAGATGCTAGTGTTTATACCCCCATACCTATGTTTTTTCAATGGTATTCATTATATGCAAATGGGTAGTCGTGATCTGTGGCTGGGTTAGTTTCCGCGGTGGGGCAGTGTTTTATACCTGTGGCTGCGGGGAAAATATTTTGCTGTGTGGTGCTTTAACGAGTAGGGAGGCCAGGTAGCTCAGCACGGCGTTGTGTTGTGTTGTACTTTTTGTTTTCTGTTGTGTTGTGTTGTGTTCTGTTGTGTTGCGTTGCGTTGTGCTGTGCTTCGTGTCTTTCCGTTGCGTTGTACTACGTTGTGCTGTATTGTCTTGTGTTGTTTTGTGTTGCCTCTCATATACACCCGACGGTAATTCACTTTTTCCACTTGGTTATATTTTCTCCGCTCATTGCAGAATTATACTCATATCTGAGACGTTGTTATACTGAGGAGATGCAACAATTCTGGACCTAAGTGGACCTTGGCCAGATATAGATAGACTGGAAATATATGGATTATATATTGTCAGACGGTGGAAAGGGAATGGGAAGTGGTAGGGAGGAGATGGAGACGGGGAAAAGACGAAAGTGAAGTGGCAGGATTAGAGAGAGAGAGAGAGAGAGAGAGAGAGAGAGAGAGAGAGAGAGAGAGAATTAAGGATAATGAAATAATGAGCAGTTAGGGTAGGTACATAATTACAGGGAGAGGAGGGAGGAAGGTGGGGAGGAATGGTAAGGAGGGGAGTGTAATTGATTGATAAAGAAGGTAGCTATGGATTGATGGTAGAGAGAGACTTGAGATAGAAAACGAAAGAGTAATAAGGATTGGTATGGAAGGGATGGTAGGGAGGGGATGGAAGGGAGGGGAGGTGTAAAGGGATAGGTAAGTTGGGCAGGTATGAAGGAGATTATACCCAAATGCTTTTTTTTTTAATTATTGTTTACTGTGTATTTTCCGCTTCGCTTCGCTTCTTACAAATAGTTTGCTTTGACACACACACACACACACACACACACACACACATTCTCTCTCTCTCTCTCTCTCTCTCTCTCTCTCTTTCTCTCTCTCGCTCTCTCTCCTGTTTTTTCATCCTCATCGCAAATGCCACTTTCATCATTTCACTCATATTCTTTCATTTTCTCTACTTTTTACTACTTTTTTTTTCCGTCTGTCCAATGTTTGGTCATCTTTCCTTTTCCTTTACTCACTTTTTAATCAACCACGTCTTTCCTTTCAATTTGAATTTCTCTCATATAAGCAGAGGGAGTCTTTTGGTATCTTCAGAACAGACTACTGGAATGCATCAACATTAGCTAATGGATTAATTCTGCATTCACTTTTTTACCCCTTTTCTTTCCCATTCTCCTGCTTATTACGTATTCCTGTAATCCCCGTACGTTTCTTCTTCCCTTTCATAAACATTTTTTTTTTTTTAGCTCATCACTCTTTATTAACTCTCATGGTTTTTCGTCTGCTTTTGTTTTTTTGTTTTTTAAATATTGTTCTTTTTTGTAGTTTTTGTTCGCTGCATTTCTTCCTCTTTTTCTATTACCATTTTCTTTACTAATTTCATTCTATCCTTCGTTCTTTTGCCTTTCCTTTCTTCATTCCCTTTCATCGTTTCCTTTCATCTTAGTTTCTATATTGTTCTCTCTTCCCTTTTCTGCTTAGATACATCCCTCTTTCTTCTTGTACATCCTTGCTTCCATCCCACTCTCTGTTTTCCTTTATACCCTCCTTCTTCCCTCCTCTTATCCTCTATTACTTCTTTTTCCCCTCCCTTCCCTCCCTCCCTCTTCTACTTCCCTTCCTTTACTCCATCCTTCCCTACTTTCAATTCTTTCTCGCTGTGTTCCTTTCTGTTTTCCTTCTTCCCTGCACCCTTCTCATTTTCACTTTACTTACCTCCTTTTCCTTCTCCAGGTTAAATAAAAGAAGAAGACAAATGGGCACGTGGAAGAAAGTATGGAAAGGGGTGAGGATATGGATGAGAGAGAGAGAGAGAGAGAGAGAGAGAGAGAGAGAGAGAGAGAGAGAGAGAGAGAATAATTATTTGGTGAGACGTAAGAAATGACTGGTGAATGTCTAAATACTGGTATGTATTAAATTTACATGTTATTTCACCGTTATATTTTCAGTACCGTTTTCTCCTCTCTCTCTCTCTCTCTCTCTCTCTCTAACTTAGCAAACCAGCCAACTCAGGTTAGCTGAACGGAACCTGTCATGTCTCAGTCCAATCTAATCTAACTAAACCCGAATTAACCTTTTTTATTCTTTCCCATTCCATTAACTGCATCCCTTCTTACCCATCCCAGCCCAGTTCGACCCTCTTAAAAGCCAACCCCCTTAAAGCCTTACTTTACCTAACCTTATCAGTTGATCAGAGCGGTAGTTATGAGATAAATGCATAAAGAATAAATAATCCTAGTTGAGACCAAATTCCCTTAGCCAAACCTAGCTTAATCCACAATATCCCATTACATCTCCCAAATCCAGCTGAAAAAAATTTGTCCGATCCTTCTTTTCCTCGTTTTTCTCCAGTCGCTCCGTCTGACCCTAACCCCAGCACCAGACCCGCCTGAGTGTCGGAGTCTGGATTCAGTGTAAAGCTGAAGGTTCCTTTAGGTGCCTCTGGCGTGCAGGAAGTGAGGGATTACCGCGGCTAAATTTGTCGTTGTTGTTGTTGTAGCAGCGCACGTAAAAGCCGAAACCTTGTTGGCGGAGTAAAGTGGTGATTACTTTGGTCTACATAATTTAGCGGGAGCTGTGGAGTTCTGTTGAATAATGGAAGGAGCTGAAACATGAGTCTTATGCTGCACTGGTTTTTTGAGTGAAAGGAGACCATTACCTGCTCAACAAGGAGACGTTTAGTTGTGTGGGGAAAAAAAATACCCTGTTGAAATTCCGGTAGTTACAACAGGCTAATGCAGGTGTAGAAGTACAGTATTTTAATATACAGTAATATATTGGCTTATTATAAACAGAGTGTCGGAGGTTAAATATGATTAAGGGAACGTTAGAGTTACTAATTATAGTCTTGCTTAAATCCTTCAAGTAATAATGAGAGAATTTATGCAGGAACGTGATATAAAACCTAGGACTGAAAATTCAGAGCGGGTAACAAGAGAACGGTATAAAGCTTATCATCGCCCGCCTTTCGCAAGACGGAGCGATAATGTTTTTGTCTGCATTTGTGTGTGTGTGTGTGTGTGTGTGTGTGTGTGTGTAAAGTATGTAAGTAAATTTTGTTGTTGTTGCCAATAATAGAACATAATACATATATCAATACAATACTAAGAAGCGGCACAGTCTGCCAAGCCAGAGCTCCTTGGCAGATATATCTCTCATCTCATCTCATCAGCCGTTTGAATGTCCACTGCAGGACCGGCCTATCCCTACCAAAGCAGGGACGATACAGCAAATATATCTCTACCAAGTGGCTTAGGCTGTCTGGTAGAGATTGTATGTAGGGTGAGAAGTGCTTGTAAGTGTAGTTGTAGGGTTGGAGTGGCTTTGGATGTGTGTGTAGTCTGTGAACCAAGTGTAATCGGCCCGCGCAAGCCGACTGGGTGCAAGCATATTTTATAGTATGCGACACTGGTTCAACCACAGCACCCCTTGTGTCCGCCAATGCAGTACATGGCCAGAAGAGCGCTCCCAAGGTTTATTACCCTGGCGGGGCGTGAACGCTCATTCTTCAGTGTACGAAAACGCACACTTTACCACTGTACCACAGAGGCTCCTTGGCAGATATGATAGTGGTTATATTGTTTCTTAGATTTAGTACAGGCAAATTACAAATCTAATATCGTATATTATATATACTTACGCACATATTACATATTACACATTACATATACATGCACACATATATATAGATATACACATACATACACATGCACACACATATATACATACATAAATACTCTAGCATTACCCAGAAATTACGAACATTGTAAATAAATAACCTTTAGTTTTCCTTTTAAATGAAGATCTGTTACATGAATTAATAAGATCCTTTATACTTGCAGAGTTCCGTAACTGAGGACCGGTACATTGTATGCTTTTTTTAAAAAGAATTGTTCGAAATTATGGACATATGAGATTAATGTTATTCCCTCTAGTGTTGTGAATAATGTAAAAACTTTACCTCCTGAGGAGTCTTTGATATCATTATAAACAAGTAACAAAAGAAAATATTTATGAACAAATTGAAACTTGAGCAGTTGTCAGTGAAGTCAAGTTTACTCTTAAAATATATGCATCTCAGAATTTTCTTCTGTGCTACTACTATTCAGTTTAAGAATGATGGCCAGGTACAGCCCCACACAGACACACAGTAGATAAGGTAAGGGTAACATAACGTATAATATATGATATTCATAGCTTCAGTGGTAAGTTGATAGCGGATTCTATATAGTACACCGCACATTTTTTATAGTTTCGTGCATACAGCGTTAATGTGACAACTCCAATTTAAATATTCATCGATATAGATGCCAGGAAACTTTGTGTTGTCAACCCAGCCTCGGAGTCCCCAGGGGGGGGGACCATAAATGCCCCCGCCATCTGCCCCTCTCCCGGTGACGACTCGAGGTGCCTGGAACCACTGTCTGACTCTCTTCTTCTTCATTTCTGCAACATTCGCGGCCTTTCATCTAACTTTCGCTCTGCTGAGCACCACCTCTCCTCCTCTAAACCTCACCTTCTTTTACTAACAGAGACTCAGCTGTCTGAGGCAACTGACAGCAAACCCTTTTCTGTATCCTCCTACTTTCTCTATACTCATTTCAAAGCCAAAGGTGGCTGTTGTGTATACATACGCAACGACTTATCTTGCTCTCGTGTTCCTGAACTTGATTCTTCTGAATTCTCCACACTCTGGCTTCGGCTTTCCTGTCATTCTCTGACTAAATATATCTGTGCTGTTTACTTATCCCCTAATTCTACTGACTATCAAAAATTCTTCGACTATCTTACTTCTACAATGGAACACATTCTGTCCATTTCTCCTTTCTCTGAAATCTCCATTCTTGGAGATTTCAATGTTCACCACCACCTTTGGCTCTCCTCTCCTTTCACGGATCCACCTGGTGAACAAGCCTACATCTTTTCTATCCTTAATGACCTAGAGCAGCTTGTACAGCACCCTACCCGTATCCCTGACCGCCTTGGAGAGAGCTCCAACATACTTGACCTCTTCCTCACAACTAATCCTTCTGCTTACTCTGTTAATCTTTTCTCTCCGTTGGGCTCCTCCGATCACAACCTTATTACCTTAACCTGTCCTATCACTCCGGTACGGCCTGTGGACCCTCCAGGGAAACGTCGTCTGTGGCATTTTGGAGCCGCGGACTGGGAGGCCCTCAGGCAGTACTTCTTTGATTTTCCCTGGAATGATTATTGCTTCCATGGCCGTGAGCCATCTGAGTGTGCCTTGCGCATTACGGAGGTTATTCTCTCGGGCATGGAAGCATACATTCCTTTCTCATATCCTTTGACTAACGCAAGAAAGCCTTGGTTTAATCACGCTTGTTCTAATGCTGTCCGCAACAAGGAGAAGGCCTACAAAAGGTACCGGAGCCAACCCACCCCTGAATCACATCATCTTTACATTTCTGGCCGGAATTGTGCTAAGTCTGTTCTTCGCTCTACTAAAAATAATTTCATCCATACTAAATGCTCTCAACTCTCCAACTCGAATTCTTCCCGCTCCTTCTGGCACCTTGCCAAAAATCTTTCTAACAACTTTACCTCATCATCCTTCCCTCCTCTTTTCTACTCTGATGGTTCTGTAGCTATTTCTTCTACTGATAAAGCAGATCTCTTCGCACAGACTTTCTCCTCCAATTCCACCTTAGACGATTCCGGTGCTGTTCCTCCATCACTTCCCCCCTCTGACTTCCTCATGGCTGACATTAAAATTTCTTCAGTTGATGTATTTTCTGCCATCACTGGCCTCAGTACTAACAAGGCATATGGGCCTGATGGGGTCCCTCCTGTTGTTCTCAAGAACTGTGCTTCTGTGCTTACACCCTGCCTAGGCAAACTATTTCGCCTTTGTCTGTCAACTTTTACCTTTCCTTCTTGCTGGAAGTTTGCTCTCATTCAGCCAGTCCCAAAGAAGGGTGACCACTCCCAACCCTCCAACTATCGTCCAATTGCTTTAACGTCCTGTATTTCAAAAGTTTTTGAGTCAATTCTTAATAGAAAAATTTTAAGACATCTTTCCTATCACAACCTTCTTTCCGATCGTCAGTATGGGTTCCGTCAGGGACGCTCCACTGGCGATCTTCTCACCTACCTTTCAGACTCCTGGTCATCCTCCTTTCGGGACTTTGGCGAAAGCTTTGCCATTGCACTTGAGATCTCAAAGGCTTTCGATCGAGTCTGGCATAAATCTTTAATTTCCAAACTGCCCTCCTACGGTTTCTATCCTTCTATCTGTGCCTTCATCGCTAGCTTCCTTTCTGGTCGTTCTATAGCCGCTGTTGTAGACGGCCATCGTTCTTCTCCTAGAACTATCAACAGTGGTGTTCCTCAGGGCTCTGTCCTATCACCAACTCTCTTCCTTTTATTCATCAATGATCTTCTAAGCTGTACATCTAACCCTATCCACTCATACGCTGATGACTCCACCCTTCAACTTTCCATTCAGTTCCCGCAACGCCCATCTCAACAGTTACTTCAAGAAACAAGGGATGAGGCTATGGCACACCTAATGTCTGACTTGGCTCATATCTCTGACTGGGGTAAAAATAATATGGTTGTCTTTAGTGCATCTAAGACTCAGTTCTTACACTTATCAACCCGACAAAATCTTCCACAGGTATACCCACTAATGTTCAATAATATTCAGCTTAATCCTGCATCATCCTTGAACATGCTTGGGGTTTCATTTACTCGGGACTTATCTTGGAAAGATCATATTACATCTCTTGTAAAATCTGCTTCCAAGAGATTGGGTGTGCTAAGCCGACTCCGCTCTTTCTTTACCCCTGCACAATTGTTGACTCTATACAGGGGTTTTATCCGCCCCTGTGTGGAGTACAACTCTCATGTGTGGGGAGGCTCCCCACATACAGCTCTTCTCAATAGGGTGGAGTCAAAGGCTTTTCGTCTCATTAACTCTCCTCCTCTTACTGACTCCCTTCAACCTCTGTCTCTTCGCCGCACTGTTGCATCTTTATCTCTTTTCTATCGCTACTTTAATGGTCACTGCTCCTCTGAACTGTCTGCTTGCATTCCTCCACCTCTACGACGGGCGCGTAGCACCCGTCTGGCAGCCAACTCTCATCCCTTTTCTGTCCAGCTCTCTAATGCAAGAGTTAACCGTTACTCCCAGTCTTTCATTTATGCAACAGGTCAGCTCTGGAACTGTCTCCCTCTGTCTGTATTTCCTGCTGCCTATGATCTCCAGTCTTTCAAACGTAGTGTGTCCAGGCATCTCAAAATGATCGGATCTTGAATTTGGCTCTCTATTGTATTTTGTTTTTCTCTTGGAGGGAACTGTTACTGCGGGTTCATGGCCTTTGGTTCCTTCTTCCTCGGATTAAAAAAGAAAAAAAAAAGTTTTATTATTTCACCCTCTAATATCAAAGGAGGCATACTGTTTTTCATAGAAAGATTTTGAAAGAAAATAAAATTAATTTTGGTCACATTAACTGTAGTTTTTTACATTTAACCCACTTAACAATTGAATTTAACTCTCTGCTCAAATCATTGTGTAAAGAGGTAATATTCTTATCTGCTAATAGAAGATTGGTGTCCTCAGCATATATAACAAATATGAAATTAGAGCTAGCACGAGTTACATCATTAATATAGATAAGGAACAAAAATTTTTGTTGAATGCACTGGCTATATCATTAGAATGGGGTTTTAAGTTAATTGTGTGTTTATCTACGGTACTATTGTCTCTGCCAAGTAGAAAATTAATAGTCTTCCAGTGAGATTTAGGATTACCTTGGTTATCTTTTAATCGATCCTTATAATACTTATTGTTAGCGCCCTCAAAATAGATGCTAATTTATTTCGGTATGACTTGTATATTTTCCCATATGTTATTGGTCATTTTTTAGCCAATCTTTCTAATCTGTGTTTTTCTTTAATACTCTTTTGTATTGCTAAAGTGATATATGGATTTTGCTCATTCTTGTTATATATATTAAGAGATTTTAATGTAAAATATTTCAGGAATAAGACATTGAAGCTATCATAAAAATAGTTGTATGTTTCATTTGGGCATTGAGACTCAAGTACATTGGACCAACTTAAATGAGATGACTCTTTACTGAAACTGTCAATTGAGGCATTTGGTATAATCCTTGCTTGAATATACTTCGGGGCATTTTTATTTATGTTTTTAAGATTAAACTGGGCAATTATAGGAAAATGATCTGAAATATCTCTATGCATTATGATGTTAGCGCTATTTACTTCTGCTGTTGAAGTCCAAGTATGATCAATAAGTGTGGCAGTTGTGTCTGTTACTCGAGTAGGTTTCGAAGTGAGAGGTACTAATGAATTAGAATACATCAAGTTTATGAACTCATTCACAAATGCATCTTCACTGTTTCGAAAGATCGAGATTCCAACCACCGAAAAAAGTTACACTGTGATATATTTTAGTGTTAATATTTCGTAATAATTCATTGTGAGTACTTTAAGAAAGCGGCTTATTACCGCTAGGGGGTCTATAAATACAAGCAAAAAAATATTTTGTCTCTAACTAGTTTCGACACATAAACATTCTATGGAGGGTTCTGATATACACATATCCAGTAAATCAGCTGAACAAAAACAACTGGAAATCTACATTGCAACACCACCCCCATTTCTGTTCCTACAATTATTGTAAAAATTATACCCAGGAAGGTGATATAGGTGATATAATGCTGCGAGATCCGGATCCAATCTTGTTTCCGTGAACTCCATTACATCAGTATTTAGAGAGGTGTTTGTTAGTACGTTATCAATAAAGCGTTGGAGATTTGTAGGAATACTTCACATGTTCATAGAAAGTATAGTACATGTGTCAGTATCGCTTGTTAAAGTAGAAGAGCGAAGAAATACATATTCGGAATTCGGGGTACACAGACTTCTCGTTTGCCTATAAAAATTATTGACGTCTAGGTCTGTATTATAATTATGGTCTTGAACAGCTAAGGGATCAAAGTTCATATTATGCAGGTAGTCTGACGAAATCGAAATTGAATCAGAATGATCATAAGCAAGAATCTCAGAAAAATCTTCATTACCCGACGAGGCAAATGGTAAAAAATTAACAGGTTCCATTGATTTTAAATGGGGTAGTATTTTTGTGGGCAAGATACTATTTTAAGAATAAATTGAGGTGGTTAGTTTTCCCTACGATCTCAGATATCTCTTTTGTTATGTTGTTTAGAATGGGGACCCATCTCATCCGACCTGTCCTGTACACTGCATTGCCTTGCATCCCCACCAGCATGTGAACCACAAGTAACACCAGCCCCAGCTGCACCGCCACCAGTAGCACCGTCACCAATTGTCCCATCACCACCAGTTGCACCATCAGCAGTTGCACCATCACCAGCAGTTGTACCATTTTTGGGTGCACCATCACGTCCTGTTGCACTGTCACGTCCAGCTGCACCGTCACGTCCAGTTGCACCCCATCACTAGTTGCACCATCACGGCTAGTTGCACCATTACGCCCTGTTGCACCATTACGCCCTGTTGCACCATTACGCCTTGTTGCACCATGACGTTCGGTTGCTCCATCACGACCTGTTGCACCTTCACGTCCAGTTGCACCATCACCAGTTGCACCAACACGTCCAGTTGCTCCATCACGCCCTGTTGCACCGTCACGTCCAGTTGCACCATCACTATTTTTTTTTTTTTTATGTGTTCAATTCTGGGCATAGGTTTCACAGCCTGCTATCAAGGCCCAGCAGTCCTCAAACATACCATACACCTCTACATGTCACCACTTCGGCGCTAACACCCACCGTCCATATTGAATACATGCTAGGGATGTCTCATACAGGACTGGTGTATTGGTATTAGCGGGGGTATTTTTACGACATGTCGGCGGGTCTTCTGGTAGATTAGTAAAGCCTGATTTAATGAAATTCAAATCCTTAAACTGTTCCCTGCCTCAGCGGGGTTTTGAACCTGGGTCCGTTAGAACGGCAGGCCACCTCTCTACAGGTAGTTACACCATCACGCCCAGCTACACCATTATGCCCTGTTGCACCGTCACGTCCTGTTGCACCATTACCAGTTGCACCACTAGGTCCAGCAGCACCACCACCAGACGCACCACCACCAGCTGCACCATCACCAGGCACCTCACCTGTAGCAATACCATCCCGTCTGACAGGTGTAGATGAGCGTTGTCCCGTTTTTTCTTTGGCGATTAACTTGGTGCATTTAAAGAGGGCAATCTTACCCTCAGATCTGGCTTGTTCTAGTAGATGTAACTTATTGTTTTTAATATCCTGAGACACTTGACACAAATCTTCACTGATGAATATTCTCGTACCTTTTAATATTCCAGCGCTTCTCATCACTGCCTCACGGTCGCTGAACTTCTCAAACCGCACAACAATGGAACGAGGGCGCTGGGGAAGAGGCTACCCAACCCTATGAGGTCGCCCCAAGGCCATAGGTGGAAGTTGTAGTTTGTCCTGGAGTAGGTCGGTCACCAAAGTCGTGGTCTGCTCCCACGTCTCGCCACCGGGCTGTTCCTTCACACCACTGATACGTAAATTGTTGCGACGACTGTAGTCCTCTTGATAGCTTAAGCGTTGTTCCATGTCGTTGATTTGAGTTTTATTTGCTCCAGTTATAAATTTGTATTCATGATTGTCTTTTTGCAGTGCTTTATTTTCTGACTTCAAGTCAAATACTTCTGCCTGAGTAAACTCTAGGCTTCTTGTTATGTCGCTTAAAGTTGATTCCAGTGTTATTATTCTTAATTTTAGAAGCTCAGTAATGGTATTCACGGCATTGTGGTAAGTCCTTTTCTGAGACTCCAGAACTTTAATTCTGTTGGTATCCATATTTGTTTCCAGTAGATCGCAATCGGGTTGGAGAATAAATTAGAATGAACTCTGCTAGGCTACGTGCTGCCTGTAGTGTGTGTGTGTGTGTGTGTGTGTGTGTGTGTGTGTGTGTGTGTGTGTGTGTGTGTGTGTGTGTGTGTGTGTTTGTTTGTTTGTTTTACCATTGTCTGTACATCTGTTACCTTTATATCTCATGAACAGCCTGTGCTATCAACATGAAGCCTTCAGGGTATCAAAATATCGCCAGAATCTTGAACGAGGTCGAAAATTGGCACTCGAGGTCAGAGTCAGGATCACCAAAATGGCTGCCAAAGGTCAACTATTTTTTTTTTTTTTTTATAAATATGGATTGGGTTTTTGTGAAACGCGTTGACTGAATTCGTACAGCTTTGCGATTTGTCTTTGCATTTTGTTTGTTAGTAACTTGTAACTTGGCCAGCAACATTTTCTGGATGCGATTAGCATTCGTCCCCCAAATACTTTTCTTCATTGTTAAGAACAGTAATGACGACTAATTTGTCTGCCTTTAAAAAGAAAGGAATAAGTGTGTTCTTCCTGTCTGGCATTTCGATTAATAACAAGTCGACAATAGTTTAAATCGTAAACTTAGTACTCGCCAGTGAAAGGAGGAAAGGATCGAGTGAGGTATCACACTGAAGGTAAATAAGAGGACCTTACGAGACAAAGAGAAAACGAATGTAAAAGATATAATTATCTCAGTTATAAATCAGAAATGGACATAGTCAGGTTATATTATATGCAAAGTAAATACGTAGTGGGTGACGTAATACACAGTAACTACCCAGATATGGAGTAGGAGGAAGCAGTTAAAGACCAGACAAAGAGGTGAGATTCGGAGATCTGCATGGCTGGAAAGAACATGACAGCAACAACTGAACTGGAGTGGGGAAGGTGTGAGAAATTTTTATTGACCATGGAAGACTGATGATAATTATGGATCACATGTCAGACTTTTTGAACTCGAGGGAGTAAGGTACAACCATTATTAACCTTTTTACTGCAAGATGTTATGTTCCATATGCTGGAAAAGGAAAATAATAAGAGACGTCATTGTACTCTAGGAGTTAACCAAAACTTTCATGACGACGAAAGCAAGGGTGCAGTTGCACTTTAGTGGAACTATCGTGCTCTTTTTATCAGTATGTCTAATTATTACCTGATGCTGCAGCCTGTGAGTGATCTTGATAAAAGATCCTGCAGGCACGTTACTCCCGAGTCAACAACAGAGTCCTCTTCCCCTAACATATCTGCCTGCCTTACATCCTCTGGCACCCAAACTCTGCATCTGGTTCTCTGTATCCTCTCCTTCTCCTTCCAGCCACTTCATTGTAACACTCTCTAGTCAGTCTTACTCTCCTTTTGTTCCACATGGCCAAAGGACTTTTTTACCAGCTGCGATAGCGAAGCAGGTTACCAGCCACGATGGGAAACTGGCATTGTTTTCACTTTGTGTGTGTGTGTGTGTGTGTGTGTGTGTGTGTGTGTGTGTGTGTGTGTGTGTGTGTGTGTGTGTGTGTGTGTGTGTGTGTGTGAGCAAGATAACTTCGCAACCGCTCAAGATATCATCACAAAATTTTACAGGTGTAGGGATGATAATCTCCTACTAGTATTGTTTTCAGTTTGTCGGTCTGTCTTTGTGTCTTTTTGTTAGCACGATAACTTCGCAATCGCTCAAGATATCATCACAGAATTTTACAGGTGTGTAGTAGGGATGAAAATTTCTCACGAGTTCGAAGTTGGTGAAACTGGGTCAAGGTCAAGGTCATATTCCGAACCGCGCTAGATATGTATCGGTCAGCTGCTTGTGTGAGTCCCCCCTCAGGGGGGCCTCTAGTTTTCTTTTTTTTAAATCACCCTCTACAAAATCTTTACCTTCTTCGCCTCACCTCACCTGTTCAGACAGCATTAAAATTCCTTTAACCCACCTTTATTATTAACATTCATCCACTGTTACTCAGACCCACCTACCAGCCCTTTCCTCACCTTCCACTCACCCCACCCGTTCTGACAACATTATTCATATAACACACGAAGACATTTATGTTCACTCGCCCACTGTCTAACACGCTCACCAATTAGCCCCTCCTTTTCCTCCCACCTGCCATTCATTCACCCTACCCCATCCATTCTGATTGCATTAATCTCCCTTTAGTCCAACTTTCAGTTTGCCTGGTATCTGCCACAACCACTTACCGGTACGCCCCTACACTTCCATTCCATTTCCTCTCCATTTGCACTGCTCATCCTCTCTCTCTCTCTCTCTCTCTCTCTCTCTCTCTCTCTCTCTCTCTCTCTCTCTCTCTCTCCGATTTCTTCATTTTCCTCTTTTCTCCTCTTTTTATCATCAGTTCATTCTCGTCAGCTTCTCCTACGTTCTTCACTTTCTCCAGTCCTCTCTGCCTCTCAGCTGTATCCCATCTTTGTAGCCACTTTCTTGTTCTCTGTTCTGTCTTGTTCATTGTTCTTCCATCCCTTCACCCTGTCTCACTTACCTTCTTCTTTACCTACCATATTTTACGTTTCATTCTTTCTCTCCTCCCATACCTATTTTATTCTCTTCTGTTTCTCTCCTTTATTAACTTCCCATTTCTCCGTCCACCCTTTCTCTCTGCCCTCCTCTATTTTCTTGTTATCCTCCTCCTTCCCACTTTCCTACTTTCTACCTTACTCTCTCTCTCTCTCTCTCCCTTCCAATGAGTTGTCCCTTCTTTCTCTTTCCTACCTCTTCCCCTTTTCCTGCCTCCTTTCTCTCTTCTTTCCCTACTTCATTTCTCTTCTTTCCTGCATCCTTCCTCTGTCCCCAGAAACTTCATCTCTTTCCTTCTCAGCTTTACTCTCCTGCCTCCTGCCATTTTCGTTTTCTTGTTTCCTACTTCTCTTCATCCCTACTGTCCTCGTCATTCCATTCTTTCATCCCCCTTACACCTCGCTTACCCCTTTTTATATTCAATGCTTTCTTCTCCATCCCTCCTACAGTTTCATTCCCCTCTCCTTTTCCACTATCCTTCCTCCCACCCTCTTTCTTCCTCCCCTCTTCTACTTCCATCATTCTTCCCTCCCTCCATTCCATTTCATCACTCACTTCCCTCTCTCCACACCACCAGCAATAACCCCCCCACTTATCTACCTCCCTCTTCCACCTTTCCCAAACCTCACTTGGACCGGCCCCGTAATGTGTTTTTGAGGAGGTCTCTTGGGAGGGCCGGGCAAAGAATCTGCCTCTGCTTCACATCTGCCTGTTTTACCTTCACATACTGTATATATAATTTGTCCTTCTCTCAGGCCCCGAATATTGAGAGAGAGAGAGAGAGAGAGAGAGAGAGAGAGAGAGAGAGAGAGAGAGAGAGAGAGAGACCGACAGACAGACAGAGAGAGAGAGAGAGAGAGGGGGGGGGGGAGTGGACACCTGCAACTCGGTCAAAAATGCTGACAGTTATGCGATAAACCTCTCTCTCACAAACTCCTCCCATGCAGAAATAAACAACAAGCAGTTTTCAGGTACTTAAAGAAGCTGCTTTGATCTTTAAAGAATTTCTGAGCCACATAGGGGATTTGTTTGATATGTCAACAATTTCAGGGCGCAAGGGAAAGTAGTTTTTATGCACATGAAGAACTAGTTTGATCAAAATTCTTCTCAGGAACATTGTGATTAGTGTGCCTTGCTGTTATCAGTCATGTGAGGAAGTAGTGTGACCTAGACAGGTTTCAGGCACTAAGGGAACTAATGTGACCTAGACCGTTCTCATGCACGTGGGTAATTAGTGGGATTATGAATTGTTCCCAGACACGTGGGAAACTAACGTGATTTTCCAAACTGTACTCGGGCACATTCAGTAGTGCGATCTTATAAGGAAAAACACAAATTTTCGTCAGTAAAGCAGGAAGTTAGTGTGATGACTTCCATGCAGCTCAGAGGTACATGGGGAACTAATTTGTCGTTTGTCAATATTGCCATGATTTGTGTGTTCTTCCATGTTGTTGTTGTTAACTAAACTGGGAAGAAGCTTGATTCGTGTAAAAAAAACAACAACAACAATTAGTGTGGTCTTGTATGTTGTTACCAGGGTATGAAGAAATACTGTAATCTTCCAAGGAACTAGTGTGATTTTCCAAGCGATTCTCAGGCAGATTGGGAAGTAGCGTGATCTTGAATCAAGCAGGGGCGTGTGTGATCAATCAAGGCTCAAGGGGGGAGCAATAAAGGTGAGTTGTCTTGACCTGTTTCCTACCTCACCCCACCCCACTTGACCCCAATTCAGATGAACTGACGATCTGTTGCCTATCCCACCACTCTCCCTTACCATGCAGAGAGAGAGAGAGAGAGAGAGAGAGAGAGTATCCCCTTCAGTGCGATGTCTTTTATTTTTGCCACCTGTCGCTTCATTTAGATCCAGTCTCATTCCATCTCGTAAAATGTGGGTTAGATCGTTAGGATGACGGTAATGATGATGATGATGATGATGATGAAGCCACCACCAGATTTTAAAAATCAACTTTAGAGATCACGTTGTCTATCTATCTATTTCTATACTTAATCTGCTTCCCCCAAGAGAGGGGGCTAGCCGAGACAGGACGACACACTCCCAGTTTACTGTCCACATACACACACTTACTCGTATATTATCCCCAAGGGGAGAGGGGACAGATCCTCACGTTGTAGTTATGAGAAAAGAAACACGTTCATTTATCCCTTCAGTACGAAGTCGCCATCTTGTATTATTTCCTCCTCCACATGATATTATTAGATATTTGGAGACCCTATTGATGTGAAGGGGTTAGAAGCATTACTACTGACTCATTCATTTGATTGATGTAAATATATTCGTGCTTCCTACAGATGGTTATCTACGGCAAGATCTAAAGACGGTAGTTATGAAGAGAATCCCGCATGATTAGATATGATTCCATTTGCAGGAGATCACACAGATTACGAAACTTACCGACAGCAAAGCTGTCTCACTCCTCGTATAATTAATCAATTCAAGCTGCCACATAAGTGCAGTAGCTCTGTTTCTTTCGATTGTAGGTCATCAGTCAGTATTCTTTGTCTGAGTTAATCATCAGACTTCAGTCGACAGAGCTGAATGTTTATTGGACATCGGCCATTGAACATCACCACCACTGGATATCAGCCACCATTCTAAAGCTCTCAAGGCCCCGGAAAAACATCCATCTTATTGCCATAGGGGATATTAGTTTCACCAGGGACTCTCATCAGTGTTTGAGACCTAGTTTTTTCACATATCCCCTCTCATCATCACACGTCCCTCTCATTGCCACAGGTCTTTTCTCATCGTCACACGTCCCTCTCATTGCCACACGTCTTCTCTCATCGTCACATATTCTCCTCCCATCGTTACATATCCTCCGCTCGCCCCATGTCCCCTCTCATCGTGACATGTTCCCTCTCATTGTCACGTGTCCCCTCTCATATTGACATGTCCCCTCTTGTCACACGTCCCCTCTCATCGTCACGTTTCCCCTTTCATCTTCACATGTCCCCTCTCATCGTGACATGTCCCCTCTTGTCACATGTCCCCTCTCATCGTCACGTTTCCCCTTTCATCTTCACATGTCCCCTCTCATCGTCACACGTTCCCTTTCGTCACGTGTCCCCTCTGATCGTTACATGCCCTCTTTTATCGTCACGTGTTCACTCTCAGTTTCACATGTTCCATCTCATCGTCACAGATCTCCTCCCGTCGTAACACGTTCCTCTCATAATAGGTCAGTGGTCAAGGTAATAGGGTCAGGTCAACTTAAGCATTCTTGATCTGATTTGAACCAGATGTGGTGGATGAGTTTAGGGTCAGGTAATGATGAAGCATTTCGATATTTAGAGCAATGGGTCAAAGGTCAAGGGCACAGGGAAGCACCTCCATACGATCAGTGTGCACCTGTCGTGTCTGAGCATGCTGCTCATCAATTCTGAAACATGGTGACTAGTGATATTATAAACAGTAGATTAGAAGCAAGGAAGGTGCTACTGTTAATCACGCCTACTCGATTTATTCCTTTTTTTTTGGGGGGGGAGGGGAACCTTACTCCACAATCACAGGTGTCAGCTAAATGTATGGATGGTCATTTAGACCGACTGTACGGTGCAGTGTTACACTCTCTGCGTTCCTCTTGTCAGCATTTTCATTCATCATTAGATAAGGTTAGATAAAAATACTGTGTTTCATATCATTCATCACAAATTCCCCATAGGTAAACGTTAGTACCTTAACTGTCTTAGTAAAGCAGAATCTATTTATGTCTTTTTTTGGCGGGAAGAATAAAATATATTAGTCGTCGTCTGCATGCTGAAGGGTCCAGTGGAATGCCAGCACTGACCCATTGGCCAGATTATTAAGGCCGAGACAAAATCCCAGTTCGTGCAACAAAACTTTGGCTGATTGTGCAACCCACAATGAGGCACAGGAACGTCTGCAGTTAATGGAACGCAACTTTGATCGCATTATGTGTAATCCTCACTTAGAAATGTTGACGTCAACCCCAGTTGTTTTGAATGAAAAGTAAATGGGACTCATATGGGTCGGGAAGCTCAACTGCGACGAGAATCTCTGAATGCAAATTCATTATGGCGCTTAAGAGGTCGCTCTCGGATGCGCTAATTGCACTCCCGCCTCAGTTATTACCTTTAGCTTCATATTAGGTATTAGGCGGGGCCATGCACAAATAGCCAAAATTTTATTTGATGCCTGAAACTCCAGTAGGAAAGCTTGTTATTCAATTGAAATCATGTTACTGCCTCTTATGGCACCCTGGCCAGAATTAGCCTAAGTGTCAGCCTTAAGTCTTAATTGAATATTATGAGGAAGTAATGGAGCTGTGACGTCGTGGGAGGAGGGAAGGTGAAAGGAGGTGTGGGAGAGGGATATGTGGGTGGGGAGAGAGAGAGAGAGAGAGAGAGAGATGAGAGGAAAAATAATATAGAATGTGAAATATATACGTAGGAAGAGGATTAATGGAAAGAAGTGGCCGAAAAGAAAGGATGATGAGCAGTAGAGCTGGTTGGCGAAACTGGGGATCTGAAAAGAGCTACGTTGAGACTGCGAATGTGAATATCTATAAATGTGTGTGTGTGTGTGTGTGTGTGTGTGTGTGTGTTGGAGGGGGGGAGCTAAGAGTGAATGGGTCGTGTTGACACTAATTGGGTTCTGGTGTAGGAGGGTTATTCCAAATCTCTCTTCCTCACTTCCACACACACTTTCACCTCTCACTTTCCTGATTCTCAACCCCTCTCTTATCTCTCTCTTATCCTCCTCACATTCTATTATCCTCTGTTTCACCCATCATTCGCGTCTCCCTTACCTCTCATTGCTACAGATCTCTCTCTCTCTCTCTCTCTCTCTCTCTCTCTCTCTCTCTCTCTCAACTGAAGCCGCAAAATATAAAAGACAGCAGTAGTTTGAAAGTAAAGAGAAGGAAAATGAACAGAGAGAGAGAGAGAGAGAGAGAGAGAGAGAGAGAGAGAGAGACAGACAGACAGACAGACAGACAGACAGACTGACAGACAGAGGAGGTCGAAGAAATTAGAAGACTGTTGAGTGGAACTGCAAAAGAAGAGAGAGAAATAAAAGAAAAAAAGAGGAATCAAGGTAAGATAAGAGCAAGAGAAGGAAAATCAGGAGGAAGAGAAAGGATGGAGAAGGAAAAATAGACGAAAGAGAATAGGAAGACTGCGAAAAGGTAAGTTTGGCAGAGGGAAAAGGAGAGAGAGAGAGAGAGAGAGAGAGAGAGAGAGAGAGAGAGAGAGAGAGAGGGAGGGAGGGAGGGGGGGGGAATTTACTAGTATTATTCCATCCAAGAACTGGAGGCTAACTCGAGCTCCTATGACTCTTAGCTGGAAAAAAAATATCTGGCGTTTTATAAAATACAAGAGTTTTTGTGATCATGGAAGGGTTAATGGTGACGGCATTAGCCTCCTTAAGCTTTAAATCATTCTCAATAACATAAAATCGTCTGTCTTTAGCTATAATAAAATGTTTGTTACTTACTACCGTGAGAGGATTCAGTAGGAGGAAGTTGCCTGGGGACAATTCTGCTTCCCTTTCCCTGTTTTCATCTCCCTTTCCTCATGTTAGCTTACGTTTACTTAATTTAATTTCATTTCTGTTTTATCATTATCATATCTCATTTCATATTCTCATCATTTTTATAAGCTTATCTCCCATTTATTATTCACCTATGCAGCTTCTTAGTCTCATCTCCCTTTTCTTATTCTCTTCTTCCTTTCTTTTTTCTCATCTCCGGTTTCTTAATCTCATTCCCTCCCCCCTATTTTATCTCCGTTTTTATAATTATTTTTGTTCTTTGTCTTTATTTTTTCTAATCTTCCTTACCTTTCTAATCTCATTTTCTTAGCCCTCACCACATCCATACTCCTTTTTCTACCAAAGACTCCATTATTCTCATCCTCTTATCCTTACAAACACCACCAACTCATATTCCTCTCTAAAATAGGCTGCTTCTACTGTCATTCTTCCAGCCTTGAAACCTCCACCATTCGCTATCCGTGTGGAAGTCCCTCTCTCTAATCCTTATCTTTTAGCCTAGTGACTCATTTATCCTCCGTCTCTTCCGCCTCTCCCCTTTCTGTGTAAAGAATAAGCATCGCAATACTCGTCAAAACAGTGGCGAGTAAACCTGAAACAAATTAATTTTGCCTGTAGCTTAAATGATGGTGAATGATTTAATACTCTGCACTGTTCTTGTTATCTTGTTGTTGGCGATTATTCTGAGCGGGTTTGACATGTGATAGGAGAGGAGCAGGAGGATAAATAATAGTATTTCCATTAGCTTTGGTCCGGATCAGCTAGGCTACAACCGCATACCATCCCGTGTCACATGAACACAACGTACCGGCAGTACCATACCACCACTCGACTAGTGTTTCACATTTTTTTCAGATAGCTCACCGTTTGAGCACGGAAAGAAATCCATGAACCTATTTTAGTTGTTTCGATGAATGTAATGAGAATTGGCTGAATTAGTCATATCGGGACTGCAGCCTTACGTCGTAGGTACTAATAATTAACATCATTGTAAATTACAGAACTTATAGTTATGTTGACAGTCGACAACCTTTTTTTCTCACATAATCACTTACCATGGATGAACTTGGCACTCAGTAATCTTAAGTCGAAAAGACTCAAGTTCACAAATCTCATTTCTCAGTGTACAGTAAATACTAGCTTTACTACAGGAATTATCCGGTGGTGATGGTCATACTGATATCACCTTACCTACCAAGTTAGAATCAGTTCATGAAGTCCTTTATTTTGAACTTTGCCATTTCATTTTAGATGTTCAACACTTCAGAGTCTGCCGTGGACCCCAAAAAATATTGGTGTTAACCCCATATGGTCGATGGGCATCCAGATTTGGAACCACCGCACCAGACAAGGTACTGAGTAACCTGTACTGGAGAAGAAGGTGCTCTGTTTCTGTCAGTAATAAGTATTACCATGTTTATGCAGCAGATAAAATTTTTTCCAACATTTAATTCTATCGAGAAGGGAGTTGGTACTTAAGAGATCAAAATTCTACGTTTAACGCTGGCAAAGTTTCAGATGCACTCAGATCGAGAGCATGATGCCACAGTACTTGCTTCCTTTATTTTTACCTTGACTATATTTTGTGTACGGAGATTTGCAACAGACTCTTTGAAATACTCTACTTCTTCTGTGATTTCAGTAACCGTATGTTATATTCTTAGGTTAATCTTTTCAGTGATGTACTTTGCCATCAGCCTTAATTTTCAGCTGCTCATAATTGCCAGACACAATGAAACTTATTATAAAATATCAATCATATCTAATGCCATCGAGCACTGGGGTCATGATGTGTGCCTGTACGTGACCAAAATGGCTCCTTGGTAATTAAAGTCTGGTAAATGACATGAATTATTCCATGTCGGTGGCAAGTTTTGAAAACTGGCATTTAATTAATAATACAGAGGAGGATGTTGTTGCCTAAATAAATAAATACGCCTTGCCTTCCACCCTAACATGAATCCTATGTCAGCAATACCCAGGGAGCATTTTGGCGCACCATGGTCCCTTCAAACGTATAGATCCGTGTTTTATTAGCGAAAGTTTTTAATAATGAACTGGTAAGTGGATTTTTGTGTCTGAAAGGTGGCACCTGACCTTCGATAGGAGTTTTTATCCCACAATATTAAGGAAGCTGGTGTGTTAATGTTTTCCGGGATATACAGCATATAATGTTACTGGTATTGTATTCCATCCATCCATCATCCAGTCCAGTGTTGCCCCATGAGAAGCGTAGGAGCCCGGGGTTAGGCAAATTGGCCCTGACATTTAAGATGAGATTGATGGTATTGTATTACTGCTCAGTATTTTATTCACTGCCAGCATAGCTGGTAGGAAATGTTTCAAGTCACCATAGAGTGTCTTTCTGTCTGCCTGTCAGTCGGTCTGTCTGGGTGTATATCCGTCTATCATTTCCAGCCTCAACTCCTGATTGTCTTTCATGGAAACTTCACTTTTGTGGGATGGTAACTGTTATTTCCATAGAGATTAATGAAAAACATTCGTAAGTAGGACAACTTTGCAAAGTAACAACATTTCTCTCTGGGTAACAGTGGAAATTTTATTACTCAGTAAAGGACTCCTCCTCACCAAAGTTTGTCGACATTGTTTGCTCCAGCTCACATACCTACATCAAGTTCGAATATGATGGCTGTGGATCAGAGATCACAGTCTCCAGAATGACAAAGAACTCACTCCCAAGCAGGTGGTTTCCCCGTATCGATCTATTAGTCATCAGTTCCTCCTAAATTACTAGACTGAGTAAATATCAATGAATCCTAACATGCAGATGTACCGAAGTTGGTTAGTGTGAAAGTCAGTAATCGATTTATGACGTTTGCCTTTTGTTGTCCGTTTGTCAGGCTGTCATGAACCTCCTTCTAAGCAACTGGATGACACGTAAACTTGACCAGTGTGAGTGTTCTTTGTAAATTAAAAACCACCACCAAACCACCGTATGTGCCTCCGGTGCTCTCTTACAACCCCAATGACCTACGAAGAATTTAGTAATTAGCCAAATTGCTGTTATGTTTACATTAAGTTTCTACTCGCCTTTTAGTATCCTGGTAATAGATTTTCTTGATATTGCCAAATGGTTTCGGATACTGTATGAGATTTGAATATTTTGAAAGCTGAAGTTTTCTTCTAAGGTTACGTGTGTGTGTGTGTGTGTGTGTGTGTGTGTGTGTGTGTGTGTGTGTGTGTGTGTGTGTGTGTGTTTATTTAGTGTTCATCTGTCATAAGAAGCTACCTGTCAACAGTATAATTACAAGAGTTTAATATTTATTTTTCGTATATATATAGTATGAGAGCAACGGTAACTTTTTTTGTCATTAATAATTCTTTTTCATTTTCTTCTCAGGTATGTTACGTTCTTCTCGTGCCGCCGTACCAAAGGTGTACCGTAAGTACAAAACGCACCTAATGTAAACTGATTGAAAGGCTTCCAAGTCTGCGTTGAAGAAACTGTGCAGTAATAATCATCATACTTACCCTACTGTTCCATGGATTGGGAAGGATCCATCAGCTTCAAGGGGAAAGCGCAAGATTAGAAATATCGGAAGAGTTCCCAGCCAAATGGATTACGCTTCTATTAATTTATCGTTGAGTCCATCGATATTCTTGGCTAACCAGACTAATTTAATGATCCACACAAAACTGTGCTTTGTAATGCCTGTGGAATGGAAACCAGTTTGTTCTGTTCCGAGTTATAAAGAGGAATGTAACTAGTTATGGGCATCTCCATACAGAGGGGAATAGAACAAGAGAAGAGGAAGGATGAGACGAACGGAGCGAGAAGAGAGGATGTTAAGAGGATGGGATGGAGAAAGCCAAGGAAAGGGAGAGGCGTGGGGTATGAAGGAAGGCGAGGGGGCTGATAGGGATGAGGGAATGAGGTGACGGAAGGGACTTGTCAGACTCCAGACGGTCAGTTATGGCTGACATGGGTGTGAATGGAAGTGGTGGATATAGAGAATGGAAGGATAGAGAATGAAGAGGAGATGAGGACTGGAGAACGTGAGACAGATGGAGGAAAAATTGTGTGAAAAAAGAAACCAAGAGCGGAAGCGAAGAGGAGGCTAAGAAAGGAAAGGAAAGCGAAAAGGAAAAGAGTAATACCGGTAAGTGAAAATTTTGCAGGTGACAGGAGGGGTGACGGAATGGAGGATGGGAAGGAAAGAAAGAAGGTGATGGAAATGTGATGTCAGGCAGCAGAATAAGAGAACAAAGAGATGAGTGGACGGCAAGGGGGATGGAAGGAAGGAGAGAGAGGGAAGGATGGATGGATGAAAGAGGTGGTTGGAAGGAAGGCCAGAAACGGAAGGTAGAATAGAAAGAGAGAGAGAGAGAAAGAGAGAGAGAGAGAGAGAGAGAGAGAGAGAGAGAGAGAGAGAGAGAGAGAGAGAGGGAGGGAGGGAGGGAGGGAGGACGACGACGACGACGACGACGACGACGAAGGGGTTGAGGAGGAGGACGAAGAGGTATGGGTAAGAGGGGGCAGGAGATCGGGAAAAAAGACTTGGACAGAAGAGAAGAAAAAAAGAGGTGGGCAAGAAAGGGCAAGAGAGAGGGTATACAGACGATGGGAAAAGAGTTGGATACAAAAGGGAATTATACTGTTAAAAGAGATTGCAAGATAACAAGAGGTGGACAGAAGAAAAGGAAACAGAGAGACAGAGATGAAGAAAAAGATGGTGAACAGACTGAAGAAAGGACGAGAACAGAGAGAGAGAGGGAAAAAAAAAGTCAGGGAGAGAAAAGGGGGAAAGAAGGAGAGGTAGACCTTTGACCATTGACTTCAAGCCGAAAGTGACTCCTGTTCGACACGAGCTGAGAGAGAGAGAGAGAGAGAGAGAGAGAGAGAGAGAGACAGACAGACAGACAGAGACAGACAGACAGACAGACAGACAGACACAGACAGACAGACAGACGGAAGTGGAGGGGCAGAGTTGGTGTAATGTTGGAATGGAAAAAATATTGATGGTTGACCACACGATAAACGTGACGCTTCTTGTATTTTGTTTTTGTCACCACCAGTTGGCATTGCTAAACACGGAGATGTAATTCATCGCTGGCGTTAAAAACGGTACGTGTAGTTCGTTCTTAAAATTTACCTCTTTAGTGCGAGGGATACATACGAATCAGATAAAACTGTGCTATTAGTAAAAATCACTTATAAAACACTTCATCCTAATGAACAGGTTAAAAGCAATTAGCCTTAGTACCTCTGTACCATACCTTTGATTAATCCTTTCAGCGTGATTAGCGTTTTGTAGCATCGTCTGTAGGTAGTAAAAATATGAAAGGAAAAACATCCAAGTGAATAAGTTAAAAACAGTAAGTACTTGTATGTCGTAGTGTAATTCATCTGAGTGGGTTATTCCCCCCAGGACTGGGTAACAAGGTAACTGCTGGCTTTTGTTGGTTTGGTTGTCCTTTGTCCTTGTTCACCACCAGCACACCAGGCGCCTGTATGTAAACACACCATTGAGGGTCGTCTTGTAGGGGAAGACTGGGGCCATCTGGATAATTCCTGCCATATTGACCACCCCTCCCCTCCCGTTAAAGAACCGGTGTTCCAGATAGTGAAAGGTGTCGTTGATCCTCTTAGACAATCTTTAGTTCCTGGGTGTTGGCCGAGGCGATTGCATACTGTTTAATTCCTCGGTAGGAATCTTGTGAGCTTGTGAGAAGTGCTTGCTGTGACGGAGATGAAAAGATCGCGGCCTCAGAACTGCGTGCCTTGTGTATATAGCACCATCCAGTCCAGGAACGGCAACCTGCATGGATGGGGGGGGGGCTAAGGAGCGAGGGGAGGAGTGCCCCTCTTCCAATTTTAAGCAGAGCCGTGATTACTGAAAAATGAAGAACAGTGATATTTACCAAAATGCTTGTAGTTGATGAATTCCATAAATGTTATCGTAGATTTATTGTAATGAAAAGACAAATTTTTAAATAAATTTTAATTAGATTGCTTACATGCATCAAAAGGTATTTCCACAAGGAATCATTTCCTCACCTTTTCAATGTGCTGGGTCCGGCCCAACGCAACAAAAGCACACGAGGGAGTATCATTGCTGACCTCCCCACCCACATCATTATTCCCCACACCCCCCAACTTCTCTGTTATTTATTACTGACTCACAGGATTGAGAGAGAGAGTCAGTACGCAAAAATAAGTAGGAATTAAGAAGGATAATATCGAAGGAAGATGTGGAATCATAAGAAGTGTGGTAACCATCTTCTCCCTCTATACTTTCTTCCGTTCATAATTACACATTTTTATCTTCTCACACCTTCCCTAACACCATCCTACCTATATACATTCTCCATCATGTATTTTTCTTCACACTTCATTCTTTCAGCTCATTAACCTCCCCTTCTTTGCCTTTGTGCAGTTGTTTTTTCTTTCCTTTTTGTCATATCTGATTATCTTCTAATTACGAGAGAACTGTGTGTGTGTGTGTGTGTGTGTGTGTGTGTGTGTGTGTGTGTGTGTGTTATGACGTACATGTATGTTTGTATGTGTGTGTGTCTGTGTGTAGTGATGGTGTGTCTGTGTGTGCGTTGATTGTGTGTGTGTGTGTGTGTGTGTGTGTGTGTGTGTGTGTCTGGTTGCCTGTTTTTGTTGCTGTGTGTGTGTGTGTGTGTGTGTGTGTGTGTGTGTGTGTGTGTTTGTCTTTCTGTCTATGTGTCTGTGTGTGTGTGTGTGTGTATCTGTGTGTGTCTTTCTGTCTATGTGTCTGTGTGTGTGTGTGTGTCTGTCTGTCTGTTTGTTTTTGTGGCCGTGTGTGTGTGTGTGTGTGTGTGTGTGTGTGTGTGTGTGTGCGTGCGAGAGACTGGACGTGTTGACAGTAGTTTGGTTCTGGTGTGTGAATTTAATTGGTATTTCTCATTCTATGTGGTAGATGGGGACGCTCACCATCCACTCACTCGATGTAGTGCTGCTCTCAGGTGTCTACCCTTTCATCTCCTCCATCCTTCTTTCCTTTCATCCTTTTCTGTTTTTCTTTCCTTCATTCTTTCCCCTTCCTTCTGCCTGTGGGTGACTCTACACTGAGTGACAAGCCAAATGGTTTCCTGTACACCAGGAGACCATTTACTATGCTGCCTGGTAACCATATTACCAAATTTTAGTTCCTGGTGGTTTAGTGGGTAATAAAGGCGCTCCAATTGGATTGAGCCTGTGTTGGTGTCTATCAAAGGGACGGTTAGGGTTTATTGCTCACGTAATGCCACTCAGGGAAGAGTGAGGCTGGTCACTCTCATCTTAAATTTCAGGACCAACTTGCCTACCCTCGGGCTTCAACGCATCTCATGGGGCAACATAGGATTGGATGATGGATCGGTGGATGAATATACTATACCATCATAGGTGTATAAGGAGGGAGGAAGGAGAGGCGAGATAGTGATAATACAAGAAACACGTCACTCCTCTGTAATGTCTTGCTGGTAATTTCAACACCGGACCAAGAACGAATCCATCCACTGCACTAAAAGCAAATGCTAAAGTTGAAACAAAAGGCCAGGAATGAGTCAAAACTCGGGAACCGGTGGCCCGATTGGCCCCAAAATTTTATTCTTCAAATTAGAGCATTTTAACAGTACCTTGCTCTAACAAAAATTTGTGCTACATGCGCCGTTATTGCTGTGTTACGGTAACAAACCAACAAACCATCAAATATTCAGAAATCGGATAATTATAATATAGATTACTTTCTGCTAGTACGCATATACTAGCCGTTTTTAGGTTCAAATTGTAGGTCGGGGTGTGGGTAGGAACAGGAATGGTCGTGGGAATGAGGATGGGGTGAGATGTAAGTTTATGTGGGTGAGGGTGAGGTGTGAGGTAAATGGTTTGGATGGAGGTGGAAATGGGCCTGAGTTTACTGTACATGTTTTTGTTGCATTGCACATTTGACGTTTTACTGTTATTTGCATATTTATATTGTGATGACAGTAATGTGAGGGTGAGGATGAGGGTGGGTGTGTGAGAGAATGAGTAGTGTTAGAAGGGCGGGGCAGGAAAGGGTTTGCAGTGCTCACATATTGATTCTTCCTGTATCTCCACACTATTAAATTTTCCATTGTTCTCATTTATGTATTCAGATGAAACTGGGAATTTGGTTCAAGGCACATCTCTACACATTTTATTTATTATTACACTGTTACATTTTCAGTGGTTACTTTTTTAACTATCTTCAATTTTTTGTGATTTTACGTTTTTATCCCGCAAGTGATGAGGGTGGAGATGGGCGTGGTTGTGAGGATGGGAGAGAATTGAGGTTGGTGAGGGTTTTGAGTGAACGTGAGAGTGAAAGGGGAAGTGGGCTTGTGGCGGAAAAGTACAGATTCAAGCTGCCTCTCCACATTTTTCATCGTGCTGTTATTTGCATTTTTATGTCAGAGGTAAAAACAAGGTTGGGGTGGAGATGGTGTGAGGGTGACGGTGGATGGGGTGGGGGGGTTGGGATTAGGGTGAGGGTGGATGGATTGGGGGAGATGTTGGGATTAGGGTGACGGTGGATGGGGTAGGGGAGATGTTGGGATTAGGGTGAGGGTGGATGGGGTGGGGGAGATTTTGGGATTAGGGTGAGGGGTGGATGGGATGAGGGAGATGTTGGGATTAGGGTGCGGGTGGGTGGGATGAGGGAGATGTTGGGATTAGGGTGAGAATCGGTGTGAAGTCAAGGAAGTTGAGGTTTAGTGATTCTGGCTGCAGCTTTATCCTTTTCATTTTGACTGTATGAAAGGGTTCATGAAGGCAGTATAATTAAATCCCCGTCAGTTTAAAATCTCTGTCCAATGCCAATTGAAAACGTCTGGAATTAGGAAGATTGTAATAATGTCATTGTGATGATGGGGTTATGGTATAAAAGGCAAAATAAATTAGTGATTCAGAAGTGACACGAACTCGACTAAGGCAGGAGACTCTAAAGGGTGAGGTGAGTGTAGTTCAGATATTGTTGTAGGGGCCTGGCTGTACATACGTATTGATGGCTACGATTGGGTGTGGGTGCTGGACCCTGGCCTACCGATACAGCTACGGCCATATGTATTTGATCCGGAGGAGGTGAAGGATTTGGATCTTATCCCACTGATAAAACTGATACAAAACCATCCGATGAAACAAACTTTATTTTTTCACGCGTTAAGAGCCTTTAGAAGTTTCATAATGCGAGATTAAACACAAAAACTATCACGACAACAGAGAGGGAAGGAATCCGGAAATTATGTTAGTTTCTCTGTTTGTGAGTGACGGGAAAGGCCAGAGACTTGTGGCCTTGGTAAAGTTACGTGATTCTCCCGTGACATTCAAAGGACGGTTGTGATGAACTGTATTTCCTGATTGGAAGGGTCATGCTTCAGATATCAGCACTGTATAGGGCAGTAAGGGCCAGTGAAAAGAGTAAAATAATTAAATAAATAAATAAATAAATAAATAGCTACAGCCAATCCGATGTTAAGACTGGTGATATTTAACCTTTTTGTTTTATTGAGTTTATTCTCAGCTAAATAATCGACAGTACAACACTAAAGGTAAATCACGCTGTGAAAAAGTTACAATCTTGAACCTTTGTCAGCGTTGGGATTCTTTCACCTGAATAAAAATGGTTGTGGGTGATTAAATACAAACGTGAAAGTTGAAGGGAGAATTAAGGAAGGCGCTGATATCAGTTTTACACACACACACACACACACACACACACACACACACACACACACACACACACACACACACACACACACACACACACACACACACATACACACACACACACACGCACACACACACACCGCTCGCTGGTGCAGTGGTAACGTTCTCGCTTGCCAACTGGTGGACGGGAGTTCGCGCCTCGCTCAGATTGCGAAAAGTTTCACTGACGAAGTGGGTGGTTACTGTGCCCCTTGAGCAAGGGGACGGGTGTGTGCGCGTATGAAGGTCACAGCCTTGCCCTTAGATCGGACTATATGAGCTCTCAGCTCCCTTCCGGGAGGGTAAAAGCTGACGACCACGACCATCAAGTGATCCTGACCGACCCGGTGAAATACACACACACACACACACACACACACACACACACACACACACACACAGCAGGGAAGTGTAGCGTCCCGTGACTACGCTACCACAATCCAGAACCGCATCTATGGTAGCTGTGGGCCACAAAAATAATAATAAAAAGAAAATCGTTCGCAGCCAGAGTCATACTAACCCCTTGAGAAGACAAGGAACCGAGGCCAGACTACCGTAGTTCAGACTAAGGGCGGGTGACCCATATAATTTCTGGGTACGACTTAATAATCAAAAGACCTCTTAGTCAATTTTAGGAGGTCCAGATTCACAGCACCAACACTCAGTTTTTCTATCCTACCATAATAAAAATAAAGTAAATAAATAATTGAAAACAAATAAGCGGCAGCTACCAGTCCATGCTGCCTCATTCAAAGTGCAGGTGTAAAATTTACACGATTCTTTCGCCACGTTTATGGCATGAAATAGTTGGTCTTCTTCCTGGTTCGTAATTTGTCCCTTAAATAACACTGAGGCAGCAGCCCCCATAAACAAAGTGAACAGATATTTAGTTTCATCATATCGAGTTATGAGGGTCAAAAGCTAGGCTGCCATACTCCACAACAATTAGCCCTTTGAAGGACAGGAGATTCTCTCAGCTGAGTAAAAATCGTCTGGCGGGAGACAGGAAAAAATGCTGTAATGGTTACTAACCATGTATGTTATAGGTATGTGACCAACGATCTCCTCGTATACCAATGCATGATCGAAAATAAGAAAAGTAAAAAAAAAACTTTCTTGTAATTTTGAACCCATACGACCAAGACAAGGCATCACGCCAGCTAGTAACCTACAAAGAGAATATTTTTTTTATTTTTTTTATTTTGAAAGTGATATTATGAACTGGTAGACTGCTGAACTTGCTACCTGGTATTCGTTTATCCTGTATGTTGGACACAGTTTCTGTCGTGTGTGTGTGTGTGTGTGTGTGTGTGTGTGTGTGTGTGTGTGTGTGTGTGTGTGTGTGTATGTGTGTGTGTGTGTGTGTGTGTGTGTGTGTGTGTGTGTGTGTGTGTGTGTGTGTGTGTCCTTGTTAAACCTTAATGTCGTACCAGGAAATAACACTGTGACATGCACGCTTCACTTGGTTGTTAGTGTTGACTCTAAAAATTTTTGTATAATTTTAAAAAGTGTGTTACTTAGCCAAATGATTTCCATACAATGTGGGAAATGCACACACACACACACACACACACACACACACACACACACACACACACACACACACACACACACACACACACACACACACACACACACACACACACACACACACACACACACACACACAACACACTCACACATTTGCTCTGAAAAAATAATAAATGGTGAAACAACTGCCAGAGGCGTTTGTTGAAAGAATACTTTTTTTTTTATACAAATGGTTGAAACATGCTAAATCAGTAGTTATAAACAAAGAAAAAATATTGGAGAGAGACAGTTGACGGAAGATTTTTTTTTTACAGATGGTTGATACATGCTAAATCAAGTAATATACCAAGAAAATTTATATATATATATATATATATATATATAGAGAGAGAGATATATATATATATATATATATATATATATATATATATATATATATATATATATATCTATATATATATATATATATAAATAGAGAGAGAGAGAGAGAGAGTATATATATATATATATATATATATATATATATATATATGAGAGAGAGAGAGAGAGAGAGAGAGAGAGAGTGGAGAACCGTGACTGGCAGAGAATAATAATGAAAAAAGCTAAAATATTACCAACGAATTTTTAGCGAACGAGTGTTGAAAAAAAAAATTGACATAATTCTTAAGGGGAAGAATTTAAAAATAGGAAAAAGCGGATTACAAGAGGCCAAGGCAAAAATGTGTAACAGATGGGAAAAACGACAGAGAAAGGCTGAAAAATATAGTAACTGGGAAACACAAGAGAAAAGGATGAAAGAAACAAGATAATAAAAATGATATACACGTGAAGACTGAAAAAAGAACAGTGCAAGGTGATGAATTAGGAAGGAAGAATGGAAGAGTCTGAAAAATAACTACAAACGGGGTTTGAAGAAGCGGATGGGTAGAGATGAGAGGTTAGGAGGATGAGAGATAAGGGATGGGGTGGTAGTTACAGGTGTGGAGTGCAGGTGTAGCGATGTCACTACCAAACATCTCCCACCACTACCTTACATCTCCCACAACAACCAAACATCCACGACCACCCTAAATTCCGACCACTTCCATACATCCCCACCATTACATGCTTCTCCAGTCGTTACCATGCCTCTCCAGCCACTGCCATAATTCTTCAAATTTTACCATACTTTCCTTGACCATTACCATACCTACACACTAGCCTTCTGAAAATACGTCATCCTCACTAACAGCCATATGCTCATGGCATAGGAAGCTATCAAACGTATGTTCCTTATATACCTCCATCACCACCACCCCTCCACAACTACACCTTCAACGTGTTACCACTCCAAAACCACCGCCTGCCACTCCACATCCACGCCTTTGTCACCACTCCACAACCATGTCACCACAATGCACCTACCAATTCACTTCCACACTTTCGTCACCACTCAACAACCATACAACCATCTCACATCCCACGTCACATTTACACTTCAACACCACTCCACAAACCAGTACAAACCACACCACACCCCATGTCACATCTACACATCCGTCACCACTCCATAACCATACAACCATCCCACACCTGCCACGTAACATCCACACCTTCGTCACCACTTTATTTGCATTTCCCTGTCACAACTCCACTAGGCCACTACATCATCACCATCTCCATCATAACTACATCCCCCATTTCCTTCACTTCACTTTGCGGCCACACCACCTCACCACTGTACCGTCACACCACCACAGCCACCCCACAGTAACATTGCCTGGCCCATTCTGTTACTCCACCAGCCTCTTCTTCCTAATCTCACCAGTATAACCACACTACTGCCATCATCACAGCCACACCACCACCACGACTATACTGCCATCAAAATCCCCTCATTTGAACCATACCATCATCATCGTAGCCACTACCATTTTTTTTTTACCTACCATACACAACCTCACCACCCACACAATACCAACCTGTATCACTTCCACTACCATTCTACATTATTACTCCACTGCCACTTCACCACCACCATATCATCAGTCACCTCATCACACCCAATTTCCAGGCCGGATCTTGAGGCCACACCCAACACTTACCCTATTTGCATACGCCATCTATTTTGGAGAGCTTTTTTTCTTTCTTTTTTCAAATCTGTAATTTTTGCAGTGATTAAATTCCCTGTCGGTGACTGGCGAAAATTTTGCTGGGACAGATAATTTACGAGGGGTGATTGGTATGTTTGTAGGCTAAGACAGGAGATTAGTTACAGTTTTCACTGAATGGGAGGTACCGAGCTCGGTGGCAGTTTAAGGCTCCTTTACTCGTCGGTCTGCCATGATGATGTCATGAATCTTGGCGTTGGTCTCCTGTGTGGTAACGGAGACTGGTCGTCCCGGACGGAGGTTGTCTTCCAGGCTCTTCCTGCCACGTTTGAACTCAGTAACTCACGTCTTACCATGCTGTATGAAGAGACATCTTACCCTAGTGTGGCCACCATGTTCTCATGGACTTCCTTGGGTGTTAAGTCTTTGATACCGAGGTAGCTGATGACTGCACGATGGATAGTGTTTTCCATTTTCCCAAGAATTGAAGACTTTCAAGGTTTAATAATCTATAACCGAAAAAGACTCCAGTTGCGTTAAATTTTCTGTGTAATCCTTCAACAAATTGAACTGCACGCGCGTTCAGTGAGTAGTCTATAGCTCAATTCCTACTTTAGGTCACCAACGTAACAATCTCCCTACATACCGGTAACCCGTTCAGACCCAAGGGTTTTCCTGTAGGAGATTACATTCGTATGGCGGTTGTCAGAATAAAATCGTCTCCCGGCTGTCAAAATAAGAGTGTGTGGTGGTTGCCGGAATCAAATCGCATGGCTGTTATTAGAATAAAATCGCCTGTCAGTAGTCAGAAAATTCGTCTGGCGGTTGTCAGGATAAAATCGTCTGTCAGTTGTCAGAATAGAATAATTAATTTGCAAATGAGTCTGAATTTGGATAACAAAGTTTGTTTCATTCAGCAAAATTTGTCATACTGGGGAATACATGTGTTGTGGGAACAATTAGATATTTATGTACAGATATTTGTGTATGGATATTTTGTTTCGATATTTACGTGTGGCCATTAACATATTGATACGTGGAGATATTTGCGTGTAACTACGTACACCACCATTCGCCCCTCCCTCGGTGACGGCTCAGAGAGATGCCTGGAACCACTGTCTGACTTTCTTCTTCATTTCTGCAACATTCGCGACCTTTCCTCTAACTTTCTCTCTGTCGAACACCACCTCTCCTCCTCTAACTCTCACCTTCTCTTCTTGACAGAGACTCAGCTATCTGAGGCAACTGACAGCAAACCCTTTTCTGTTTCCTCCTACTTTCTCTGTACTCATTTCCAAGCCCAAGGTGGCTGTTGTGTATATGTACCCAACGATTTATCTTGCTCTCGTGTTCCTGAACTTGATTCTTCTGAGTTCTTTACTCTCTGGCTTTGGTATTCTTGTCATTCTCTGACTAAATATATCGGTGCTGTTTACTTATCTCCTAATTCTACTGACTATGAAAAATTCTTTGACTATCTCACCTCTACGATGGAATACATTCTATCCACTGCTGCTTTCTCTGAAATCTCCATTCTAGGAGATTCAATGTTCACCACTATCTTTGGCTCTCCTTTCCTTTCACTGATCCACCTGCTGGACAAGCCTACATCTTTTCTATCCTTAATGACCTAGAGCAGCTTGTACAGCACCCTACCTATATCCCTGACTGCCTTGGAGAGAGCTCCAACATACTTGACCTCTTCCTTACAACTAATCCTTCTGCTTACACTGTTAATCCTTTCTCTCCGTTGGGCTCCTCCGATCACAACCTTATTACCTTAATCTGTCCTATTGCTCCAGTACGGCCTGTGGACCCCCCAAAGAAACGTCGTCTGTGGCACTTTAGAGCTGCAGATTGGGAGGCCCTCAGGCAGTACTTTGATTTCCCCTGGAATGATTATTGCTTCCATGGCCGAGAGACATCTGTGTGTACCTTGCGCACTACAGAGGTTATTCTCTCGGCCATGGAATCATACATTCCCTTCTCGTATCCTTTGACTAATGCAAGAAAGCCTTGGTTTAATCACGCTTGTTCTAATGCTGTCCGCAACAAGGAGAGGGCCTATAAAAGGTACCGGAGCCAACCCACCCCTGCATCACATCTTGTTTATGTTTGTGCCCGGAATCGTGCTAAGGCTGTTCTTCGCTCTGCTAAAAATAATTTCATCCGTAGTAAATGCTCTCAACTCTCTAACTCGAATAATTTACGCTTCTTCTGGCACCTTGCAAAAAACCTTTCTGAGAACTTTACCTCATCATCTTTCCCTCCTCTTTTCTATTCTGATGGCTCTGTAGCTATTTCTTTAACTAATAAAGCAGATCTCTTCGCTCAGACTTTCTCCTCCATTTCCACCATAGACGATTCCGGTACTGTTCCTCCATCACTTCCCCCCTCTGACTTCCTCATGGCTGACATTAAAGTTTCTTCAGCTGATGTATTTTCTGCCATCACTAGCCTTAATACTAACAAGGCATATGGGCCTGATGGAGTCATTCCTGTTGTCCTCACGAACTGTGCTTCTGTGCTTACACCTTGCCTAGGTAAACTCTTTCGCCTTTGTCTGTCAACTTTTACCTTTCCTTCTTGCTGGAAGTTTGCTCTCATTCAGCCAGTCCCAGAGGGTGACCATTCCCAACCCTCTGACTATCGTCCAATTGCATTAATGTCCTGTTTCTCAAAAGCTTTCGTGTCTATTCTTAACAGAAAAATATTAAAGCATCTTTCCTATCACAACCTTCTTCCTGATCGCCAGTATGGGTTCCGTCAGGAACGCTCCACTGGCATTCTTCTCACCTACCTTTCAGACTCCTGGTCATCCTCCTTTCGGGACTTTGGCGAAAGCTTTGCAACTGCACTTGACATCTCAAAGGGTTTTGATCGAGTCTGGCATAAATCTTTAATTTCCAAACTACCCTTTTACGGTTTCTATCCTTCTATCTGTGCCTTCATCTCTAGCTTCCTTTCTGGTCGTTCTATAGCCGCTGTTGTAGACGGCCATCGTTCTTCTCCTAGATCTATCAACAGTGGTGTTCCTCAGGGCTCTGTCCAATCACCAACTCTCTTCCTTTTATTCATCAATGACCTTCAAAGTTGTACGTATAACCGTATCCACTCGTACGCTGATGATTCCACCCTTCACCTTTCCATTTGGTTCTCACAACGTACATCTCAGCAGTTACTTCAACAAACAAGGGATGAGGCTATGGCATACCTAATGTCTGACTTGGCTCGTATCTCTGATTGGGGTAAAAATAATCTTGTTCTTAATGCATCAAAAACTCAGTTTTTACACCTATCAACCCGACACAATCTTCCACAGGAGTACCCACTAATGTTTAATTATATCCAGCTCATTCCTGCATCATCCTTGAACATGCTTGGGGTTTCATTCACTCGGAACTTATCGTGGCAAGAACATATTGCATCTCTTGTAAAATCTGCTTCCAAGAGATTAGGTGTGCTATGCCGACTCCGTACCTTCTTGACCCCTGCACAGTTGTTGACTTTATACACAGGTTTTATTCTCCCCTGTTTAGAGTACAACTCTTATGTGTGGGGAGGCTCCCCACATAGAGCTCTTCTCGATAGGGTGGAGTCAAAGGCTTTTCGTCTCATCAACTCTCGTCCTCTTACTGGCTCCCTTCAACCTCTGTCTCTTCGCAGCACTGTTGCATCTTTATATCTTTTCTATCGTTACTTCCATGGTCACTGCTCTTCTAAACTGTCTGCTTGCATCCCTCCACCTCTAAGACGGATGTGTAGCAACCGCACCCGCCCAGCAAGAAACTCTCATCTCTTTTCTGTCCAACTCTCTAATGCAAGAGTTAACCGTTACTCCCAGTCCTTCATTTATGCAACAGGTCAACTCCGGAACTGTCTCCCCCGTCTGTATTTCCTACTTCCTATGATCTCCAGTCTTTCAAACGCAGTGTATCCAGGCATCTCGAAATGAGCGGATCTTGAATTTGGCTCTCTTTTGTATTGTTTTTGTTTTTTCTTGGAAGGAATGGTTTGCCAGCTCCTGGCCTTTGGTTCCTTCTTTCTTGCTAAAAAAAAAAAAGTGAATGTTGCATGTGCATCAGGTATCCTTTATTTATGAGCGGTTAATATTTGGGGATATTTACGTGTAAAGATTTATTTGTACTTCCTTATATTCTTACGTTCAGATATTTACGTGTTCCGCTTCGTTTCTTGCTGGTCAGTATCAACTGCATCGTTGTATTCTTTAAGACTGAACCCCGTCTGCAAGTTTCTCCTTGGTAAAAATCCATTACAGTTTTTCATAGACCAGGGCGTTCAAGAAATTGGATCCATCGAGTAACAAAAATGTGTGTGTGTGTGTGTGTGTGTGTGTGTGTGTGTGTGAGAGAGAGAGAGAGAGAGAGAGAGAGAGAAAGAGAGAGAGAGAGAGAGAGGTGGAGCACCTGGAATTGTATATTCCAGTTCAGAGTGAATTACCTGTCAGACTCACGTGGCTAACACGGCAGCCCAAAAAGTTACAGTTCTGAGAGCACATCGTTTGAGTACATTGTCACCGACATTGAAGTTTAGCATATCCTATGCCCTTTGATCTTAATGTTTATACCGGTATTATAGTTAACTCCTACAGAACTATGGCGTCTTTATTTTCGTTTATTCTTGCTACTTTCAGATGATTTATTCAGCTTAAGAAAGATCTCTCGTGTCGGAGGGGTTGCTGAAGGCTTTATCTCACCTTTTCGGTACGAAAACTGTCTCCTAACCACAACAATGATGTTTGATAACATCGAGAACAAGAGCAGTCAGGGAGCGCATACCTCCGCCAAAGAATCAGTGGCCCCCTTTTGATCTTGACCTTTGACTTTTTCTCGGAAGCTTTTATCACATTTTTTCCAGGTAGTCCTCTTCCGCTGTTGTTAATTTGGTGCATGTCCATCCAGTAGTTTTTCCGTTAACAGACTGAGAAGCATATAAAAAAAGTCAAAACATAACCTCTGTGGTGAAGGGAACGTTATATTAACGACATCCTTGGGATGAACAAGGTAACTCCTTCATTACGATTTTTTTTCTTGTTTTTTTTCATAAGACGAAGGTAAAGTGTAGGTGTAAAAAGCGAGTTTGTGTAGAAAAAAAATGAATAGAGATGTATGTGGAGATGGTGATGCCTTAGAAGTGGAACCAGAATTTCAAAAGGCTACGAAAAATAATCCATTATAAAAAAAATAATAATAAGATATATGAGAAGATGTTGTTGCTTATGAAATTGGGTCGGGATTTTGAAGGCGCGAAGGATGTGTGAATGACTATGATCCATTGGGCACGTTGTTTGATAACCTTCCTGGTTTTGTGCTTTTTCTTTGTTGTGGGGCCTCCCCATCCCATCTTAGATGGTGGTGATGATGATGATGATGATGAAAGACACGTGGTGCCTCTTACCAGCTCACTCTTCCTCCGTCTTTCATTTTCATTCCCTCATTATTTTTTGTTCGTTCTCACTCCCCTGGCACATAAAATTCCCAGTCTCCATCACCTTCATTCCCTCTCACCCACCCCTCTTTCGTTCCATTTCGCACACCCTCTTTTATTCCCCTTTCTCTACCCTCTTTCATTCCCACGCTTCCTTACTCCTTCATTCTTACCCATACTTTCGTTCACAGTCTGTCATTTCCATCCCCACTGTCCCATTGTCATATCCACTGCCTCTCACTTAATCATTCCCACTTACGAAATATGAAGAAATATAACGAGCCAGGTAGAATAGCCTACCACTCACACTCCCCTCACTTGCCTATTCAATCCTTTGATCCTTCGCTACGAGTCTCACATGACACTGGCGATAACGAACATAAAATAAAAGAGGCGTCATTGTAGTGAAGTGGTTAACTCCTGAGTAATGGAAGGTTTCCCTGTGACAACTAAATTCGTCTGACGCCAGCCTTAGTAAGTTATATAGTTTGTCGGAACTGAACTAATAGTTAAGGAAAGAAGGTTGACTACATGAAAGTTTAAAACTTCTGCATGACGCGAAGTGTTGGTGGTGAGACTGAGGGAGGTGGGGTGTTGGTGGTGTGGGACGGAGTTAATGAAACGACTCGCGTCATCCAAGCCTCGGTAATTTGGAGAACAAGTCCAGCTTGACCCTGACAATGAGGCTCGTTAGCAAAATGGTCAAGGAAGGAGGGGGACCTCTCGCAAAGTTAGGGTAGTCCCATGTCTTGTCTTATCTAGGTTTGTATAGCTATCCGTTAATATATATCTAACATCCTTGTCTACCAAGTTGTTCCTTGAGCTTTCAATATGCCCATCGAACTTTGGTATTTTCCTGTATTTTTCGTAAGTTAGTCTACCTTGGTCTTGCCCGGCCACATTTCCCACACGCGGAGTAACATCAAACTGGGAAGTGTCACCGATATGAATTATATATACAGTATAGCAGGCGAATGTATCCGGTGTAGACAGTTAAACAGAAAAATTTGTGGCAAATTTTGAAAATTGTATCACCAATGTCGCCGTTATGACTAGTTTACATCTTTAACCCTACCACAATCACCGGTGACATCACTGTCATTATCATTAATACCCTTATCTGGATCACCAGCATCACGATTTTTATTACTTCCAGTACTACAATCACCATTACCACTATCACCAGTAGCATAACCACAATCTTGGTTATCATCACTAACATTATCATCAATACCATTATGACTACTGCCACCATTTTGACACAGCTTATATAACTTCCACTACAACAGCCGCCGTAATACTTACATTTGATCCTTGAAACAGTTTTGTATCATATTCATTAATTATCAATATGATATCCTCGGCAGTCTTGTAATTTATGGTCGTATGCATAAAGAACAAGTGTCGCGCCACAACTGCAGACTCCACGGGATTTCACAGGTAACCTTAATGAGTTACAAACAGTTGGTTTATAATTCAGCTATAATTCGCATTATTCTCTCCGACAAAAAGAGAGTACTGTATGTTTGCATCCCCGTTTGTTTATTTGTTCTGTCTGTTAGCAGGATTACTCAAGAACTACAAGGGAGATTTAGACCAAATTTTTTGGGTAGATAGCCCATGTCCCAGGGAACAATCGATTAACTTTGGAACTGATCCGGATTGTATTGCAGATTCTGGATCCGGAAAACCTAATCAGAGATGAGAAAATCTAACTCATTATCAAGAGTGGTTTGGAAATTACGTTGTCCTTGTCGGAGAGTTGCGCTCCAGTGAGTGCCCCTCTAGTTTGTGTTTGCGAAAGTCTAAGAACTTGCATGTAATTCGTATGTTTTCCCAGTAATGATATTTAAAAAATGCAGAAATGTGGTATTTCACAAATGCACAAATGAGTTATTAGCTGTAAGAATCTTAATATATTAAAAAATACGACGAAAGACTGGATATCACATTACATTGCCTTTGGGAGATTAATATGTTATGAGTTACTCCACAAGTAACCGTAGATAAAAAAAAAAAAAAAACCTTGTGAAATGTTTAAAGAAAAATTATTAAAGTACACTTGAAAATAAATAGATGGCCGCACCCATGCAGTCATCCTCTTATGTTTTCATATTATCTGAGAGGTACTGCAGTAAACAGTGTTGGTTATGCTTGTTGTGTTATATCACAATGGGGGTTAGATTTAGAGACATAAGTCTGCAGGGCAATTTCTGTCAAGTGCGACATCCATCCTAACCATTCTCTACATATATTCGTATTTTCAAGCACTGTCGGTCATAAACGATGTAGACAGTCATAAAACGAAATATACATAATACTAAAATGGCTAAACTCAAGAAACTATTAAATAGTGAAAAGAAAAACATAAAATGATGGAAATAAAAACAGGGGACAGTGAAGGGCTGTGGAGCGAGTGTTGAGAGAGGGTTGGAGGCAACATGGCACCCAGTCGCCAGTTGTTGCAACCCATTCTATAGAAGGCGTTGGTTCCTCTGCCTCAGGGAGCACAGCTACTTCACAATTTTGTATACTTTTTGTAGCAATGCGTAGCAAGTGAGCATCAAAAAGCAATACGTCCTTCTGCGTCAGATATCAATATGTCCCTCCACATCAGAGAGTGATACGTCCCTCTGTATCAGAGAGCAGTACGTTCCTTCGTCTGAGGTAGCAAAGCAAAGTTTAATTGCATTTCCCTAGCAATGCGTTTGTGGGATTAAAGCAACAGGTGTGTGAGAGAGAGAGAGAGAGAGAGAGAGAGAGAGAGAGAGAGAGAGAGAGAGAGAGAGAGAGAGTGCTGATGTGAAGAGAAGCCGGAAACAACTACTCTTGTGTAAAGCCAGAACCAAACTATAGTACTGATACATACCGTATACACTTCTCATGCATATACACTTTCTCTCATACATCTATGCTACACGGTGAATAAAACCCACACTTGTAGACGAAGAATATAATTACCAAACAGTTTCGGTGGACACTGCCACCATCTTCAGTGGTCAAGATAGTGAGAGGGAGTGACATACTGACTATACAAGGGTTCCTTTTTATGCGTGTGTGTGGAAGGGTGGGGTAAAGGTGAGGTGGGGTGGGGTAGATTTTAAGCGGGGATTAACCCAAGGGGGATTTTGGGAGGGACATTACCGCACAGGTCAGGTGTAATTCCTATCTGACCCTACCTGTGTCCTAGCAGGAAGGGACATTTCCACTAGGGACCTCATTATAGAATCTAGTTTGTACATACCTTCACTAAGGTTGAAATTCTCGTATTTCTGGATACACATGGCTTCAATAATCTTTCGTTTCCGAAAGTCATGACTTCTATACAATAGATGGCTACCTTGCCAGTCAATTCTGTGGTTGGCTTCACAAACATGGTTAAATATTGCATTATTTAAATTACATGTTCTTATGGCATACTTGTGTTCCTTAATCCGTGTTTCCAAACTACGACCTGTTTCTCCTATGTAAACTATTTCACAATCTTTGCAAGGAATTTTATATATGCTTGCTTCTGAATATGTTGTACATTTGTTCTTTACTAACATTGCTCTGATGGTGGAGGTATACCTAAATGCTATATTTACATCACTACTGTAGTGGCAAGGTAGCCATCTATTGTATGGAAGTCATGACTTTCGGAAACGAAAGATTATTGAAGCCATGTGTATCCAGAAATACGAGAATTTCAACCTTAGTGAAGGAATGTACAAACTAGATCCTATAATGAGGTCCCTAGTGGAAATGTCCCTTCCTGCTACGACACAGGTAAGATCAGATAGGAGTTACACCTGACCTGTCCGGTAATGTCCCCCCCAAAATCCCCCTTGGGTTAATCCCCGCTTACAATCTACCCCACCCCACCTCACTTTTACCCCACCCTTCCACACACACACGCATAAAAAGGAACCCTTGTATAGTCAGTATGTCACTCCCTCTCACTATCTTGACCACTGAAGATGGTGGCAGTGTCCACCGAAACTGTTTGGTACTTATATTCTTCGTCTACAAGTGTGGGATTTATTCACCGTCTTAAGATTATCACGCAAGAGTGATTCATCCAGCCATCTATGCCACACATTGACTCATACACCTCCTCTTTATCTGATACACCTACACTGCATCTTGTATACATACACTGCGTAGTTCCATCACCAAACTTTCCTTCTCATTCAGTCGTACATCTTGGCTACTATTTGTCCTTCACACCTACACTTCCTCTCATACGCCTGCACTTCATAATATCCATAAATTTTTATTCGTGGACTTGGTTACCTCTGCCAACAAGGTTGCAGGAAGTCATGTACCCTTGTTTATCACTTTGTTAGTTTTTGTGTTTGTCCACAAGATATTTCAAAGTGTATTTATGGATTTCAACGAAACTTTTTGGGTATATGGATCATGGGCCAAGGAAGAGGTGATTAAATTTTGGTGGCGACCCGAGTTCAAGTTCCGGTTCAGGACTGCTTTTTTGTTTGTTTGTTCACAACATATCTCGGAAAGTAATGAGTGGATTTTAATGAAATTTTGTTAGTATGTGGGACGTGAGCCAAGGAAGAATTTATTAAATTTTGGTGGTGATCTGAGATGCCTGGTATAGGCGTTGGAGGAGGTATGTGCTCTCTGTATGGACGGAAGTTGTTAACCACTGTCCATGCCTGACAGTTTGAATATGTGAATAATAATACATCGTGAGGCGTCGATATTAAAGTGTGCACTATGGAGTACGCTGAGGATCATCATCAGTCACTATCTTAGTCAATACAGTAAATGGAATAAAGTCTGTTGTCTAGTAACCATTACCAAATCCAGCTTATTCTCTTCACTGACTTACACTAAGTTTAGAAATAAGTCGACCTGGAAAAAATTTTCCGAAAAGTGTGTACGTTATGCAAACACCTGTAGGTCATTACTTGACTATCAGACATTGATACGAACGAAGTCCGTGGTCTTCCCAGCTCAGTTTGGCCTTTCTTATCTTAATATCTCTCAGTTTTTGAAAAAGAACAGCCAAGTTAGCCTCACTAGTAACAGCCATGACTTTGTACCCCAAAGGTTCAGTTTCCAAAGGCTCTTAAATTGTACGAGTAATACCCAGAGATTCTTAACACCTCTTACACTAGAGCAGGTCAAACCTTCTCCGTGGCTAAATGCTGGGAATTACGGACCCTGGAATGAAAGGACTTATTATAGTGGTGTAGGGGGAGGGTTGCTTCAGGCGGTTTCACCGATATTAACCAGCAGTCCACTGTGCACATGTTTCAGATTAACCTGAAACTACAACTACTACTACTCTCTAGAGAGTGTTCAATCGGTACCTCAGTCAACGCTTCCAGGACTCTTCAGACTCCTTTCTGTTCTTCCTCCTGTTATTTTCTAACAGTTCTGTCCCTCCTCAGGTTTATACTCTCCATCCCAACTTCATTCCACTACATCCTCCTCCGCTACACTCTGTTCCATTCCATTTTATTTCAGCAATCTTGCATTCCAAGTTAACTCCACCTCCCTCTCCAGCTGTCCGTCTTATCAGGTCTGTCACACCTGATGTCTCTTTCTGCTCACTTCTGTCTTTTCTCTGTTTTCTCCTGAGACCTGTTGCATCGTTCCACCCCCCTCCACTCCTCCCTTCCACCTCCATTTGCCAATTTTCCCGGCTCCTGCAAGACATAGTGTGGAGTGCTGGTGAAATTGCCTTCCTTCCCGCCACTGATTGATGTAAGGCACAGGGGGAGAGGGAGGGGATAAGGAGGGCAGGTGTTGCACAGAGGGGAGGAGAAGGGGGAAAATAAGGGAAAGAAACGAATAGAAGACACAAGAAAAATTAAGGATTGAAGAGGACTAAGAAGAAGGAAGGTGAGGGAGCAGGAGGCGATGGAGGTGAATGTAGGGGTTTAGATTTGAGGGGAAATGATGAAACATAAAAATTTAAAGGAAAGGACTACAGCGGCCAGTGGCTTGGCCCATACTAGGCAGCTGTTACCTATGGGTATTGCTAAACTACCCGAGGACAAGAAGAACTAAAAAAACGGGAATACGGCTCTTACTCCCCTCCCCCTTCCTATTACGTCCATTAAACCGAAGCTTGTAGGAAATAAAGGTAGGAAAGGTCATACGATATAGAAAAACTGGCTTGGAAATTATACAAGAAAAACAGTGGAAAACATGCAGTTTACCGTACTTTAATCCAGGAAAAAACCGTAATTTGTAGTGAGTGATTTAGTGACTTGGATGAATCTTATGCTCACCGTTTTCGGTCATTGGTCTGTGTTTATCCATAGCCTCTCATGGACACGTAACTCCACGCACCCGTTACGGGTTACCCTGTTTTTCCGAACTAGCTTTTTCCTATCTCATTTAAAGGGAAACATGTGGAGTATTTTAGGTTTGTAAATCGCGTAGAGGGAGTCGGTACTAATTCTTATAAAATCTTGTATGCACAATGTTCTTTCTCAAAACCTTAGTGCAGGTGAAAGACAGTTTGTTCCACTCGTCCACTACCGTACTATATTACCAAACCATTTCTTAGGCTACTTAGTTATTAACAAAAATGAGGTTTATGTATTGTAAATACATTTATTGTTTGATTATTTTGTCCTAACTGCTCATTACCAATACTCCACTTATAATATACAATATGTCTCATTTATTTATTTCAATACTTTATGCATCTCACATAATTTTACCCTTGCACTTCGCCTCTCCAGTGAATGCATATTTACATTTTTTTTATTTTCATCATTGTACCATCAGACGATAATATTTAACCATTTTATGAGACCTTGGGATGGGAGAGTGGAACCAAGCTGTAGCCTGTCTGACATTTCCTATCCCAAAAGTCACTCCTAAGCTGAATAAAACTGAATGAATAAAGCAATGGAAAAATGAACACTCAGACCGCAGTACCCTTGCCAACAGGTTAGTTTGAGATAGACCATTTGACATAGCTTTGTGATGTAACCTTCACGTTGGACAGATAGCTCTCAAAATCGAATTACTTTGTTTTTGGTTTACCCTCAATCCTTCCACCAGGTTTGAACGAAATCTGGTAAAAAGTGAGTCCACCTTTCCCTGACTTTGACATTTGACTGATTGTGCCCAAAATCGAATCCCTCTCTTCTTGACTTACTCTGAATCCTTCCACAAAGTTTAGTCTAAATGGAATAAAAACATTACCATGTGACATTGTTTAAAGTGACCCTTGCCATGTGACCTTAACATTCGACCTGTTGTTCACAAAACAAGAGGCTTCAACATTTCCACCAGGATTTGTCCAAATCAGATAAAAAATATTTTTAGCTATTTGGTTCACAAAGTGAGCCATAGATCGAACTTTGACATTGCCCTGTGACTTTGAGATTTGATTCTTCTTGCCATACCCTCAACCCCTTCACCAAGTTTGGTGTAAATGGTTAAAAAAAAAAAAAAAAAAATCACCCTGCAAAGTGAAATGCTAATCTTGACCTTACTGTTCTCAAAAAACACGTCGATAACTTGGCTGCCCATCAACTCTTACTCTAAGGTTGATTAACTTTGGATAAAATTTTTTAGTTATTTTGTTCACACACACACACACACACGTCAAGTAAAATATAACTGCCCTCGCAAAGCCAGAGCGGGTATAATAAGTCAGCGGATTGAGGGGTTATGCCAGAGTTTGTAAGTGTGTGAGAAGGAGGAAGGGGTAGAATGAAAGAAGGTTTAGAGAGAAAATTCAGATGTCAAGGAAGTGGTACTCATAGGTTGAGAGAGAGAGAGAAAGAGAGAGAGAGAGAGAGAGAGAGAAAGAGAGAGAGAGAGAGAGAGAGAGAGAGAGAGAGAGAGAGACTAAGTAAAAAAAAAAAAAAAAGGAAAGTAAAAGAAAAGGAAGTATAACAAAGAACATTAATCACACATGCTACCGTAAAAAAGTCCACGTAAAGCGGAAACTCTCATATGTTCACAATAAGAATGTGTTGATATCAGTGTTTCGTCTGAATAATGCACGACACTGTGATACAATAAACGCAGTGTAGCCACGCGTATGCGTGATCTGAGTTTAGCTTTTTTGTGTGAGTTTCGCTTAGACAAAACACGATTTGGAAACTTATAGCTGTTGATTCCTTCCTTCTGCGATTAAACAAGAGCAATCCATGTCTTCCATAGAATACATGACAGGTGTGGCCTCAGATGTACTCCAGCACCCCTACCCACCTGCCCCCCTTCCTCTTCAGTACCCATCTTGCTGTTCACTTGTGTTAGGACTCCATATTATAATTACAAATCATAATAGATAGATAGATAAATAGATAGATAGACAGCTCTATGCGAGCCTGGGAATGGGAAATGATCTTGCAAGTTACACTGAGGAAAAGCTGACGACAGATTACGAAGTAGCCAGTCAGTTAGTTGTCAGCAATTCACCAGGTGAACAAAGCCTTATTGACCATACACACACATACACACATACTCACACACAGGCTTCTAGAACTTTCCAATCACAGGGAACACACGTGATACGACTTCTGTTTCACCAGAATTTAGGAAAGAGAGCTCAGAAGGAAGCTAGCCATAGAACAGACAGGTTGCAGGGAGAAGGGCTTAGCAACTTGAGAGAGAGACAGAGAGAGCGAGACAGGGAGATAACTCCCGGGACTCTGCTTTATACTTCGCTCTGTGTGAGAGACTTGTTAATATTTCCAAGACAAATAAAAATAGTTCCATACTATTCTTTACCTCTCCTTGTCATTGAATGACAAATGGGAAAGAAGATTATCTACTTACAAATCTACTCAAGTATAACAACCGCTCGTCCACAAGTCTAATATATATAACTCCACTACAAGCAAATACAAAGTCTTTTTATGACATTTATAAGTTTTTACAAAGTCTTTTATGACATTTGGTGGCAGCGGACGTATACGAACCTCGTCTACGAATCAACAGTGAATTCCTACAAAATATCAAGATTGAAAACAAGAATACCTCTCACAACCAACAACTTACAACCAGCTCCTGACAGTTCTCTCCAACCAGCCCCCTCCGTCTCCCAGATCATCACGCTGATGTAGAGGTGAAGAGGTCACAGGATGCCTTGCAAGTAGTTTAACAATATATTGATACAAATAATCTTGCAACTTCTACGACGAACCAGCGAACTACAACCGTCTACAATCAACTACAAGTAACAACTCTACGAGTCGTCTGTATAATCTTCTACACGCACCTACAAGTAGCGGCAGTCTTCATCCTACAACGAGTAAATCACAAGAGAAAAGGACCGAGAAAACATCAACAAAGAAAAACGGAACAAACAAACAAAGAGTAGGACACGACTCATAACTCATCTTACTCACTCGTCTTCACTCAAGTTACTCATCGCTACTCATTCACTCACCACAGCTACCAGTGTGAGAAGTCGACGTCATCATGCGTGCTTGCTGAAAAGACGCCACGTCAGTCAACTCACCACCTGCACCATCACTAACACCATTCCCACCATGGTAAAAATTAGTGAGTTACATAGTTACTTCATTTATACAATACAGTGATAGACAATAAGCTTCTGCACAAACATATAAAACGTGCTGTATGGTTACAGCTTAAATACACATACTTACTACAGTTATCTGCATAACTCAAACACTAAATAATCACCAACAATAAATATTCTACACTGTATATATTCATTCATTTATTATAACACTTATTTACTACCAACGAGTGTTACCATTTATACCTACATAAAATACGTGTTTCATACATACAACTATACATTATTATATCTACAATGTAATAAAGAAAATATACCATCACAGTTACTCAGTGAGCAATTACAAGAACTGTATTTAACATTTATTAATTAAAGCTACCTAGTGGAAACAGATAAATGAAGTTACAAGGAAAACCAGAGAAAAAAAAAAAAGGCCAACACAAATGACGTTAGCAAGAGTGAACATCTTCAACACAATCGTGAAGACAATGATTTCCACACAGTGCTGACACACATATTGCCCACGATAGGTACAAGTGAACAACAAGTCAGTGTATATAGTTAATATTGTATATAGTGTATATATTTTTTATATAAAATAAAATATGGGGCTATATAATATCATTTTCAGTAATACTTGTGCAATATAAACTACACTTTAAAAAAGTATCCCTAGGAAATTAGCCAGCAATTATGCAACCATGAACAACACAGAAAAAGCGTAGACAAACGAAGAAAAACAAACTATAGAAAAAAAAAAGTAAGAAAGAAAAAAGAGAGAAATAGAGTAAGATCACATAACAAACAAATGAAAATAAGTGTAAGTGTTACTACATATGTCAAAATACCACATAAACTCCTTCTATAAGTGAAACAAAAAAATTGTTGTCTCCACAAGCAAGTGGCATGGCACATCATCACATAAACTCCTTCTATAAGTGAAACAAAAAGCAGATTGTTGTCTCCACGAGCCAGTGGCATGTCACATCATCACTATCATCGACCGCAGCATGACCGGATTCATATGTCAGGACTGCAATTATTACAATTATGTAACGACAAACGATTGCATTATGTTACACTTGCTACAATTATGTAACTACAAACGATATGTAACAATTATGTAACGACAAACGATTGCATTATGTTACACTGGCTACAATTATGTAACTACAAACAATATGAACCATTTATGTAACAGTTGCATTAACAAGATGTAACTTTTATGTAACTTTAACTACAATTATGTAACTACAAACGATATGTAACAATTATGTAACGACAAACGATTGCATTATGTTACACTTTGCCAATTAACAGTTGCATTAACAAGATGTAACTTTTATGTAACTTTTACTACAGTTATAAGGCCAAGACACTTATGTAACAGTTGCATTAACAAAATGTAACTACAATTATAAGGCCAACACAATTATGCATTACCACAATATTTTGTAACAATTCATAAAATGTTACAATTATGTATTACCACAATGTTAGTACAATATTATAAGACATACAACTATAGCACAATTCTGTATTATCAGTATCATCATACAAGTTAGGTGAAATATTAGACATTACTAAAGTGATAACTCAATATGTAATGTATAACCTAGCAGTATTACCATTGCACAATTATATGCGTATGTCTGTTATACATACACATCTCACAAAATGTATACAACTTGTTTAAAATGTAATATTACTAAATAATTACTATTTACTATGAATATTATATGTATACAATATTCATACAATTATGTTACTTTTACAATATTATGTATTTCACTTAATTAGCTTATAAGTTCATTATAATGTGTATATAATATGTATTAATATATTATGACTATTAACTGTCGATGGTACGCCATTTTCGCGTGACCGAGCATATGTTAGGACTCCATATTATAATTACAAATCATAATAGATAGATAGACAGCTCTATGCGAGCCTGGGAATGGGAAATGATCTTGCAAGTTACACTGAAGAAAAGCTGACGACAGATTACGAAGTAGCCAGTCAGTTAGTTGTCAGCAATTCACCAGGTGAACAAAGCCTTGTTGACCATACACACATACACACATACTCACACACAGGCTTCTAGACCTTTCCAATCACAGGGAACACACGTGATACGACTTCTGTTTCTCCAGAATTTAGGAAAGAGAGCTCAGAAGGAAGCTAGCCATAGAACAGACAGGTCGCAGGGAGAAGGGCTTAGCAACTTGAGAGAGAGACAGAGAGAGCGAGACAGGGAGATAACTCCCGGGACTCTACTTTATACTTCGCTCTGTGTGAGAGACTTGTTAATATTTCTAAGACAAATAAAAATAGTTCCATACTATTCTTTACCTCTCCTTGTCATTGAATGACAAATGGGAAAGAAGATTATCTACTTACAAATCTACTCAAGTATAACAACCGCTCGTCCACAAGTCTAATATATATAACTCCACTACAAGCAAATACAAAGTCTTTTTATGACATTTATAAGTTTTTACAAAGTCTTTTATGACATTTGGTGGCAGCGGACGTATACGAACCTCGTCTACGAATCAACAGTGAATTCCTACAAAATATCAAGATTGAAAACAAGAATACCTCTCACAACCAACAACTTACAACCAGCTCCTGACAGTTCTCTCCAACCAGCCCCCTCCGTCTCCCAGATCATCACGCTGATGTAGAGGTGAAGAGGTCACAGGATGCCTTGCAAGTAGTTTAACAATATATTGATACAAATAATCTTGCAACTTCTACGACGAACCAGCGAACTACAACCGTCTACAATCAACTACAAGTAACAACTCTACGAGTCGTCTGTATAATCTTCTACACGCACCTACAAGTAGCGGCAGTCTTCATCCTACAACGAGTAAATCACAAGAGAAAAGGACCGAGAAAACATCAACAAAGAAAAACGGAACAAACAAACAAAGAGTAGGACACGACTCATAACTCATCTTACTCACTCGTCTTCACTCAAGTTACTCATCGCTACTCATTCACTCACCACAGCTACCAGTGTGAGAAGTCGACGTCATCATGCGTGCTTGCTGAAAAGACGCCACGTCAGTCAACTCACCACCTGCACCATCACTAACACCATTCCCACCATGGTAAAAATTAGTGAGTTACATAGTTACTTCATTTATACAATACACAGTGATAGACAGTAAGCTTCTGCACAAACATATAAAACGTGCTGTATGGTTACAGCTTAAATACACATACTTACTACAGTTATCTGCATAACTCAAACACTAAATAATCACCAACAAGAAATATTCTACACTGTATATATTCATTCATTTATTATAACATTTATTTACTACCAACGAGTGTTACCATTTATACCTACATAAAATACGTGTTTCATACATACAACTATACATTATTATATCTACAATGTAATAAAGAAAATATACCATCACAGTTACTCAGTGAGCAATTACAAGAACTGTATTTAACATTTATTAATTAAAGCTACCTAGTGGAAACAGATAAATGAAGTTACAAGGAAAACCAGAGAAAAAAAAAAAAGGCCAACACAAATGACGTTAGCAAGAGTGAACATCTTCAACACAATCGTGAAGACAATGATTTCCACACAGTGCTGACACACATATTGCCCACGATAGGTACAAGTGAACAACAAGTCAGTGTATATAGTAAATATTGTATATAGTGTATATATTTTTTATATAAAATAAAATATGGGGCTATATAATATCATTTTCAGTAATACTTGTGCAATATAAACTACACTTTAAAAAAGTATCCCTAGGAAATTAGCCAGCAATTATGCAACCATGAACAACACAGAAAAAGCGTAGACAAACGAAGAAAAACAAACTATAGAAAAAAAAAAGTAAGAAAGAAAAAAGAGAGAAATAGAGTAAGATCACATAACAAACAAATGAAAATAAGTGTAAGTGTTACTACATATGTCAAAATACCACATAAACTCCTTCTATAAGTGAAACAAAAAAATTGTTGTCTCCACAAGCAAGTGGCATGGCACATCATCACATAAACTCCTTCTATAAGTGAAACAAAAAGCAGATTGTTGTCTCCACGAGCCAGTGGCATGTCACATCATCACTATCATCGACCGCAGCATGACCGGATTCATATGTCAGGACTGCAATTATTACAATTATGTAACGACAAACGATTGCATTATGTTACACTTGCTACAATTATGTAACTACAAACGATATGTAACAATTATGTAACGACAAACGATTGCATTATGTTACACTGGCTACAATTATGTAACTACAAACAATATGAACCATTTATGTAACAGTTGCATTAACAAGATGTAACTTTTATGTAACTTTAACTACAATTATGTAACTACAAACGATATGTAACAATTATGTAACGACAAACGATTGCATTATGTTACACTTTGCCAATTAACAGTTGCATTAACAAGATGTAACTTTTATGTAACTTTTACTACAGTTATAAGGCCAAGACACTTATGTAACAGTTGCATTAACAAAATGTAACTACAATTATAAGGCCAACACAATTATGCATTACCACAATATTTTGTAACAATTCATAAAATGTTACAATTATGTATTACCACAATGTTAGTACAATATTATAAGACATACAACTATAGCACAATTCTGTATTATCAGTATCATCATACAAGTTAGGTGAAATATTAGACATTACTAAAGTGATAACTCAATATGTAATGTATAACCTAGCAGTATTACCATTGCACAATTATATGCGTATGTCTGTTATACATACACATCTCACAAAATGTATACAACTTGTTTAAAATGTAATATTACTAAATAATTACTATTTACTATGAATATTATATGTATACAATATTCATACAATTATGTTACTTTTACAATATTATGTATTTCACTTAATTAGCTTATAAGTTCATTATAATGTGTATATAATATGTATTAATATATTATGACTATTAACTGTCGATGGTACGCCATTTTCGCGTGACCGAGCATATGTTAGGACTCCATATTATAATTACAAATCATAATAGATAGATAGACAGCTCTATGCGAGCCTGGGAATGGGAAATGATCTTGCAAGTTACACTGAAGAAAAGCTGACGACAGATTACGAAGTAGCCAGTCAGTTAGTTGTCAGCAATTCACCAGGTGAACAAAGCCTTGTTGACCATACACACATACACACATACTCACACACAGGCTTCTAGACCTTTCCAATCACAGGGAACACACGTGATACGACTTCTGTTTCTCCAGAATTTAGGAAAGAGAGCTCAGAAGGAAGCTAGCCATAGAACAGACAGGTCGCAGGGAGAAGGGCTTAGCAACTTGAGAGAGAGACAGAGAGAGCGAGACAGGGAGATAACTCCCGGGACTCTGCTTTATACTTCGCTCTGTGTGAGAGACTTGTTAATATTTCCAAGACAAATAAAAATAGTTCCATACTATTCTTTACCTCTCCTTGTCATTGAATGACATATGGGAAAGAAGATTATCTACTTACAAATCTACTCAAGTATAACAACCGCTTGTCCACAAGTCTAATATATATAACTCCACTACAAGCAAATACAAAGTCTTTTTATGACATTTACAAGTTTTTACAAAGTCTTTTATGACACTTGTTTCCACTCAGTCTTCTTGGTTCACTGGTCCCACTGTCTCCTAACTTTCCTCTCCCGGACAAAATTAGGCTACTCATCACCTCTCTTCCCTTGGCTTAAAATTCTATTCGCCCTTCGCCTTCGTCCACCAAACTTCCCTCTCTAGTTTCCTCGCTCTCCCCTCCCCACACATACACTGGATTTCCTCTCGGTTTTAACTTAATTCCTTTACTAGTTTTTACCTTGATTCACTTTACAGCTCTCCTCCTCCTGCTGCTTTTCTCGCCTGTCAGCAGCATCAAAGTCATATTTCCCTATACATATTCCCATCACCATATTCGACACTTATCTTTTCAATGAATAATTCTTATTTATTTTCCCTCTCGTCTCTACACACACACACACACACACACACACACACACACACACACACACACACACACACACACACACACACACACACACACACCTCCCCTTAGTCCTGCTTCTCCACTCACCCTTCTCGGTTTCCCCTCTGACACCATTCTTGCCAATTAGCAAACTTCCCTTCCTTCCACTTGTCATTCTGGCCTCTCCATCTCATAGCTATCTTTAAGGTTCATGTCGTATATTTCTTTCTTACTTATAGTAACATTCGGGATTAGACATGCCAACTGTACTTTGCGTTTTTATCCAATTTAACTTTTGGCGTATGTTTGGACTCTTCAGAATGTGTTAAAAAGTTTATGTAGGATTCACTTGAGACTCTGACGCCACTTTGGTGCCGCCACATTTCTGATGCTGACCGTAAATCAAGGCGGCTGGCAACACATCCAGGGTCATTGTAAATAACCGTGCCCAGCCATTTCTGGTTATTATTCTACTGGCCCACACTAGCCACTTGGCAGGGCCGCAAAGTACCGGTAACTGTGAGGTGGTTCAGAGAGTGTATACCTCTTTAATATTATGAGGTATATTCTGTTCTTGACATGTTCACATGATTCGACACAGCGTAAGGAAGATTTTAGAGCTGGATGTTTGTCTCTATTTGGCACGGGTTGCCAGATATAATGCAAAAGCCTGTGGGTGAATCAATTGGCTTCATAATGGTGTTTTGTCAGATAATAACGCCATGAATAATGATCAGCGCTGCGATATTGTTCATCATTGAGGAGTGTGATTGTTAATGGAAATGTTAAAAGGGGTAAAGGATAGCTAAGTGGTGCAGTGGTATTAATGATTATGTAATGATGGCAGTTTTGGTTTACTCTCTCTCTCTCTCTCTCTCTCTCTCTCTCTCTCTCTCTTTCTCTGTAATGATGGCACTTTTGATCTATACTCTCTCTCTCTCTCTCTCTCTCTCTCTCTCTTTAATGATGGCACTTTTGACCTATACTCTCTCTCTCTCTCTCTCTCTCTCTCTCTCTCCAGAAAACAAGGTAAGAGAAAGCATGAAAGACGGTTGTCAACAACTTACCTAGTGAAATGGGCCAGGCACTCGTTCACTCACCATTCAAGCCCTCGGAATCCTGGCTTCACTTCGGATATTAGTCTGTCTATAACCAGGCGCCATAATCTCGGAAGGAGTGGCCACAGACAAACCGCGTCCATGCTACCTTGTTCACTGCTGTTATGCTACCCTCTCTCCAACACACCCGTCACTCTTGTAAGTTTCCTCAAAGAAACCTACACTTTCTTGGCATTTTTCTTCATGTATACTCTCTAGGATACTTTCCAAGTAGATATGTCTAATAGCAATGTTTTAATAATTTCCTGAATAACAGACTGCCTCATTGATTGTTGTATCTGAAATGACTGACCAAATAATTGACTCACTTTTGGGTACTTGATATTCCCATGGTTGTACTACTTATACATTAAAATGAATAGAGATAAAGTAGACCTCATCGACTGAGCATTCTACAAACTTATATTTTTTATATGACATCTTTCAACTGGTGATTATCTGACTTCGGGAGATCATTTTGCTTTTTGTCTCACCGTCTTCCCGGCTTCCCAACATAAAGTATTCCTGTCATGTCAAGGCTTCTTTATCCAGTTGAGTAGAGACTTTTCGTCATGAAGGAACTAAATGTAGGCATCATTAACCGCTTCATTACTTTGGGACTTTCCTAATCTGAATGAAATTGTTTGGTAGGAACGAAAATAAACTGGAATAAAGCGTCACAGAACTGAAGAAAATAACATTACGAGGAAGAGGATTAGGGGTGCAAATTAAGAGAAAATCAATGTTGATCTAAGTAGACAGGCGAAACAGAAAGGAAAGAAAAGATTTTTTTAAAGCAAAATTACAAGAGGTACTAATGTAAGCGAACGGGTGAAAAAAGAAAAAGCAACAAAAGAAAAGCGAACAGAGGAATCAGGAAACAAAGGTGACAGGAGAAACAAACAAAAGTAGGAACGAATGAAAGTAGGCAATAGAAGAATGTGAGAGACAAACAATACGAGTAGTACAACAGACGAGAGACAGAAAAGAGAGAGGAGACAGAAAAAAAAAAAAAAAGGATAGACAAGGCGATGGAAGAAAGAAGGTAACAAAGAAGGCGTTGGAGGATCGAAGGAAAGAAAGAAGGAAACAGAAGAAAGAAGGAAATAAATGAAAGACGACGTTAGGAACAAAACAAATAAAAAAGAAAGAAAAATAAGCATCATAGAAAGACGGAAACTAATAAGTAGCAGAAAAATGAAAGAAACAAAATATAGAAGATGAGAGAAAAATGAAGGAAAGTAACTAAGGCGTCAGGGGAATACATGCACCTGTATATGCAGTCACACTCACAGCTTCTTGTAACTCAACATGCTAATTCGTAAACATCAAATATCTTGCGTGTTATCGTAAGGAAAAAAAAAAGTACATCTCTATAACCACAGTGGAGACAAATGCGTAGTCACATCCACACTCAGTAGTGTAATTCTAAAAGCCTTATGAATAAACTACGGCTCTTTTAAGAATAATAGTAAGAAAAACAAAACTTTACGCCTTACAGCCAGAAAGAGAAACTTTAAAGCATTCGCACTCAACTTTGTAAATAAATAAAGGGTAAAATCTACATACTGTACAAACAGGTAGGTTCTACAGTTGTGAAAGAGTTAAGGCTGTATATAACCCTCCAGTTCGAAAATTTCTTTAGAAGAATAATGTTGTCTGGAGATATTATGAATTATTTTAAAATACGTCTTTGCCTGGAATGGCTTAGTCAGTTTTACTAACTGTCTGATTTTATTTTTTTCCTTTGATACTCTCTTCTTCGTCTTCACGCGATTTTATTCGGTTTAGGAGAGTTTCGAACTGGTCGTGTCCTGTATTGCATTTACTGATCTGTTTATTACGAGAGAACACCAAAGATCAATGAAATGTCAGGTGGTAGCAAGAGAAAAGATGTTAACCTAGTGAAGTGATGAAAGTATTTATTCTTTCAAGGTCACTAAAAGCTAGTAGGGTGTGAGTTGGTACTGCACCCAATATGTGAATGTATTAGGTCCACTGCTGAAGATTCGTTCATTAGGAGTTTACACACAGTTTTTGGTAACTTTTGGAGACTCATTAGAGATGTAGCGCTGGTGCCGCGGGACTCTCCTTAATCTCTCCCATTATTGATACTCATGACACGGCCATATTATAGTTGGGTTATACCAGGCTTCCTGTCACCTCGTTCTTTGTGATATTAATTATTTATTTATTTATCTTTATTTAGTTTTCTTATTATTTTATTATTATTTATTTACTGCATGTTGCACTTCAGCATTGTATTTCTTGTTACTCTTTGCGTCGAGAGACTCCAGGTATACTCCAGGTATGCATACTCTCTGCTTAATGTTTTTGTTGTTGTTGTTGTTGTTGTTGTTGTTTGGGAGAACTTTTGAATTAAATAATCGGCAGGCCCATGCCGACCAACTTAAAATGCCCATCTTCACACGGCATATTTCACCACCCATCCCCACCACGCACCACTGTCCCACCCTCACCTACCCACACCTACCCACCTACCCCACATTTTTTATTTATTTATTTATTTTTTTAACCACTAACCTCCATCCCACCTGCAGGTTCTAAGGCAGATATGTTGCCAGCATCGGCGCTGCCCTGATCAAACGTTCCTTCTCACCATAACGACCTTTTAATGTTCTAAGTACCACCAAATGATATTGCTGAGGTACGCTGAGACCTTTCTGATTAAAAGGGTTAGGATCAGTCTTAATACCCGTTGAGTAATAAATGTCTGCCCTTAACCACAGCACATAGAAGTGTCTGATGTTATCAAGACTGTAATATGAAAACGTCATCGCACTGAAGGGGTCAACATACACGGTAAGAGGAATGACGGGAACTCAACATCAGTGTGGAAAAGGTTGGTTCGGTAAATTACTGCATCAGGAAACGTTCTCAGAAACTGATATGATTTGACAGCAGACATATTCTTTATGATTTAAGCCCAGCCATTATTTGCAGCAAGTTTGACCTGTGTGTGGGGGGGGTATATAAAAATGGCGTGAATTGAAAGTGGACACTTACGAGACATGCAGGTACATCGGACTGGCGGTTTTATTTATCTTATAAAATTATATCTCTTAACCGATAGTATGAACGATGGAATGTAACATTTCGGGGGAGAGATTTATATGTAACAGGAAAAAGAAAGAATAAAACATGAAAGTTATGCATAAAGAACATAATATAACGTTGACATGATATACTTACTAACCAGTCTGGTATATCAGCATGCAAACAGGTAGGTAATGGATTTGGTCACGGCTGTCTGATCTTGATTTAATGTATGTTAGTAGTAGCTGATGAAGTACAGGTCAGATTCAGATATGAAAAACATGGATCGAAGATCACCTCTATCTGAAATTAAAAAAATAAAAACATACTGTATACACTATATCTCCTTCAAATCAGTGACGTTTTTATATTAATATGCTTGCTGTCAATAGGCGGTGTTATTGAGTTTTTTTTTTTTTTTTAGGTTAGGTAAAATTTTAACTTAGCTACCCCTTCACTATCAGGAGTCGCTTGTTAGCAGGAGTAGACTGTAGCACAAGTCGAGCAGGGTAGTACTCCCGAGGTGGATGGAAAGCTGATGACAGGGAGAGCTGGAGCTCCCGTTTCATCAGCCCTCAGGACTAGTTCCTGACCATCCCCCTTTGCTGAACTTTTTCAGTGTCTCAGTTACACAGAGAGTAGACCAGCATGCTCTCCAATACAAATTTCTCAACCTGTCTGCACCAAACTACATGCACAGTACACATTACACTTCCTTTTCCAAAATTAATAAAAAATCATGGCTTCTCAACATTCAGCCTCGGAGTCCCCAGAGGGAGGGGACCATAAATGCCCCCACCTTCCACCCTCTTCCGGTGACGACTTGAGCTGCCTGGAACCACTGTCTGACTTACTTCTTCATTTCTGCAACATTCGTGGCCTTTCCTCTAACTTTTGCTCAGTTGAGCACCACCTCTCCTCCTCTAAACCTCACCTTCTCTTTCTAACTGAGACTCAGCTGTCTGAGGCAACTGACAGCAAACCCTTTTCTGTATCCTCCTACTTTCTCTATAATCATTTCAAAACCAAAAGTGGATGTTGTGCATATATACGCAACGACTTATCTTGCTCTCGTGTTCCTGAATTCGATTCTTCTGAATTCTCTACACTCTGGCTTCGGCTTTCCTGTCATCCTGACTAAATATATCTGTGCTGTTTACTTATCCCCTAATTCTACTGACTATAAAAAATTCTTCGACTGTCTTACTTCTACGATGGAACACATTCTATCCATTTCTCCTTTCTCTGAAATCTCCATTCTAGGAGATTTCAATGTTCACCACCACATTTGGCTCTCCTCTCCTTTCACTGATCCACCTGATGAACAAGCCTACATCTTTTCTATTCTTAATGACCTAGAGCAGCTCGTACAGTACCCTACTAGTACCCCAGACCGCCTTGGAGAGAGCTCCAACATTCTTGACCTCTTCCTTACAACTAATCCCTCTGCTTACACTGTTAATCTTTTCTCTCTGTTGGGCTACTCCAGTCACAACCTTATCACCTTAACCTGTCCTATCACTCTGGTACAGCCTGTGGACCCTCCACAGAAACGTCGTCTGTTGCACATTTGGAGCTGTGGATTGGGAGGCCCTCAGGCAGTACTTCTCTGATTTTCCTTGGAATGATTATTCCTTCCATGGCCAGGAGCCATCTGAGTGTGCCTCGCGCATTACGGAGGTTATTCTCTCGGGCATGGAAGCATACATTCCTTTCTCGTATCCTTTGTCTAACGCAAGAAAGCCTTGGTTTAATCATGCTTGTTCTAATGCTGTCCGCAACAAGGAGAGGGCCTACAAAAGGTACCGGAGCCAACCCACCCCTGAATCACATCATCTTTACATTTCTGGCCGGAATTGTGCTAAGTCTGTTCTTCACTCTGCTGAAAATAATTTCATCCGTACTAAATGCTCTCAACTCTCCAACTCGAATTCTTCCCGCTCCTTCTGGCACCTTGCCAGAAACCTTTCTAACAACTTGACCTCACCATCCTTCCCTCCTCTTGTCTACTCTGATGGCTCTGTAGTTATTTCTTCTACTGATAAAGCAGATCTCTTCACACAGACTTTCTCCTCCAATTCCACCTTAGACGATTCCAGTGCTGTTCCTCCATCACTTCCCCCCTCTGACTTCCTCATGGCTGACATTAAAATTTCTTCAGCTGATGTATTTTCTGTCATCACTGGGCTCAATACTAACAAGGCATATGGGCCTGATGGAGTCCATCCTGTTGTTCTCAAGAACTGTGCTTCTGTGCTTACACCCTGCCTAGGCAAACTCTTTCGCCTTTGTCTGTCAACTTGTACCTTTCCTTCTTGCTGGAAGTTTGCTCTCATTCAGCCAGTCCCAAAGAAGAGTGACCACTCCTAACCCTCTAACTATCGTTCAATTGCATTAACGTCCAGTATTTCAAAAGTTTTTGAGTCAATTCTCAACAGATAAATTTTAAGGCATCTTTCCTATCACAACATTCTTTCTGATCGTCAGTACGGGTTCTGTCAGGGACGCTCCACTGGCTATCTTCTCACCTACCTTTCAGACTCCTGGTCATCCTCCTTTCGGGACTTTGGCGAAAACTTTGCCATTGCACTTGGCATCTCAAAGGCTTTCGATCGAGTCTGGCATAAATCTTTAATTTCCAAACTGCCCTCTTACAGTTTCTATTCTTTTATCTGTGCCTTCATCGCTAGCTTCCTTTCTGGTCGTTCTATAGCCGCTGTTGTAGACGGCCATCGTTCTTCTTCTAGATCTATCAACAGTGATGTTCGTCAGGGCTCTGTCCTATCACCAACTCTCTTCCTTTTATTCATCAATGACCTTCTAAGCTGTACATCTAACCCTATCCACTCATACGCTGATGACTCCACCCTTCACCTCCACTCGGTTCCCTCAACGCCCATCTCAGCAGTTATTTCAACAAACAAGGGATGCACACCTAATGTCTGACTTGGCTCGTATCTCTGACTGGGGTAAAAATAATCTGGTTGTTTTCGATGCATGTAAGTCTCAGTTCTTACACCTATCAACCCGACAAAATCTTCCACAGGTATACCCACTAATGTTTAATAATATTCAGCTTAATCCTGCATCATCCTTGAACATGCTTGGGGTTTCATTTACTCGGGACTTCTCTTGGAAGATCATATTACATCTCTTGTAAAATCAGCTTCCAAGAGATTGGGTATGCTAAGCCGACTCCGTTCTTTCTTTACGTCTGCACAATTGTTGACTCTATACAGGGGTTTTATCCGCCCCTGTGTGGAGTACAACTCCCTTGTGTGGGGAGGCTCCCCACATACAACTCTTCTCAATAGGATGGAGTCAAAGGCTTTTCGTCTCATTAACTCTCCTCCTCTTACTGATTCCCTTCAACCTCTGTCTCTTCGCCGCACTGTTGCATCTTTATCTCTTTTCTATCGCTACTTCAATGGTCACTGCTCCTCTGAACTGTCTGCATGCATTCCTTCACCTTTACGACGGGCCCGTAGCACCCGTCTGGCAGCAAACTCTCATCCCTTTTCTGTCCAACTCTTTAATGCAATAGTTAACCGTTACTCCCAGTCCTTCATTTATGAAACAGGTCAACTCTGGAACTGTCTCCATCTGTCTGTATTTCCTGCTGCCTATGATCTCCAGTCTTTCAAACGCAGAGTGTCCAGGCATCTCGAAATGATCGGATCTTGAATTTGGCTCTCTCTTGTATTTTGTTTGTCTCTTGTAGGGAACTCTAATTGCAGCTTCATGGCCTTTGGTTCCTTCTTCCTCGCATTAAAAAAAAAAAGTTAAATGAAATAGTCAGGACGTAGAAAGAATAAACTAAATAAGGCGCAAGCTGATCCAAGGGGTTGAGAGTGAGGTTTTTTCCTGTCATGCTGCAATCACTATGGATAGATATTGCATGGACATATAAAAATAGCATGTTACTCTTGAAGTTCCATTTTTAAATTATGTTATGTTACTTTAGAAATGAGCTCATATATATCGTAGAAGGTGACTTAAGAACGGTAGAAATATGGAGTTGGAATCCAGTCTTCCCTGTACTGGCTTGGGAATGAAAGCTCGACCATCCAACGCCACAAGCAGCCTCGTTGCTCAAACCATTTACCAGACTGGGAAATTACCAATGGAAATAGAAGAACGAAGAAGACACAGTTATGGCTTTGATTAGCTTTAACTGTCATAGGCAAACAGAGTTAAGGAAATGTTTATAGAAACTGAAGATACCGTAGATACAATTTGTTTTCAGGTTAGAAAGTTTCTTATTAACTAAATTTCTGTATGAAAATGAAGATCAAAAGAAAATACCGTCCTAGTTGGAACTGCTTGATCTCATTGTGGAACTATACTAGTGATTTTGTCAAAACAGTCACTATTTACCCCTTCGGTGCATTGATATATGTTTTTAACCCGTTCTAATGTGTGTGTGTGTGTGTGTGTGTGTGTGTGTGTGTGTGTGTGTGTGTGTGTGTGTGTGTGTGTGAGGAGAGGGGGGGGGGAATACGATCGTAGTGTCAGTATAAATGAATTACAAAAATACTGATCCAGTTACTTCAGGAATTAGTCATGAATGTCAATAAAGCGAAAGCGGGAGCGGCAGGGAATACATTTTTCTTTTGGAAAAGTTTGGTACCGTGATGGGTGCAGTAGTGAAGGAACCAAATTACCGGCCAATGAATATTTCTGACAGGCACCAACATACCATGGATTCACAGGCATTGGAACTAAACTTGCTCTTCAGTGTTGCAGTGGAATAGAATAAACCCCTTCAGTACAACCAGACACTTTTTTACCTGTATAACAGAACCTAGCGTGCCCGTCCTACTTCACCTCCCACCACCATCTTAACCCATCCCGCCCGCTCCTTTCTGTTCACCTCATCTATACTTTGTTCACTCACCTTTGACTTACACCCTGCTGGCCTACTTACAACACCATCTTCACAGGGTATACTTTCCCCGGCATGCCCCACCTCTCACCATCTTCCCGACCATACCATTCACTCCTGTCGACCTACTCCTCGCATCTCTGCATTGATGGGGAATATCATAGAACTGATTGTCACCCATAATAACACACTTTACCTCTGCCATCGTACCCTACCACTCATCATCCTAGCCCATCCCGCCCACTCTACTCTTCCCACCACACCCGGCCCTCAAGGACAAAATCGACACATATTATTACTGAATCGACATATATTTTGACCCGAACATTATGGTTAATCTGAGGGTTGGTAAATCGACCGGAAAAGGCGTGAATTGATCTGCCTGGATCCCCCATATGACTTGAAGCAGAACAATTATTAGAATGGTTACAAGCTGACCAGAATGAATGTGGATGGACCTCCAAGTTGTCTGAAGGGCTCGAACTGATTTGGTTGGACCTGGTATCTTATCGGTTGGTCTGAGTGGGTGTGATGAACCTGAATGAACATGATTGGAGCTGGGTGTCCCTGAACTGTTGTGACTGGCTGAAATATTTCAAAGGTCTGAATGTACGTAAAATGCTCTAAACTGACCTGAGATTGCCTGAGTTGACAGCTGATGGGTGTAACGGAACGTAAGTGGACCTCACTGTGTTTGAATGGTCCTGCTCTGACATGAAATGACCTGACTGAAACAGAATGGATGTAAAATGCCATGATGGACCTGGCGCTCCAAAAATGATCCTGAGGTGACTTAAATGAAACTGCATGAGCCTGAACTGACCTGAATGGATCGGACCGAGGTGGACGGGATGTGTAGGGTTTGAACCGGAATGGACCTGAACCATGCTCACGCACTTTTCCCTTGGGATTTTTTTCTTTAACTCATGTTGTTTATGATAATAATATGAATAAAGATAAGTTTGCAATATACTGATGACGAATTTTGACTTTAACAGTTCTAAAAGATAAATTGGCATTATTATTATCTGCCATCATCGTCATTGTTATGCTTTGTAGTATTGCTGATTTTTTCCATTTTCATTACAGGTAAGCATTCTTACATGGGAAGTTGCTGGTCAGGTAATTGGTATTAGTAATAGCGTTTTATTTTTTCTTTGTTTTTGATAGTGTTGCTAGAAAGGTAAGATTTAAAACACATGAGGGTTTCCTTTTGTTCCTAATTGCTGGTGTGTGTGTGTGTGTGTGTGTGTGTGTGTGTGTGTTAGAGAGAGAGAGAGAGAGAGAGAGAGAGAGAGAGGGAGAGAGAGACAGAGAGACAGAGTCCTGAATGAACCAGAAGTCATCTGAGGTGACAGTTAAGTCAAATTATCTGATAAGCTAGGTAATGAATAGGAGGAAGTGGTATGATGAGAGTCTTATAACTAAGAAATGAAATTCATTAACTCTTATCCCTCTAAATACCGGCTTTACACTTGATTCCGGCTTTTGTCCGTTGATTATTCGTTGCACAAAAAAAATCTACCACAGCAAAGTTTTTTTTTTTTATTCCTTTCAATGGATGGCTTTTTATTTAACTCCTTCTAACACCAGGAAATCTTTTATGCAGCTTAGGGTAAGGCATCTGGAACTGTACGGGTTAATGGAAATTGCCTTGAGCCATGTAATTGTAAGATCTTTTCAGCTATGAGAGGGAAAAAAAAAAGTCTGGTGGTATCAAATATGGAACTGACAGAAGGGTATTCTAGTGATGGGTAAAGTTTCGGACACAACACTGCCTTTCATTCCTCCTATTATCAGTTCATTTTATTTTGCTGAATATAACCCACTTCAGCCAAAGGTTAACAGTCTGGGTTGTGACCAACTTCATTCCTTAGTTTTGAACATCCAAGAGGCTCTCGAAGGTGTTTCTGTAATGCCACAAGGGTCGTAGGCAGGTCATCTATCCATAAATGTTTTGGACTATGAGCGCCAAGCCTCTGACCTCTAAGCCTGGAAGGGGATTGTATGGGAGTGGCTGATGCCGTTCATTGGTAGTCAACCATCAATACTTCTCTGCCGACTGTGGTGATGGAAGGTGTTACACGAAACATTTTTGCGGTGGCAGTAAGAAGCAAAATAATTATGGTATGAGAAGCATATATATTCTCTGACGCCCGAGGAAGAATTAAAAATATATTATATAATGGAAGGGGTACCCGGCGTTGCCTGGGTAAAACCCTTAGATTTTGCATTTCCTGGAACCCTGGATGGCCATTTCTTGTGGGAGAAGACCCTCGGGTTCCCATTTTATACTTGAGCCCATTTCCCCAGGGTTATATTCTCCATGGACCTATTCCTACCATGGACCTATTTTCCCACTACCCACCCACCCACCAACCTTTTCCACCCATCCCACCGATCCGTCTATCCATCCGACCCGCTGCACCTTATAATAAGGTTTTGGAAATGAAAAATTCTACGGTAATAGGCTACCATCTTTCCATCGTTTTGACGAGTATTTCTAATTAATTATAATCTTGGCCATCAGAGGAACCACTTCAGCTTATGTAATGTATACGTTTAAAACGTTTAAATTCATCGTAAGAAGTTACACCTGTCAGAGCTGATAAAAGAGCTCCATATGCATCCCTCTTAATTTCTAAAGAGGACAGACAGACATGCAAACTCTCTCTCTCTCTCTGTGCGGAGACATGAAACTCCACGGAAATGCCCCGCCGCATTTACCGTGTAATAGGTACAGTACAAGATAATTATGGACATGTGTTAATGAACAACATTTTTGGTAACCGGAGGCTGATTACACCCGGTTTTTCACGCATTCTTAAATCAGCGCAATTTAGGTAAATTAAATAAAAAATTGTTGCGCTGTAATGTACCGTTTCGGCTAATTTGAGGGTACAAACAAACAGAATGGGAATTTTAGTTGCATATATATTAAGTATGGAACACAGTGCCTGCAGGGGATAATGGCGGAACTTTTGTCTGTAGTTGTAAATTCTCAGTTTAAGTATTATTCGTAGCATGGTTGTGTGTAGCCACTGTATTTATCTATATTAAGAGTTCATCAGTCTTATTCATCAAAATGTCTGAATTATCTACTGTTGTAAGGGTGCATCCACATTGTTAATATTTGTCTTCATCTTAAAAGCTGTTGAAACTATACTACCGAGTTTGTTTTATATACTGCGTAGAACGTATTAAGAATTGTATTTGAATCTGTGTATCTGTCATCAGTGGCATACTGTCGATTTTCAGTATGTTGTGGGCTCTTTGTTCTCATTTCTACAAAAGCATCTTGTTTTTGAAGCTGCCGTACCACTTTTTTTTCCTTTTTTTAATGAAAGGGAGAGAGTCAGTTCAGGTGAGGAAATAATTGAAGTATAGAGAGGTGGCCAACGTCTGCCCTGGCAGGATTATCATTAATTTTTGCACATCTTGAAAGTGATGAACAGTGGCGCAGGATATACGGAGCTGCCGGAGAGAGGAAATGAGGACCAGCCAAAAATAATGATGGTTTGCTAATGAGGGAGGGGAGAGAGGGAGGAGGAGTAGGAAGGGAGGGAGACAAGGGGGTTACTACAGAACAAGATGTGAGAGGGAGTAAGAAAGGGAGGTAAAAGATGGTGGGAGAAAGTAAGGAAGATGTCTGCAGGAGAGTGTAGGAAGGTGGGATAGATCACAGATGGAGGAAGCAAGCAAAAATGCTGTAGATGGGAAAACCAAAATGAAGATGTGAGGGGGGAGTAGAAGAGAAAGAAAGATAAATCATGGAAAGAAAAAAAATTTGAATTAAGGAAGGGTTGTAGGAAGGAAAAGGATGGAGGAAACATAAGGTATGAGGATCAAGATGAAAAAGAGACAGTTAAAGAGTTGAAATAAGCAACGGAGATGTGAGATGGAGTAGAATAGAGAGGGAGATACATATCGGAAGAAATATATAAAACTATTAATGTTTGAAATTAGAGGGTAAAGGATGGTGGGAAGGATGGAAAATGTGAGAAGGAGGGAAGCAGCGAGGGAGCTACAGGCAAAATGAGCAGTGAGATGAGAGATGATGTAGAAGAGGAAGACACGTATGGAAGGCATAAGGCGAAGAATTGTGGAAGAAAGTTGGGCCTGCCTGAAGTAAGAAAGAGATAAAGATAGAACGGAAAAGAAAACGAGGGTAAACGAGATGACAATAACAAAAGAAGTAGAAGGGGAAAAGGGGTCTGGATCAAGGAAAGTGAGGGAGGTGTCAGACCCGGAAGAGAAGAAATGAAGAAGTAGGAACATTGAAGGAAAGGAAGGGAATGAGAGGAGACCGAGAGGGAGGGTAAGAATAAAGGAACGGAAGTAGGGTGAAAACCGGGAGAGAGGAAGTGAAGACTTTGTAAGACATTTAACAAATAATTGGAAAGAAGGATAGTGAACAGTGATTGTGACATTCATATCTACTGTAGAAGAGAAGATAAAATGCAGAAACTGACAGTGAATATACAGAAGTTTTCATAAGTAAGGGATGAATGTGTGTGTGTGTGTGTGTGTGTGTGTGTGTGTGTGTGTGTGTGTGTGTGTGTGTGTGTGTGTGTGTGTGTGCGTGTGTGTGTGCGTGCGTGCGTGCGGTGCGTGTGTGTGCGTGTGTGTGTGTGTGTGTGTGTGTGTGTGTGTGTGTGTGTGAGAGAGAGAGAGAGAGAGAGAGAGAGAGAGAGAGAAGGGGAGTGAAAATGTGTGTGAATGAAAGAGTGAGATTGTACTGTATGTAAGAAAGACAGCGAGTCTGAGTGTGAGAGAAAATACATGGGAGTGAGAATATAAGGCAGAGTTTATTGGATTAGAGAACAGGTAAGAATGAGGGTGAGTAAGAACTAATGTGTGTGAGTGAGAAATGCCGTGGGCCCGTGAGTGAGTCTGTGTGAGAGAGCGAGCATGCGTGTGAGGCTGAGATACCTGGGGATGAGGGAATGAGACAGATACTAATTTAGATTAATGGGGGAGAGCATGATGAAAGTGTGTGTGTGAGAGTGAGTGTGCGTGAGTGGAAAAGAGTGAGCGTGCTGGAACAAGAAAGAGGGATATAGTGTGCGTAAGTGTGACAGCGAGAGAGAGAGAGAGAGTATGCGTGTGTGGGATGAGGAAATACATCTGAGAGCAAGAGAATGAGGAAGCCCAAAAGCTATTAAATCCATGTGCTAGGAAATGACAGAGAAGCAAATCGAGGGATAACGTGGTGTGAGAATGTGAGAAAGGGATAATGAATGTGAGGCCGGGAAGTGGGATAAAGCAGGGAGAACAATGAACTGAGAGAAAAAGAAGAAAGAAAAAAGGAAGGCGGATCTGTGCCATTGTGTGTGTGTGTGTTTGAGAGAGAGAGAGAGAGAGAGAGAGAGAGAGAGAGAGAGAGAGAGAGAGAGAGAGTCAGTGATGACGTGGGTGAAAAAAATGGGAAGCTGATTAAGGAGAGGAATGGAGGTGGGGGGGGAGGTTGCATGAGAGAGGGAGGCGTGAAGGAAGAAGTCATTATTGAAAGACAAACATGTGGACTGTGAGTAATGGGAGGGAGACACTGGTAGATTGGAAGAAACTGGAAATGTGAAAAAAAAAAGTACATATGAACAAGTGAGAAATGGGGGAGAATATGGTTATGAGAACGGGGTCTATTTTATGGACCATACAAAGGGAGTATCCTGGTATGGAGAATTTGTGAGCTGTGAATAATGAGAGAGAGAGGCTGGGATAGTGAGGAATATAGTAAAATGTGGAATGTGGTAAAAAGGGTTTATATGGATGAAAGAGAAGTGGAGGAGGGTGTATGAAGATGAGGTTTGTCTTGGGGAGAGAATGAGGAGGGGAAGGGGAGGGGTAAGTTAAAGGGTGTGGAGAGGAAGTATGTACTAAATAAGTGAGGGAGGGAAGAGGGAGGCAAGAGGAGAGAGAGACTGAGGTTTGCCTAGGAGAGTCAGTCAGACAGTGGGCGAATAAGGGGTAAATATACGTGGTGGGGTGCAAATATGATAAAGGGAAGGAAAAGCGATAGAACGGAAGGGAGGGAGAGACATGGAGGATAGAAGGGAGAAGGAAGGGAAAGAGATATCTGCTTTGATGAGTGACTGAGAGGAGATGATGTAAGGGGTGACGAGAGGTGGAAGGAGGTGCAGTGAGAGGGATGAGATGTGGGTATATGAGGAGTGAGGTGAGAGTAATGTGAAAGCAATAGAGCTAGAGAAGAGAGAAGGGAACTAGATAGCCAGGGAAGACAGTGGAATGGGGGTGGGGAGAAAAAGATCGAAGAAATAACCAATAAAAATCCTATAAAAATGACATTTCCAGATCAGTGTTTTCAGATGTTATAGCTCAGACAGACAGGCAGACAGACAAACACGATTAGCAGCATTACCTACCCGCTACGCAGCCGCTTGTAAAATGGAAGAGAAACATTATACATTGAGAGTGTCAGTAGCTCACCGCACTCAAACATTTTCCTGTTTCCTGTTCACTGTCCTGACATCACCTCGCCCTCCCTCCGTATTCTTTTACCTTTTACTCAGTTTTCATTTTCCCTCGTCGTCCACACAGCTTTTTCTTACTTTCACCTCCCCCTCATTTTCCTCGGCCTTTTTCACAAAAATCATTTCATTACGTCGACTTTTTTTTTTTTTTTAAATCCTATCAACAGGGGATATTGTACTGTACATCCCAGGAGATATCCCTGCGTAGTGAAGAAGTTGCAATAATTTCCCTAACTTCTTTACTATAATTATCGTCTCATGTTCTTATATTATGTTCCTAGCTACTACCTAATGTTGTTTTTGTTATGATGATGATGATGATGATGATGATGATGATTTTTATTATTAATAATATTATTACTGTTACTGTTATTTTGGAGACTCTACTAAATTATTCATAATGTCACCTCTCAATCACTTTCTTTACCCCTTTTTCACCCTCCTTTCATTTACTCTCAGTCGGTCACATACGGCCGTAGTCTTAAACTGTGGGCAGGCGCTCACCTTGCCCTGTCAGTATCATTTAGTAATCTTAACGCACGATGGGGAGAGCGTTCCCCGGTTAACGGGAGAGGAATACCACAGCGTAAAACTGGAATCCGCGGGGAGTCTCCTAGCAACTCTTCGCAGGCCCCTTCGTCATATTATAGCAGCCTTGTGCAAAGGAAACTATGCAGACTTTGAAGGACCCTATGATGTGTGTGGTGGGAATTTTAATCTAATAATAAAGTCATTGTGTAAAGAAAAAAATAAGCGTTTAATATTTTTCTTGTTTTAAAAGACTTCACCTCTTCTCTGAAGATGGTTAATTTACGACGAGACGAAAACAAAGATGGGATAATGTATCCACTTCCATTTTATTTTTCACTATTTTTACTAAGCTGTTTATGATATGGTGCATGATACTTTTGTAATTAATTTGATTAGTTCATGAAATGATTGCTACAGTAAATAATGGCCGAGTACTACCTAAACAGACGAATCGTGTACAGCCAATTATTTTGGACTACGCAAGTCTAGTTTGTGTTCGGTAAACTTTAACAAGTCTGCACTATTTTGTTTTGGCATGACAATATATTTTTCAGGTGCACTTCGGTGTGATCTGAACGATTTTGACCTTTATTTTCGGTGCTCGTGATTGGTTTTCAAATTAACCCCCCCCCCCTTCCCAAGTTTCTTGGGGGACTGGTGGGATTACGGGGTTCTGGGAGGAAAAAATAGCAAAAACAAGCATTTCGGGCTGAAATGTTGTCGAAATCGGTATGACCAGGCAAGCCGTATTCATAAGGTTATTACTGACCGCATGAACCCCCATTAAAGCTATGTCACACCGAATGTTTCCTACGGTACAGGTTCTCCAAAGCCTGTATGACTACTACTGTACATAGTATTCAAGAACAAATGCCAGTCTTAATAAAAGAGGTAAGAATTGCTAACATTAAGAGATTATATTGTATGTCAATCTTAGAAACTGTCATATTTTTTTTTTTTACATTAAGGTTTTATATTTTGAAATTACTCAATGTTACCAACTGTTTGCCGCGCCTACCAACATGAAGGTGTGCTCTCTCACGCCTTCAAGATTATCATTTACGTTGAAGGTGTAAGCTTCCACTTCGAGCGGGGTGCGGCAAGGGTAACCCCTGCCTTTAGTTTCAAGACTACGGGCGTTAGTCTTCCTACCACCCACACTCACCTTCCCCACGAATCACATACTTTCCTTAGCGGTCACTCACTCTCTTTACTTCTCAGTCTTCACCTTTCCCACTCACTCACTCACTCTTCATACCTCTTAACCTCTTCACTTCCTACTCACTCACTCACTCAACTTACCTCTTAGTATATCTTCACCTCCCACTCACTCACACACATTAATACTGTCATTCATTCTCCTCATCTCTCACTCACTGGCCTCATCTCTCACTCACCCGCGTTACCTCTCACTCGCCTCATCTACTCGCCTCATCTCAACATTTCTCGTTCACTCACCTCATTTCTTTCCCACTCTCCTCGACATTTCACTCAGAATCCTGACTTCTCACTCACTCTCCCCTTACGTCGCACAGTTATAAATGTAGGATTTAATATATATATATATATATATCTATATATATATATATATATATATATATATATATATATATATATATATATATATATATATATATATATATATATATATATATATATATATATATATATATATATATATATATATATATATATATATATATATATATATATATATATATATATATATATATATATATATATATATATCTATATATATATATATACACTTCTATATCGTCCGCTATCATCCATTAACTGATGCAGTCCGCCCCCCTAGGCTGATGTTATGGCGGAATTGTAAGTGCAGGTTGTGTATTAGGCCTGAGTAACCTACCATCCCTACCCACAACACTGGGATACAAAGGGCTGGATGTGGGCAGTAGGGTGGTGGAGCTGGTTTCAGTGGCAGTTAATCTAGGTCAGTGTCAGATTAGGTGAGAACAATACGTATATAGTCGTACCACTTGTATACCCGGTACCAGAGTGGGTGTGGGTATTATCTTGACAGCAGCGGTTGGTATCACACTGAAATGTAGTGCCAGATAAATTGGGTGTGGCAGGGTAATGAAGCTAGTTCAGTAGCTCTTAGTTTTTATTACATTTAGACCCAGTTTTAGATAGGGTGTAGGGTAGTGTAGTTGGTTCAGTCTGTGTAGTTTATTCACCAGCCGTTACTAATATCCTGTTCAGATCAACAGTAGCGTCAGGCAGTGTGGTTGGGTATATGTAGTAGGGCAGGAGGAGGCCGTAGCACGGGCCGAACAGGGTAAAGTACTCCCTGGGGGGAATGGGAATGCTGGTGATAGGGAGAGCTGGAGCTCTCTGTTTCACTAGCTAATCTAACCATCCCCCTTTGCTGACCTTTTCAGTGTGACAGTAACATGGAGAGGAGACCAGCATACTCTCCCAAACATTTTCTTCTAACTATCTATGCACTACACCACATGCACTTTACATTTCGCAATAAACGTATCCCACTACGTTACAGGGGTTGGCACTAGCGAAGGGCATGCAGCCAGAAAACTTTGCCCCCGCTACCTAGTGGCGGACTTCTGGGGGGAGGCGTGGCGGTGGGGTTCCGCCGGCCAAGATAGACATGGGTCCAGGGCGAGATGGGGGGCCTCGGGCCTGTCCTAGAGGGTACAGGGCATTGCGGTTCCCAGGCTGCCGCCTCCGCCCAATGTAGAGAGGGCCCGAACCTGGGAGTAGCGCGCCCCAGGAGGTCAGCCCTTTATCAGTGGGTGTATAATGGCGGGATCGTTGCAGTGCCGCCAAGACAGCGCCTTGGAGGCAGTGTCCCTGCAGCTGTCCTGGCAGGGTGCCCCGAGGCCACTACCACAGCCACTGGTAAGCTGGTGGGCTAGGGGTCCCAGATCCATTGCCTGGACCTGGGATTGTGCAGTGAGTGGGACCTGTGCTGTTGTACTGTCCCCATTTATTAATACTGAAGATGACAAAACAAAAAAGGTTTCAAAGCAAGCCTGAGGACAGTAAATCACCCATGGGGATGAGGGTGGGTTCATGGAATGTGGGAAGTTTGAGGGGAAGAGCAGGGGAAGTCGTTGAGGCATTCAGTAGGAGGTGGGTGGATGTGGCATGTTTGCAGGAAGTCCGGTACAGTGGGTGGATCAGCCAGAAAGATTGTTGGGAAGGACTGTTGCTGGTTGTTTTGGCAGGGGGGGACAGACGGATATGGAGGTGTTGGTGTGATGGTTGCGGAGAAATGGGTGGAATATGTTAGTGAATCGTTTTGAGAGTAAGCGATAGGATATTGGTAGTGAAAAATTCTGTTGGGAAGAAAGATAGCTGTGATTATATCGGCATATGCTGCCCACAGGTGCAGGATTGGATGAATCAGAAGAAAGATAGATTCTCCTGGGGGATGATTTATAATACAGTGTGAGTGGGTGAGGTATGCGGGATTGATGAGATAGTGATTTTGGGAGTGGGACTTAAATGGTCATGTAGGTGAAGCTTAGCACAAGGTTATGGAAGGAGTGCATGGGGGATGTGCATATGGTCTAAGGGAATGCAGAAGGGGGAAAGCGATACTCGTAGTTTGGGGGAGGCAACGGACATGATTACAGTGTGCAACACATATTTTAGGAAGAAAGAGACAGTAGGTTAATTAATAGTATGAGTCTTGGGGAAAATAGCAGTCAGATAGATTATTTTCTGAGTATAGGAGGGACCACGATAGGAGGTTAGGGTGAGGGGATGTTAAAGTTATAGGAAGTGAGGAGTGTGTGCAGCAGCACAAACTATTGATTTGTGGATATGGTGCTTAAAGAACAAAGTGATGAAAAAGAGGACTTATGTACCTAGTGGAGGGAAAAATATGGAAGCTGAAAAACCAAGTAGTAAGGCGATGCCTTCTATAGCGAGTTGAGGAGAGTGGTGGCTGAACAGGGAGCTGTAGACAGAGGCGTTAATGAACAGGTACAGAGCCCCTGCCAAGAACAATTTCTTGAGAGTTACTGGATGTAACATGCGGCTGGACAAGAGGACCACCAAGACATAAAGTAACTTGGTGAGTGGGATGAGGGTGTAGAAGTTGCAATTAAGGAGAAAAGAAGGCTTTTCCGGGAATGGAAGAAGGGTGGTAGCAAGAGAGGAATATTTTGGCTGCCAAGCGTAGGGCTAGGGAGAGAGGTATACAGGGCAAAAGTCTGAGTCACAGAGACAATTACTTGATAACCTAAATCATGGGGAAAGGAAAAAATATATTTAGGGTGGCAGGTCAGGATAGAAGAGGGATAATCGGGATATCATAGGTGAGAGCAGTGTGTGTGAAGAATGATGAAGGAAGGGTAGTGGTGAACAGTGAGGATATTAAAGATGCATGGAGAGAGCATTATAACCTCGGTTGTTGAATGAGGAGTTTGACGCTGGGACAGGGAAGTGGTTTGGAGCCAGCAGATCCAGTGTCTGGCCTCTTGGCCTTTGATTGATACTGCTCGCACTGTGAATGAGGCAATAGGGCAGGATGAGGGTGGGGAAGGCAGCAGGTGTGTCTGGCGTTGACTGCCGGGAAATGTTGAAGGCCTCAGGCGATATAGGGGTGAGTTTAGTCACTGACCTGATAAACAGGATTATTTATGAGTGTGTTGTCCCAGATGATTGGCTGAAGGAGAGAGTGTAATTGTAAATGTGTATAAAGGGAAGGGTGATGCCCTGGAAAAGAGGAAATTATAGAGGGTATAAAGCTTTTAGATCAGATAATGAAGGTAATGGAGAGAGTTTTAGAAGGATATGATTAGAGAAAGAGTGAATATTGATGAGATGCAGTTTGGGTTTATGCCAGGTATGGGGGACCACTGATGCCATATTCATTGTTCGACAGCTTCAGGAAAAATATATTGGTAGGAGAAGGGACCTTTATTTTATTTTGTTTTTGTTGATTTGGAAAAGGCTATTTTGACAGGGTCCTTCCTAGAGAGGTGGTGAAGTGGGCAATGAGAAAGCTTGGCTTGGAGGAGTGGCTGGTTAGGGTGGTTATGGCCATGGCGGGATGTGGGTGCTCACACCCAGGTGAGAGAGTGAATGGAGATTTGAGCGATGAGTTTTCCGTGAATGTTGGTGTGCATCAGGGGTCAGTCTTGAGTCCCGTGTTGTTTATCATGGTACTTGAAGCCCTTTCACGTGACTTAGGAAACGGACTCCCGTGGGAGTTGTTCGTATGCTGATGATTTGGTGTTGATTGCAGAGAATAGAAAGGGAGGCGGAGGGAAAGTGTTTAGGAAGTGGAGAGAGATGGTATGGAACAAAAGGGTGCGTTGGCTTAAGGGTAAATGCAGATACAAACAAAATTGATGATATCTTGGGTTAGGTGGCGGTACTGTCAAAGCACGAGGGGAGAAAATAGTGGCCATGTGCAGTTTGCCACAAGTGGAAGCGTGGGGAAGTAATTCCATCTTGTGCAGTGTGTGTGTGATAAATGGGTGCATAAGAGATGTAGTGGTATCAGAGTGGTAGACTGCGAGATAATGCTGATTTTATGTGTGCGGCGTGGCCGGGTCAAGGAGCAGGTGGAGATCGTCAGCACGTGAAAGGATTGGAATCTTGCTGGTGAATCCTCTCATGGAGTGTGTGGAAGAGTTTTGTTATTTGGGAGACATGTTGTGTGCTGGAGGTGGGGCTGAGAGCTAGGCTCTGTGGCTAGGAGTGAGAAGTGGTTGGAAGAAGTTCAGGGAGCTCTTGCCTCTCCTGACATTGAGAGGAGCTCTCCCTACGTGCTAAGGGGTCTTGTGTATGCAGCATGTGTTATTAGAGTGTAATGCTGTATGGTAGTGAGACCTGGGGCAGTGAAGGAGGGAGAAGTACATTCGCCGGCTCAGACGGTACTGAAATGACAATGATTAGGTGGATGTGCAGTGCGTCCCTCGCGTCCAAGGCCTGGAGGGGGTTGGGTTTACAATGGAAGAGTTGAGAGAGGTAGGATGGAACTGGAGTGGCTATTGGTGTTGGTGGGATGAGGAGAGGAGTAGATTGAGGTGGTTTGGACATGTGGAGAGGGATGGGGGATGATAATTGGGGTGAGGAAGGGTGAGAAGTGTTAATATTGGAGGGTGGGGTTGTGAGGGGGTAGACCGAGAAAGACATGGGACGAGGTCATTAAGTGTGACCTTAGGGTTAAGGGACTGGAACAGGGAGGCTGCAATGGATCGTGCAGCGTGGAGAGGCCGCCATTAGGTGACCAAGGCCGACACATGCAAGCATGTTGGAGCCTTTAAAACGAAACGGAAAATGAAAACGAAAACGAAACGACAGTAGTGTGGCTCAATAGGTAGAGAGGTGGCTTTGCGGTCTTACCGGACCCAGGTTCAAATCCCTGCTGGGGCAGAGAACAGTTCAAGGATTCGATTTTCATGTAAAGCAGACTTCACCGATCTACCAGAAGACCCGCCTACATGTCGTAAAAGTATCGCCCGCTAATACCAACACATCAGGCCTGTATTTGAGACAAAAGCCCTGTGCATGTATTCAATATGGACGGTGGGTGTTAGCGCCGAAGTCATGGCTGACATTTCGAGGTGCATGATATGTATGGAGGACTTACTGGGCCTTCCGGACCAGGCTTTGTGAAGCCTATGCCCAGTGAGTCGAGCACTTAAAAAAAAAAAAAAAAAAAAAAAGGTGATGTATATAGAGGCAGGTTGGGGTCGCTTCACCATCCACTCACTCGATGTAATGCTGCTATCGGGTGACTGACTGCCCTTTCCTCTCTCTACTGTCCTTTCTTTCCCTTACTTCCTCCTCTTTTCATTCTTTCAACTTCTATTCTTTTCCTCTTCCTTCTGTCTTTGAATGACTCAATACTGAGCGACAAGCCAAATGGTTTTCCTGTACATCAGGAAACCATTTAGCAACGCTGTGGGTGGTAATCATATAACAAAAATTATGGCGCCTGGTGTAATCTAATGGGTATTTTAAGGCACTTCAACCAGATTGAAGTCTGGAGCAGTAGTTTATATTCAAGGGGTGATTAGGGTTTAATACTCACGTAATGCCACCTCAGGGATGAGTGAGGCTGTTCTACTCTCTTCTTCATGTGTCATGGACCAACATGTGCCCTAGCCCCGGGCTTCTACGCTTCCTCATTTGGGCAACACAGGATATGATGATAAATGAATGAATGAAGTTATTGCGTATATCCTGATGGGACCGACTGTAGTGCTACAGGCTGTAAAGTTTTGTGTGGAAGTACTTTTTGTACTGAAGAAGGTTAGTGAAGCTGCATCTAACCCCTCCAGTTCGAGAAGGCTCTCCTCCCAAGTTAAATACAAGCTAAAGTAAGATAGTCCTTAGTAAAGGCTGCTTTTGCTCCAACGTGGTCCGTAAAAAGTCTGCTAACCTGCGAGCAAAATCCTCTGGAGGATGGCAGTAATTGCTTGGGCGTAGCTAGGACCTGGAGAAAAATAAAAAGGGTGACCAAAGGGTAAAGCGAAGTCCAATTGTGGGGTGGCCCAAGAAGGTTGGGAGGGAGGGTATAACCTTCGGAAAAATTTGTTTGTGACCAGTGGGTTGGTCAGGTATAGTTTCATGGGCGGCCAGCGCGCCATCCCGGCCTCCCCTCTGGCTACGCCACTGATTATAATTCTGCACGAATCGAAGAGATTATCCTAACCCCATCTTTTAGGAAGAAACTAGTCATGATGATGATGATGATGATGATGATGTGGCAGGTTCGAGAGTTTAATATAACTTAACCCTTCCTCCTCCTCTACATAAATGACATTTATATTAGAATTTAATCTAATATAGTGGAATAGGGAAGAGAGAATAGATGGGAGCGGATGAGATTTAATATTTTAGTCACGTTTCAGTTACCTAATCGAGTCTAGTATCATAGAGACCTGTGGAACTAATTTTATAATGACGGATTTATTTGTTTACCTTCGAGTCGTATTATTTACGTTATAATTATCGTTGTTGTTATAACCTCCTCTTTCCTCTGAATGTGAATCCATTTTGAACGGCAAGTAACTGGTTACCTTCCAACCGGATGGTCCAAAAAAACTTGTCATGATGTTTTATGGAAGGATTGTCTATGTAGCGATAATATGGTGCACGAATGAGTGCAGATTTATTACGGCATGTGTGCATGGATGACTGCACTTACAGTGTAAACACACAGTGGATTGTTTGTGAGTTGAATTTCAAGTTTACACTGTGCCAGGTTAGAAGGGTGATGGCCACATTGTAATCTGGCAATGTAGATTTGTGTTTGTATGAGTAGGATAGTTTGGCTATGTAGGCTACACAGGTGTTTGTATTGGAAGTGTGGTTTGACCATAATTATTCACTGGTGTTTCAATGGGTAGGGTAGTTTGGCTATATATACTCGTGTTTCTTTGGGTAGGGTAGTTTGGCTATATATACTCGTGTTTCTTTGGGTAGGGTAGATTGGCTATATACACTCGTGTTTCTTTGGGTAGGGTAGATTGGCTATATACACTCGTGTTTCTTTGGGTAGGGTAGATTGGCTATATACACTCGTGTTTCTTTGGGTAGGGTAGATTGGCTATATACACTCGTGTTTCTTTGGGTAGGGTTGTCGTCTGAGGGGAGAATGTCGAAGCACTAAAATTCTTTAGTCGCCTCTCGTAATAAAGAAAGCTCTGGCCTTAATTGTTGCCGAGTATTTAATCCCTTCACAAAGATGACTTTCAATTCATGCCGGGGGCGGTCCATTTTATTCATTTTCAGAGAATATTATTCCATCTAGTGGTGTCGGATATAACTTTTCAATAACCCCTTCGTTGTTAGTACATTCTTTGTATAAACTCGCCTGGTCAAAACAATGGCCTGATCTTTATGGAGTTAAAATTTACATTAAACTACATATAAAGCGTCCTGTTCAGTAACGATAGTAAAAGATGCATACGAAAAAAAAAAAATTGTGGTTGCGGTAGTCAGAATAAAGGTCGAAGGCAATGTAATGAATATTTACCAGTCGGCACTGGGAGTATGAAGAACCTCGCCACACCGAAAATTTACAGGTGTGAATGAAGACCGTAAAAAAAAAAGTTTAATGGGAAAAGAAGGTGAAAAAAAAAAAGTCGCGATGCCGTAAATGATCGAGTGCGGGCAACGAGAAAATTATGCAAAACAGATGGCTGCTACACTCACCCCTGGCCTCAGTAAACTAGGTGTTAAACGGGTGGATTAGCTGAATCAAGGGAAGAATAAAAATTTAGAATAAAAATGGAGCAACAAGTGCAGTGCATGTTGACTTTTTTCTTTTTATAGTTGTGTGTGAGGTCCCAATCGTTCATATGTGTTTTTGTCCCACGCTGCTGTCTCGTCCCTCTCTGCTGTCTGTTCCTTCCTGCTTGTCTGTTCCTTCCTGCTGTCTGTTCCTTCCTGCTGGTTCCTTGTTCCTTCCTGCTGTTTCTTCATTCTGCTGTGTCCCTTCCCTGCCGTCCGTCCCTTTCTGCTGTCTGTCCCTTCATTCTGTCTGCTTCCCTTCCTCTCAGGTGTCTGTCCTCTCCTGCTGTCTCATATTTCGTTCCTTCCTTCTGTCTGTCTGATCTTCTTGTTGCTGTCTATCCCTTCTCAGCTGTCTGTCCCTTCCTCTGTCTTTCCCTTCTTGTTGTCTCTCATTATGCTGCCTGTCCCATTCGTCGCTTTCTCTTGTCTTTTACTGCTATTTTCACCTGTCCCTGTCTCACATCCTTCTTTTCCTCCCTAGATAATGTCCTTCCCTTTTTGAGTCCTCCTCTTGCATTCATCTTTCGACTCAAGGGTATTTGATAGCCTTTACTCTCTCTCTTCCTCATTTATCTCTTTCCTCTTCTCCATTCCCTCGTCCTGCTCTTTCTCTCTTCTTTACTTATTTTCTCTCCTTCCCTTCATTTTCCTCCCAGTTCTTTCTTTCTTCATTCTTCTCAAATTTATCTTTATCTTTTGTGTCTCTCATGCCGTACTCATTTCTTGTATTCCCATTTTCTGCTCAGTGATACATATTTTTTTGTTTTTTTTACCCCCATTCACTTTTCCACTCGACAAGAGTGGCTGAGACACGCATTCTTCTCAGGCTGATGTAGATGATGGAGGCGGATGAGACGGAGGAAGCGGTTCTGAGAGGAGATTGTTGCCTAGCAACCGCGAGCGTCCGGGAAGCGTTACAGAAAGGGTTATTGGGCTAATCTAGGATATCTTTTAAAGAAAATCATCCCAGTGCTTCAACTGGCGAGCAAGGTGCTGAAACCCTCGCGAGTCTCTTGTCAGGTAGCGGCGTTTTTCTTACATATGAGCGGCCCAACCCGGCCCGACCCAGCCTGGCCCAAGCCGGCCCTACCTGGCCCTGCCTAGCCAGCGGGAACCGGCCTGGCCCGACCTTAACGCTTTTTGAGAGGCTTATATCTCAACAATCACAGCGCCGATCTCTGCGTGGTTTGCACCATATGATATTGCCAATTCTGTGAGATTTGTTTTTGAACAAATATCATCACACCCAGGCAGTGCACGTGGCACGTGAACTCTCGCCAAGTGCAACATGTGCTCGAAAAAATCTTCTAAACAGGGCCACGGGCCAGACAGTTTGTCATAAAGGCATGGAACTTTTGTGGGTTGACAGCCATCAATATACCTCCTCTAGGCTTATCTGCTCCCGGAGATGTAAGGCGACATTTCTAATTGCTTTCGGATTTTAAAATGGCACTCGCTCATCTACCTCACCGATAATAACGTTTTACTGGTACGGTATTTTTTGCGTTTTCTGTGGCGCTGTAAACCTCTTGGTTTCATATAGGCTCCTGCTGCTGGGGTAGGGCTTCACAGTGTTTCCTGTTCTTGTTCCTTTTGTTCTCTTCTTTATACTCCTCATCCCTCCTCATTCTTTTCTTCTTTTTTCTTCTTCATTTTACACCCATATTGCGTCACCCTCTTTTCTTGTTTTCCTCTTCATTCCTCTCCTCCTCTCATAATTCTCCCATCATCATTCTTCCCTTCCCACTCATTCCCCCAGCTTTACCGCCCTGCACTCTTACTCTAGCTGCAAACTTTTGAGGAAAGACTGTCTTTCATTCATTCTCTCTCTCTCTCTCTCTCTCTCTCTCTCTCTCTCTCTCTCTCTCTCTCTCTCTCTCTCTCTCTCTCTCATATCCTGCTCTTCTCGCCTCACTTCCACCTCGGTGTCACCCTGGAGGAAGCCAATCAGGACTTCAGTTTCCTCTTTTCCTCAGCATCTGTCATCCTCTCGGTACTTCCTGTTTGTCATCGCCAGTCTCACTATATTGGTTTCCATCAGTATTGTCCGGAATCGCTTTGGATTAGGGTTATCATTACAGCCTTGATTATAAGGGTGATGGATCAGAACAACTTGTGCAACTACTCGTACCAAGAACCAAGAGAAGCATGCGTTTGCTGGAGGATCAAACTTGTCCTTGTGCCATGTTTACTGGATTTGGGCATAAATATTGGCAGTGCTGCATGAATTCAGCAGCACATGTTTGCTTACAACTCTCTCTCTCTCTCTCTCTCTCTCTCTCTCTCTCTCTCTCTCTCTCACACACACACACACACACACACACACACACACACACACACACACACACACACACACACACACACACACACACACACACACACACATTTACCTCCTA